>NC_090929.1:472109360-472412838 GCF_040938575.1 Ambystoma mexicanum | reverse complement strand
GTTGCATCATTTAGTAAACATTGAAAAGAGTACAAAATGACCTGAATCAGCTTATGTATAATTGATATTGGAAAGTTGTATTTCATATGGTGTCCAAAAATATCAAAATGTAACACATGTTTCAATATATAAGCCTGTAACCTTAAACGAAGGACTGTAACGCTAGTCTAATCATTTACTGATTGATACAAAAACGAACATTGTATGGATGGAGTGATACATGTTATGCATGCCGAACTTCGGGCATGTCCCTAGACACCTTAAACACATACCGACACGTACGTTGCCGCAGCGCAGGTGGAATGCTACTTGTAAACCGAGGAACATAACTCTCTGGGGGAAGTAAGTCAACTTTAATGTGAATTCGTCACATAACAGCGTGTCTAAATCTAATAACTCTTTACTAAAGATGGCGTATCTATTGTTATTACAGAACGAAACGCCGCTCTTCAGCATGACAACAGCTCGGCTGAGAGTATTTTGAGTCAGGGGATAATAGGAAGATCTTAAAGCTGAACCGCACTGATGCGAACATACATTGATCTATCTACCGGTATGTCACTGCACTATATATTTACAATCTACATACTATACATTACTTTATTAATGTAATACAGTCTATGTATTTTTCATGGACTAATGCATGAATTGGCAGTTGTGACGCCCTCTCTGAGCACTTGACTTCTAAACAAAAACATCTTCCCCACAGAGGCTATCCCTTAAAAGGTATATTCTCCTTATTATTTTTCATGATTTCCATTTGATAGATGGTCACGACAGAGAGACAACCCTTTATTCATTTACATAATCTCTTACTTATTAAACAGACCCAGTAATCAGCTAGAATAGCCGTATAAAAAGAAGAACTCATGAAACAGATGTATATCAACCAAATTTGAACATCCTAACATACAGGTGATTTCTTTACGCAGTTGCTTGCCTCTCATATATTGGGCCTCATTACGACCCAGGCGGTAAGTTACCGCCTGGGCCGTGACTTTACCACCATGGCGTAAACTACGTTTACGCCATGGTGGTTGGCAGACTTACCGCCCCATTCCGACCTAGGCGGGGCGGTAAGTCCCCAATCCCCATTTACCCTTCCCCATTCCCATTTTTGCCCCATAGGGCATAATGGGAGTGGGGAAGGCGTTAATTACGCCACCGTAAATTACGGTGGCGTAATTAACTCCATGGTCCCTTAGCGCCATGGATTTTAACACCTGCTAAAAGCAGGTGTTAAAAGCACCATGGCGCTAGGGGACCTCGTACTCAGGCGGTAAGGGTCGGCGCTGTTAACGCTGCCGTAAACCCCTTACCGCCTGAGTTGTAATGAGGCCCATTATCTGATATATTGAATGTACATAAGCAACTGATACTAACTTTCCCTTACCTTGCAGATACGTTTGGAGTTTAAAGAATCACCATTGAATTGATTGAATATAAGGTTTATCTTCTCCTAATGAAGGGATATATTGTCCCAAAACGTGTCAAACTCTAAACTACTTTACTATTGTTTTGTACCTTATACTGATGTTTAATAAATCATTTTTCATGAATTTCACCAATTATTTAAAATTAGACAAGCCAGATCTATCTGAATTATAATCACATTTTTATCTACTGAATAAAACTTAATCTCCACAAACCTCTTTATCTTTTGGCTGGCATTTGCCAGTGATAAGGGTGTGCAGGGGACAGGAGTGTCGTTTTTGCAATTGTTGGTACTTTTTATAACCATATTAACAAATGTGTACATCGATCATGTACCTAGATGACCTGCAAAGCAGACAGGCACATTCATTGGCATTATTAATGCCCCTAACCTTTTGCATGGTATGTCTACAGTCATTTCCCGAAAAGTCACACTGACATGTGCCACACATGTGGACCACACAGGAAAATCACTGAACGCAGGCCATGTGACAGAAGTGTGCATGTTAGCAAACATGAATTGCCAAGGATGGCTGACAACTGCAGCCAGCTGCACTGCTACACAAATATGGGTAGGTCAACCATGATTGTCCACACATACTATGCACAAAATTTCCACACACCAGATGTCTCCTCATGGGTCTCCACGCCTCCTGCTCCGCGCACATGCTCAATGCTGATGCGTTGGCTTGTGGCCTCTTCGATTGGAGTCAGCTCCTCCTCCTCTGCTGGCCCCGCTTCAGTGGCCAGTGCAGATGCCAGGATGGCACTGAGTGTATACTTGGTCCTCCACGTGAGATCATTCCACCACTTCTGGACCTGTTCAGCATTGCTCCTCTCCATACCTAAGGCGTTGATGTGGTCAGTGACACACCGCCAATGCACCAATCATTGTGGGGTTGTAAATGTGCTCGTCACATACGGAAATATCTCATGATGGTGTTCAGTCATATAGTCAACGAGGATAAGGAGCTCCTCATCAGTGAAGCGCCTCTTCCCATGCAGACCCGTCTCCTTTGCTGTGTCTTGGGTTGGAGCCTCTTCCTGCTCTTCAGGGCATCTCTTCTTGGCCCGAGTGGCCCTAGGTTGTTGCTTCACCTGTTTGGCTGTGACCACACTGACGTCCAGGTGCCAGGTCACCTGTGGGATAAGACACACCACATCCTCCTGGGACTCGGGCAAATGTGTCCTTACCATGTCCCCGACCCTGTCTACTCCCTTTTCCTCTTGGGGCCATTCCACTTATGTTTCAGATCTAAAGGAGAACTGGAAGGCAAACCAAGATATTGTTCTGGGCAATATGAGGAAGAGCAAAAAAGAACCCTAATAGGGAACTCCCGTCCCCTGCACTCTATTAATCGCTTAAACAAGCTGAATGAAGGTATATTCCCAAGAGGGGAATAGGAGTACATAGAGTAAATCAATTGAAAGTTAAATGTAACAACATAGTAATTCAAAATAAGATACAATTGAGCAACAAAGTAGTTCACAGTATCCGTTTAACGTCAAAGTCTATTAATTAGTTCAAAAGAGAGTTGGTTGTCCAATCAGGATTTATTTTTAAAGAGCAAATGCCCAACGCGTTTCGAGAAAAAATGTTCTCTTCATCAGGGGCTGTTGTTGTTCGTTGTGTCAATCACAGTAACTCTAGAGAAATATATACAAAATAATAATAATTTCAGTTTACATGATAATAACATAGACTAATTGTACAGAGACAGTAAATTATCCAATCATCATATGCATTTTTAAAGCACGAAGTGGCTCACCCACTATAAGAGTCCACAATCTAGTTATAAAGCAACAAGGAGCTAGAGTTAGTATCATTTTAGCAGTGTCATCATTCTATCAGACAATTGTAATTTATAAAAAGAACAGTTACAAATACCCATAGGTGTATCAAGTGTAAAAGACATACCGTATGTTACATTAAAGGATGAACTGGGTCAAGTTGTTGCATAAGTGTGTCATCCCAACAAGGTGTAGCTGTCTGAATCCCCTATAGTGTAACAAAAAGAGGCAAAGATTGCTAATGGAGCATTGTGGTTTGGAGTGGGTAGGGGTAGGAGAAAAATCTGTGGACTTACTTAGTTAAACCGAAATCGCTAGCATCTGAAGCTCAGAAAGGTTCAGGTGTCATATTGATGTCAATGGAAGGCAGTAATATCAATCTGTGCGCGGTTCCTACAAAATGAAGGCGCCACTCGTTACAAATAGAACGATTAAGTCAGTCTAAAGTTTCAGGAATATACGTCAGAGTTGAGTGAAAGTAGCGAAGCCCTGTTCTAGAATAACTTACTGTGGTCATAGTAGGGCAGGTAAGCCAGGTAAGTGCAGCGGAAACCAGTAGTCGCAATAAACCACTGTTTAAAAAATGGCGGCTAATATATACGTCATTGTTATGACGTCATTACGCTGCAGCGCACCGTAGAACGCATGACGTCGCCAATGTCAACACTTTATACACGTCTGTTAAGTCAGTTACAAATAGAGCGACTGATACAATTACATAAGTATATATCAGGGTTAAATTGAAGTAGTGAGGCCCTGTCCTAGAAAAACTTATTGTGATCTTAGTAAGGCAGGAAAAACAGGTAAGAGAAAACGAGCAGTCGCTTCAAACACCGTCAAAGATGGCGGCTAATATATGCGTCATTGTAGTGACGTCATTACGTGCAAGTAAACACTGTATGCACGTCTGTTGAGAGTGACTGATTCGGTCAGGGAACACGGGAAAGCACGTTCGAGGGGGGTCTACCCAGAGATGTAATGCAAAAACAGTTGTCATGGAACTTTCAAAGGAGAATGGCCCAAATATTTGTTAGAAATGATCAGAGAAGCTGTATGAATGGGAGTGTACTTAAAGAACTAGTGTCAATGAACCTTTCAAGATCCATAAAGAAGCTACTACACTAGCATTTACAGAAGAGGAGGCTAAAAGGATCCTTAGCCTAATAAAAGATACCGACAACGAAACGGCAGGAGATGATAACCCAGAAAGACTAATTTTTAAACTTGAGAAATTGATAAGAAGAGAAATATCTCAAAAATTGCATGCTACCACTTTAGCACAATATTACAAAAGTAAAAAAATCCCCCGTGGATTAAGAGTTTACCTTAGACCTACATTGTGTAGGGACAATCAATTATTCGTCAAGCGTTGGGAGCAAATACTCAACAAATGCTCACTGGACTTGATTCTTCTAACTATTGAGGAATTAGCAGGCTCTCTCTCATCAATTCATCAAGAGATCGAGGATTTAACAGCACAACTGTCTAAACTAAAAACAGCAGAGGATCTAACAACCATCCTCGAAGACACCAATCGCAAACTGGAGAGCTATAAACGCGACATCGAACAAAGGAAGATTAGGAAGTTCAGACGGGACACACTAGACTACGCTCGTGACATCGTTTACACTTGGCAAGATTTCTACAACAACACCCGACCTGGTCCTACTAGACCCTTTAGACAACCGGGTACACCGGCACCAATCAACAACAGTGACAGCAGCGACGTAACCAGTGGTGAACAAGATACGTTGAATCCAATACACTCATCCGCACCTACAAATATACCTTTAGATCCCACGGAACCACCCATACAACCGGACACATTCATTCCCACAACATCCACAGCGCCTTTTTTAGGCGGAGGAAAACCAGAAGAAGCCAAAAGAAAACCAAGGCAAAAGAACAAACCATAAGTTCCAACATTCTAAACATCTCCTCCAAAACTTTAACCAAATCGCAAATGGATACACTGAACCTGGGCCTATCATTCATTCCTACATCTAGCACTACCAACTTTGAAGAAGAAGTGAATTTATTCAAACTTATACGGAAAATGGAACTCAAAGTATTCTTTGACTCACTTCCTGAATCAACTGGACAACACAAGAAACATGAATATCTTGAATTAAAAAATAAAAGTTCTTTTCATCCTCAATTAAACCATCCAGTCATTAATCTCTTCAAGTTTAAAACCTCAAAAGAACTAAAACGACTCAAATACAATACTCCTAAGAAAATCAACATTAGGAAACATCAACTTAAATTGATAAAAGAATTGGCGGAAGATCCATCTATCATACTGAAATCAGCAGATAAAGGCGGCGCCTTAGTACTGATGGATACCAACTTTTACAACTCTGGATGTCTGAATTTACTGAATGACCAAGGCACATATTTGGTATTGGACTCTGACCCTATCTTGGCCATCAAAGACATTATTAAAAAAACCGTAGAGAAAGCATCAGAAATGGATTGGATCTCTGATCATACGTGTGACTTCCTAATTAAAAAATTTCCTGTGACCCCGGTATTTTATGCTCTTCCAAAAATCCATAAAGATAAGACCAAACCACCATTCAGACCTATTGTTGCGGGGACTGAAAGTGTGTTTCACCCCTTAGCTACTTATTTGGATCAAGCACTCCAACCATTGGTACAACGGACATCCACTTACTTGAAAGACACTGCTCATTTTCTGAGAGTCATCAATGAAACACTAATCGACAATTCCACATCTATCCTATTTACACTGGATGTTAATAGCCTGTACACCTCCATCCCACATCAACAAGGGATAGAAGCACTGGAATGGTTTCTTTTGAAACATAGAAACATCAAGATCCATAAAGTATTTGCTATAGAACTTATTCACATCATTTTATTCAATAACTATTTTAGGTTCAATGATAAATTCTATCTACAAACAGCAGGCACATCGATGGGATCACCCGTGGCCCCATCCTATGCCAACATTTTTATGTTCCATTTTGAAGAGACCTATGTATTGAATACTGAACCGTGGAAAACCAAGATAGCTCTGTGGAAAAGGTACATAGACGATATCTTCGGTATCTGGCTAGGCACCAAAGATGAACTCAACCAGTTTTTCCATTATCTAAACAATTGCCATGAAAGAGTTACCTTTACCCTAGAGATGGGCACACCCAACATTCATTTCCTGGATATTAACATTGGGATCATTGGTAACAATCTACAAACCAGTATTTATAGGAAACCCACGGACTGCAACAGCACACTACGATTTGAAAGTTTTCACCCAACTCACTTGAAGGACAACTTACCTTTTAGTCAAATGCTACGTCTTAAAAGGATTACATCTGACACCACTAAATTACAAGGTGAATATGAGGAGATGAAACAAAGGTTCATCAATAGGGGTTTCCCTGACGCCATCGTTGATAAAGCTATCAGACGTACCGCTACCCTTACAAGATCTAACCTACTGGAAGAAAAACCTAAGAAGACCAATACTAGACTCATTCATACACTGAAATTCTCCAGTCAGAGTTACCAGATCAAGAGAATAATCACCAAGAATTGGGACCTCATCAAAGCTGACTCTAATCTCAACAAGTTATTCCCAGAACCACCAATGTTGGCATACAAGAGAGGAAAGAACTTGAGGGACAGTTTGGTTAAAGCAGAAAAGAAAACATCACCAGCACAAACGACTTTGAGAAAACAAAAACCTGGAACTTACCCATGTCTACACTGCCAGCATTGCCCTAATATAATTAAAGGTGAATACATCCGACACCCCAGCAATGGTAAAAAAATATTCCTATCAGATCATGCTACTTGTGACAGCAAAAATATCATCTATGCCTTAAGATGTCCCTGTGGGAAATATTATGTAGGCAAAACCATCAGGAAAGCGAAAGAACGCTGGACAGAACATAAGTCTAATATCAGAACACAGAATGACAAGTCACCAGTCTTTAGACACTTCAAGGAGAATGGCCATAACATCGCACAACTCAGATGGGTTATTTTAGAAACTGTACATTCCCTGTCAAGAGGAGGAGACTTTGCTAAGAAGTTAGCACAAAGAGAACTGTACTGGATCCACAAACTGGACTCGGTTAACCCTAAGGGTCTGAATGAAGATTTTTATCTAGGGCCCTTCCTTTGAATCGCCTTCCTTCTAAGCCTTACGTACTGCTAGCTTTTGAGTTTAAACTTAGGTTCTCACTTCCCCCTATAGTTACTATTAGTTAGCTTAGGGTTCACATCTGGGCCAATCATATCCATTTCTCAACAGATTGTGCACTCATTAGACATGAGGCAGAGTACAACGTGCCTTGTTGATCAGATTGATATTACTTATTCATTGTATTTTTATGGATGTTTTTCCCCCGTGTTTACATTTTTCAATGTATAGGTGTTCTATGTGTAACATGACATACCTGGCTACTAATGCATTTGCATCTTCCTATGATTATGTCATACAAATATTCGGGCTATGGATCTTGAAAGGTTCATTGACACTAGTTCTTTAAGTACACTCCCATTCATACAGCTTCTCTGATCATTTCTAACAAATATTTGGGCCATTCTCCTTTGAAAGTTCCATGACAACTGTTTTTGCATTACATCTCTGGGTAGACCCCCCTCGAACGTGCTTTCCCGTGTTCCCTGACCGAATCAGTCACTCTCAACAGACGTGCATACAGTGTTTACTTGCACGTAATGACGTCACTACAATGACGCATATATTAGCCGCCATCTTTGACGGTGTTTGAAGCGACTGCTCGTTTTCTCTTACCTGTTTTTCCTGCCTTACTAAGATCACAATAAGTTTTTCTAGGACAGGGCCTCACTACTTCAATTTAACCCTGATATATACTTATGTAATTGTATCAGTCGCTCTATTTGTAACTGACTTAACAGACGTGTATAAAGTGTTGACATTGGCGACGTCATGCGTTCTACGGTGCGCTGCAGCGTAATGACGTCATAACAATGACGTATATATTAGCCGCCATTTTTTAAACGGTGGTTTATTGCGACTACTGGTTTCCGCTGCACTTACCTGGCTTACCTGCCCTACTATGACCACAGTAAGTTATTCTAGAACAGGGCTTCGCTACTTTCACTCAACTCTGACGTATATTCCTGAAACTTTAGACTGACTTAATCGTTCTATTTGTAACGAGTGGCGCCTTCATTTTGTAGGAACCGCGCAGAGATTGATATTACTGCCTTCCATTGACATCAATATGACACCTGAACCTTTCTGAGCTTCAGATGCTAGCGATTTCGGTTTAACTAAGTAAGTCCACAGATTTTTCTCCTACCCCTACCCACTCCAAACCACAATGCTCCATTAGCAATCTTTGCCTCTTTTTGTTACACTATAGGGGATTCAGACAGCTACACCTTGTTGGGATGACACACTTATGCAACAACTTGACCCAGTTCATCCTTTAATGTAACATACGGTATGTCTTTTACACTTGATACACCTATGGGTATTTGTAACTGTTCTTTTTATAAATTACAATTGTCTGATAGAATGATGACACTGCTAAAATGATACTAACTCTAGCTCCTTGTTGCTTTATAACTAGATTGTGGACTCTTATAGTGGGTGAGCCACTTCGTGCTTTAAAAATGCATATGATGATTGGATAATTTACTGTCTCTGTACAATTAGTCTATGTTATTATCATGTAAACTGAAATTATTATTATTTTGTATATATTTCTCTAGAGTTACTGTGATTGACACAACGAACAACAACAGCCCCTGATGAAGAGAACATTTTTTCTCGAAACGCGTTGGGCATTTGCTCTTTAAAAATAAATCCTGATTGGACAACCAACTCTCTTTTGAACTAATTAATAGACTTTGACGTTAAACGGATACTGTGAACTACTTTGTTGCTCAATTGTATCTTATTTTGAATTACTATGTTGTTACATTTAACTTTCAATTGATTTACTCTATGTACTCCTATTCCCCTCTTGGGAATATACCTTCATTCAGCTTGTTTAAGCGATTAATAGAGTGCAGGGGACGGGAGTTCCCTATTAGGGTTCTTTTTTGGTCTTTGTGTAATTGTACAACCCATATGCCAGGGTTGATATTTTTTCTCCCCTGCACCTTGAATTTTTCTTAAATAGATTCCTCTATTCCATAATAGAGCACCATATGTGTACTTAAATCCGATACATTCTGAGTGTCAGGTGTTTACCCTCCAGTTTGTTAGTTTATTTTCCCTCTACGGGTTGGCATAAATTAACACCTGCACCAAACACCAAAGTATGTCATTCTCTAAAATCAACACTTTAACAAATAAAGAAGCTACTACACTAGCATTTACAGAAGAGGAGGCTAAAAGGATCCTTAGCCTAATAAAAGATACCGACAACGAAACGGCAGGAGATGATAACCCAGAAAGACTAATTTTTAAACTTGAGAAATTGATAAGAAGAGAAATATCTCAAAAATTGCATGCTACCACTTTAGCACAATATTACAAAAGTAAAAAAATCCCCCGTGGATTAAGAGTTTACCTTAGACCTACATTGTGTAGGGACAATCAATTATTCGTCAAGCGTTGGGAGCAAATACTCAACAAATGCTCACTGGACTTGATTCTTCTAACTATTGAGGAATTAGCAGGCTCTCTCTCATCAATTCATCAAGAGATCGAGGATTTAACAGCACAACTGTCTAAACTAAAAACAGCAGAGGATCTAACAACCATCCTCGAAGACACCAATCGCAAACTGGAGAGCTATAAACGCGACATCGAACAAAGGAAGATTAGGAAGTTCAGACGGGACACACTAGACTACGCTCGTGACATCGTTTACACTTGGCAAGATTTCTACAACAACACCCGACCTGGTCCTACTAGACCCTTTAGACAACCGGGTACACCGGCACCAATCAACAACAGTGACAGCAGCGACGTAACCAGTGGTGAACAAGATACGTTGAATCCAATACACTCATCCGCACCTACAAATATACCTTTAGATCCCACGGAACCACCCATACAACCGGACACATTCATTCCCACAACATCCACAGCGCCTTTTTTAGGCGGAGGAAAACCAGAAGAAGCCAAAAGAAAACCAAGGCAAAAGAACAAACCATAAGTTCCAACATTCTAAACATCTCCTCCAAAACTTTAACCAAATCGCAAATGGATACACTGAACCTGGGCCTATCATTCATTCCTACATCTAGCACTACCAACTTTGAAGAAGAAGTGAATTTATTCAAACTTATACGGAAAATGGAACTCAAAGTATTCTTTGACTCACTTCCTGAATCAACTGGACAACACAAGAAACATGAATATCTTGAATTAAAAAATAAAAGTTCTTTTCATCCTCAATTAAACCATCCAGTCATTAATCTCTTCAAGTTTAAAACCTCAAAAGAACTAAAACGACTCAAATACAATACTCCTAAGAAAATCAACATTAGGAAACATCAACTTAAATTGATAAAAGAATTGGCGGAAGATCCATCTATCATACTGAAATCAGCAGATAAAGGCGGCGCCTTAGTACTGATGGATACCAACTTTTACAACTCTGGATGTCTGAATTTACTGAATGACCAAGGCACATATTTGGTATTGGACTCTGACCCTATCTTGGCCATCAAAGACATTATTAAAAAAACCGTAGAGAAAGCATCAGAAATGGATTGGATCTCTGATCATACGTGTGACTTCCTAATTAAAAAATTTCCTGTGACCCCGGTATTTTATGCTCTTCCAAAAATCCATAAAGATAAGACCAAACCACCATTCAGACCTATTGTTGCGGGGACTGAAAGTGTGTTTCACCCCTTAGCTACTTATTTGGATCAAGCACTCCAACCATTGGTACAACGGACATCCACTTACTTGAAAGACACTGCTCATTTTCTGAGAGTCATCAATGAAACACTAATCGACAATTCCACATCTATCCTATTTACACTGGATGTTAATAGCCTGTACACCTCCATCCCACATCAACAAGGGATAGAAGCACTGGAATGGTTTCTTTTGAAACATAGAAACATCAAGATCCATAAAGTATTTGCTATAGAACTTATTCACATCATTTTATTCAATAACTATTTTAGGTTCAATGATAAATTCTATCTACAAACAGCAGGCACATCGATGGGATCACCCGTGGCCCCATCCTATGCCAACATTTTTATGTTCCATTTTGAAGAGACCTATGTATTGAATACTGAACCGTGGAAAACCAAGATAGCTCTGTGGAAAAGGTACATAGACGATATCTTCGGTATCTGGCTAGGCACCAAAGATGAACTCAACCAGTTTTTCCATTATCTAAACAATTGCCATGAAAGAGTTACCTTTACCCTAGAGATGGGCACACCCAACATTCATTTCCTGGATATTAACATTGGGATCATTGGTAACAATCTACAAACCAGTATTTATAGGAAACCCACGGACTGCAACAGCACACTACGATTTGAAAGTTTTCACCCAACTCACTTGAAGGACAACTTACCTTTTAGTCAAATGCTACGTCTTAAAAGGATTACATCTGACACCACTAAATTACAAGGTGAATATGAGGAGATGAAACAAAGGTTCATCAATAGGGGTTTCCCTGACGCCATCGTTGATAAAGCTATCAGACGTACCGCTACCCTTACAAGATCTAACCTACTGGAAGAAAAACCTAAGAAGACCAATACTAGACTCATTCATACACTGAAATTCTCCAGTCAGAGTTACCAGATCAAGAGAATAATCACCAAGAATTGGGACCTCATCAAAGCTGACTCTAATCTCAACAAGTTATTCCCAGAACCGCCAATGTTGGCATACAAGAGAGGAAAGAACTTGAGGGACAGTTTGGTTAAAGCAGAAAAGAAAACATCACCAGCACAAACGACTTTGAGAAAACAAAAACCTGGAACTTACCCATGTCTACACTGCCAGCATTGCCCTAATATAATTAAAGGTGAATACATCCGACACCCCAGCAATGGTAAAAAAATATTCCTATCAGATCATGCTACTTGTGACAGCAAAAATATCATCTATGCCTTAAGATGTCCCTGTGGGAAATATTATGTAGGCAAAACCATCAGGAAAGCGAAAGAACGCTGGACAGAACATAAGTCTAATATCAGAACACAGAATGACAAGTCACCAGTCTTTAGACACTTCAAGGAGAATGGCCATAACATCGCACAACTCAGATGGGTTATTTTAGAAACTGTACATTCCCTGTCAAGAGGAGGAGACTTTGCTAAGAAGTTAGCACAAAGAGAACTGTACTGGATCCACAAACTGGACTCGGTTAACCCTAAGGGTCTGAATGAAGATTTTTATCTAGGGCCCTTCCTTTGAATCGCCTTCCTTCTAAGCCTTACGTACTGCTAGCTTTTGAGTTTAAACTTAGGTTCTCACTTCCCCCTATAGTTACTATTAGTTAGCTTAGGGTTCACATCTGGGCCAATCATATCCATTTCTCAACAGATTGTGCACTCATTAGACATGAGGCAGAGTACAACGTGCCTTGTTGATCAGATTGATATTACTTATTCATTGTATTTTTATGGATGTTTTTCCCCCGTGTTTACATTTTTCAATGTATAGGTGTTCTATGTGTAACATGACATACCTGGCTACTAATGCATTTGCATCTTCCTATGATTATGTCATACAAATATTCGGGCTATGGATCTTGAAAGGTTCATTGACACTAGTTCTTTAAGTACACTCCCATTCATACAGCTTCTCTGATCATTTCTAACAAATATTTGGGCCATTCTCCTTTGAAAGTTCCATGACAACTGTTTTTGCATTACATCTCTGGGTAGACCCCCCTCGAACGTGCTTTCCCGTGTTCCCTGACCGAATCAGTCACTCTCAACAGACGTGCATACAGTGTTTACTTGCACGTAATGACGTCACTACAATGACGCATATATTAGCCGCCATCTTTGACGGTGTTTGAAGCGACTGCTCGTTTTCTCTTACCTGTTTTTCCTGCCTTACTAAGATCACAATAAGTTTTTCTAGGACAGGGCCTCACTACTTCAATTTAACCCTGATATATACTTATGTAATTGTATCAGTCGCTCTATTTGTAACTGACTTAACAGACGTGTATAAAGTGTTGACATTGGCGACGTCATGCGTTCTACGGTGCGCTGCAGCGTAATGACATCATAACAATGACGTATATATTAGCCGCCATTTTTTAAACGGTGGTTTATTGCGACTACTGGTTTCCGCTGCACTTACCTGGCTTACCTGCCCTACTATGACCACAGTAAGTTATTCTAGAACAGGGCTTCGCTACTTTCACTCAACTCTGACGTATATTCCTGAAACTTTAGACTGACTTAATCGTTCTATTTGTAACGAGTGGCGCCTTCATTTTGTAGGAACCGCGCACAGATTGATATTACTGCCTTCCATTGACATCAATATGACACCTGAACCTTTCTGAGCTTCAGATGCTAGCGATTTCGGTTTAACTAAGTAAGTCCACAGATTTTTCTCCTACCCCTACCCACTCCAAACCACAATGCTCCATTAGCAATCTTTGCCTCTTTTTGTTACACTATAGGGGATTCAGACAGCTACACCTTGTTGGGATGACACACTTATGCAACAACTTGACCCAGTTCATCCTTTAATGTAACATACGGTATGTCTTTTACACTTGATACACCTATGGGTATTTGTAACTGTTCTTTTTATAAATTACAATTGTCTGATAGAATGATGACACTGCTAAAATGATACTAACTCTAGCTCCTTGTTGCTTTATAACTAGATTGTGGACTCTTATAGTGGGTGAGCCACTTCGTGCTTTAAAAATGCATATGATGATTGGATAATTTACTGTCTCTGTACAATTAGTCTATGTTATTATCATGTAAACTGAAATTATTATTATTTTGTATATATTTCTCTAGAGTTACTGTGATTGACACAACGAACAACAACAGCCCCTGATGAAGAGAACATTTTTTCTC
This sequence comes from Ambystoma mexicanum, assembly GCF_040938575.1. Lineage (NCBI taxonomy): Eukaryota > Metazoa > Chordata > Amphibia > Caudata > Ambystomatidae > Ambystoma > Ambystoma mexicanum. The sequence continues at coordinate 472,398,600 of NC_090929.1, read as the reverse complement.
GAAACGCGTTGGGCATTTGCTCTTTAAAAATAAATCCTGATTGGACAACCAACTCTCTTTTGAACTAATTAATAGACTTTGACGTTAAACGGATACTGTGAACTACTTTGTTGCTCAATTGTATCTTATTTTGAATTACTATGTTGTTACATTTAACTTTCAATTGATTTACTCTATGTACTCCTATTCCCCTCTTGGGAATATACCTTCATTCAGCTTGTTTAAGCGATTAATAGAGTGCAGGGGACGGGAGTTCCCTATTAGGGTTCTTTTTTGGTCTTTGTGTAATTGTACAACCCATATGCCAGGGTTGATATTTTTTCTCCCCTGCACCTTGAATTTTTCTTAAATAGATTCCTCTATTCCATAATAGAGCACCATATGTGTACTTAAATCCGATACATTCTGAGTGTCAGGTGTTTACCCTCCAGTTTGTCAATATGAGGAAGAGAACAGTCTATGTGATGTGCGACGTAGATGTGTGGTCCAGCAATTCTCCAAAGTACCCCCAAACTCAAAAATTGCATACACGATACCCAGAAAGCTTCTGAAAGGTGAAAAAAAAACAAAAAAGAAAAACCTGCGTATGCGTCAAACGACAGGCCTCAAAATGAAGAGAAATACATGCGCATATCCACAGAGGCAACCCCCAAAAATGAAAATGCGGTACACTTTACCTGAAGGAAATGGCTTACATAGCACCCCCAAATACGTGTATGCAATACTCGTCTGTCTCGTACATTCTCACGCACAACCGGTGATGCGCTTTGTGTGCCTTATGTACACCATCATTGCCGTGAGCCATGTAGGCACGCTGCGTAGGTGCACAGTGTCTCACGTGTAGGACGTAACTTACATGTTAAGGGCCTTTACTCAGCTAATATGAATGAGAGCCACACTCCAGAGTTCCTCCTGCATGGAAACTGCTGATTGTGCCTCCTCTGGTCCTGCTTTGCCTCACTCACTTGTTATCTGCTGCTGTCTGTTTGACTGTGAGGCCTGCTTTCAACCAGCACTGTCTTGGAGTGCCAGCTGTCCTACATTTGCCTGTACTCCCGTGTTGGGCCTGTGACAACCTCTTCTGTATTTGGGACAGAACTACCCAGGACCCAGCAAAGCCAAACCTGCCTCGGGGATCCATGTCTAGACCATCAACATCCTCAGAGAGTGCAGCACCCCACATCCGTGATGCTGAGGGCTGCCAACTTCACATCCACCGAAGATGGCATAATGGTGGATCGTGTCCTGGGAGCTGATGATGCCCTCTTCATATCAGCTGGGAAAAAGACATGAGACAACAGATCTGGGACGGCATCACGGCTGCCATCAACACGGAGGGGGTGTTAGACCGTCTGATGAAGACAGTCCGGAAACTTGGGGACAACCTGAAGGCCCATAGCCATTCCAAGGTGGTGACAGCACTCGCCAGGGAGCCCATCATGAAGGTGTAATGTGCAGGCAGCCACTGGTTATCCTAGGTAGAGCTGCAGGTTCCTGTGAGGTTCTATCTGAACCTTCACACCCAGATCTGTGCGTGGAGTAGTCATCCGGAAGCTGCTGGTGAGTACCCATGTGGAGCAATGCTCTACAGTGTATGTGTGGCATGCATGTTTGCAGATGCCCCATTCTGTTTGCAGGTTGTGTGTAGGTGTGAGATGCAGAAGCTTGCTGCCTCATGCCAATGCTGGGCATATGTGGCATCAGACATTATATGCTGGCATATACATGGGTATTGGCTGAATTTTTCATCAATGTCTTGTTGGACTCAGGCACATGCCATGTGTGATCATGGAACAAGTGCAGAGATGGTATGGAGGCGGGCATGCTATGTTGTGAGCATTTGAGGGATGTGCATGATGGACACCTCGATGTGTGACACACCAGCAAGTGCATCCATGCAGAAGCATCTGCTGAGAGTGACACATGTGCATGGATGTCTGTGAATGGTAAGTTGTTGCGTGTACATCTCCGGGACAGGGATGTGACATCTCATCCCACTGAATTTGGAGCACAAGTGTCCTTGTGTACTTGCAATATGTACATGCTGGGCCACACAACGGCCCTCATTACGACCCTGGCGGAAAGGGGAAAACGATGGCGGAAATGCAAAACCGCCATCGAATAGCGCTCGGTGCGACTATGACCCGTCACCGCAAAGTACGAAGCCATTAGCGACACCGTAGTGAACGCCAACGCTAACTGCACTAAGCACGCGCGCGCGCGCCATGCCAAACCGCAAACACCACCATGGTGCAACGGTACGCCAATTCCGACCCTAGCGGACATGTACCTAACGCCATCAGGCATGGCGGAATGGACCATTCCGCCATGGCGAGAAGTACGGCATCGCGAATCTGAGTGCCTGTACACCGCTCCCTGCCCACAAAGTACAACTCCCTGTAGGTGCAATGAAGTCACAATGCAACCATTGAAATGTACAAAGCACCCATGCATGCCAACGAACAAAAGCAACACAAGAGGGGCCAATGGGAGCTGCAGGGCACAGATGGCACGAATACAGAAGCCATCCCAATGGACATGACCACAGTCCCCCACCAAGAAACGCACGCAAACACAGGCACCTGTGACCAGCAACATTCCGAAAATCACATCATTCCACCAGTCCACCTGGCTGACCGCCATCTGTCACACAAAACCCAATCCCCCGCCCCTGAGCATGACAACATCCAAACTGTCATATAGGCAGCCCCCATCCCTGACCTCACGGGCTCAGTAGGCAAACGCGCCCAGCACAGTACCACGCAACTAAACCCCGAAGCAGGAACCCAATGCAGATCTCCTCACAATACATCGCCCCACAAATAGGTACATGCCACATCACTTGCAAAGAAAAACGCTACACGGGCCAAATCAGAATAGAAATTTAATGCACAACAAAATCACCAAGCCCATACAGCCATCAGGCCATGAACTCCAAAACACATTTCACCATTGAGGGCTGCATCCGCAAGAAATGACCAGCCACTACTTGTGTGACGCCCTGTCCCATCATGGTACACAGAGCCACAATCACGTACGAAAAGGCAAAAAGGAAGCGCACACAACCGCAGGGCCGTCCCAATGGGGAGGCACTAGTCCAGCTGAAAGGCCGAAATGTTGCTCCGAGCCACCAGTACTGCGTAAGGGCATGTGGGCCACTGGCGATCGTCCCATAAGATCGTAATGCTGCTCCACCGATTAACACGAAGCAGCAGGTGTCGGGAGTAAAATCCATCTGCAGGAGTGGCATACAGATGGCAGTGGCAAAAGGGGAGGAGATACCTGTCAACCAAAAGAAAAGAACAAGAACAGAATGGTCATCAGAACTACATTCGAACAACTCACTTCAATGAGCACACGAAATCCACAGCCATATGCATGCTAGCCCACTCCAAAGGATCATCACCACCCCAAAGCCACTTGCGACTCATAACCATCTATACCTAGGTGTAAACACCATCACGAACGAGTGTACCTGTGCATGCGTCTGCCAAAACAGAATCCATCAGATGGGAATGTTAACATGCATGGACACAAGTGTCTGAGGGCGCGTCGAGACAGGGAGGGCTCAACAAGGCCAGATAGACGATGGTCCCACTATGGCAGCCCTGCATCACATAGCGTAGGGGAGGCGGATAGATCCCAAGAAGCCCTGTACATGGCAAACTCTGCATCAAATCACCTGCCCATGCATCCATTCATCATTCCCTCATCCCGGGATCAAAACGCCTGAATAATTACTCACATGACATTAGAAACGTCCATTGAGTCTGTGCGTAATGCAGCCTGCTAAATCCACAGTGCCCCAGCCCATAAATCCAGTGTTGTGACGTAACATGTATTTGGGAATGGCCGGCCTCATCGCCCACGTAGCTATTGCGCATCCCAAACTATTCATATCAATCATTGCTCCCTCGCCATGGGCCCTGTCTCAAGGACATAGAACAATAGAACGTTATATTTGCAGTCAGACCTGTGGGCATCTCCTCGCCGCTAGCTGGGAACCGAAAGCGCCGCCCTTCGAATTCCTCATTTGCAACATCACGTCGAAAAGGCATCTGTGGCCGTTTGAAATCACTAATTATTCCATCGAGTGCGGCTGTGTGTGAAAATGGCAACTGCCTTCACCCACAAATGGGACGCCCCGCCCGTCGTTGCAACTCGGTACAGTGATGCATGAGGGCCCACCGTTACTCGAGTACTACGTTCCACTGACCCTTCACAAGTCCGTTCGCGAATGCACAGATAGTATGGGAAACAATGGGACCACAGCAGAATGAACATATCAACCAATCTTACACGCCCATCGGGTACAAATACATGATTGCAATAGCAAGATACCATTCCCCGAATTGCAGCGTTGTGCGCGGGACGTGCTCGGCCAAAGGGGAGAGCAGTTTGCACAGGTGGAATGAATCACCACAGGTGGAGGCCATACAGCCTGAAAACACATAAATTGCACAGCCAGTCTCCTCCCACAACCACAGCGAAATGCTACCGGCAGGACTCGCGATGTTGGCCCTGTGGGACCTGATAGCACTGCAAGTGCTCCGACTCCAAGAAGAAGACGAACAACAACTACAACCAGCCGCACGGAGGAGACGCAGGAGGAGGAGGAGGCCAAGGCAGGGCCAGCAAGGCCCAGCAGCACAGCCACTACCACCACGCAGGCAGCCCGCAATCCCACGCCTCCGAGCACATCCGTTCAACCTCACTGATGAGCAGATCCACACCCTCTACCGTCTGGACCGGGACACCATAGCCGCCATTGTGGACATGACACAGGCTGACCTAGTCAGCATGATAGATAGCCCAACCGCCATCCCACCCCTACTGAAGGTGGTGTCTGTACTACACTTCCTGGCCACAGGCACCTACCAGTACACAGTCGGACAGTTGCATGGCATTTCTCAGCCACTGTTCTCACGGACACTATTCCAAGTGCTCGATGCCCTCCTGCAGCACGCAGACGACTACATCTCCCTACCACGCTCGGAGCAGGAAATAACCAACACAAAAGTGGGATTCCATGCACTTGCCGGCATACCGGGTTGCATTGGTGCCATCGACTGCACCCATGTTGAATTGGTCGTGCCACATGCCATGGAGGCCCAGTACCGCAACCGAAAACAATTTCATTCCCTGAATGTACAAATGGTGTGTGACTCCAACAGAATCTTTACGCATTGTTGTGCCCGATTCCCTGGATCAACCCATGATTCCATGGTCTTGAGGAACTCTACCATACCACGCTACATGGAGCGACACGCAGGGAACAGATCCTGGCTACTCGGTGAGTCTCATTGCATGCATGATGATGTGGGGTATGTGATTTGGCAATGTACTGGCAGGAAGGGGGGGGTGTGCGTACGTATCAATGGCATCCCACATCCTACGTTTCTCGTCCACATACAGGTGATGCTGGATATCCACTGAAGAGATGGCTCCTCACACCAGTCCGGAACCCACGGGACCAGCATGAGGAGGACTACAACCATGCCCACTCACGTACCCGTGTAGTCATTGAGCAGGCATTCGGCCTACTGAAGGGCCGTTTCCGCTGCCTCAGCAGGTCTGGCGGGGCACTCCTGTACCGCCATGAGAAGGTTGCAAAGATGGTGATGGCATGTGTCATGCTCCACAACATGTGCGTACGTAGAAATGTGCCCATGCCCCCTGACGCAGAACTGCAAGCACCGGATGATGGTCATGATGAGGGTGGGGATGTGGCAGCACCTCAAGGAGTCTGCGAGGCACCGGAGGCCCGTGACATTCGTCAGCATCTCATTGATGTATGCTTCTAGCACTCATGCCTGGTGGCTGATACATGGACACGGGACACGTGGCACTGTGTGTGTCTGGAACATGCACAAAATGGACTGTACGCCTATGATGGCCTAGTACACAAAGATCAATGCCCACACATCTCATTGGTTGATCGTGCACTGTTTATGGCATATGTGATATCATGTTGTACACCCTATCTACCCGCCACCCAAGTGAGCCCAACACACCCCCTCCACCCTCCTACCTCCCCCCCGAACACCAGTGTTCAAAGATGCTCATTGTCAGTGGGCTGTCGCTATTGCATGCCCCCTCTGCGGGTATCAGGGGCACCCCTGCCTGTGGAGCGCCGGGTCCTCCCAGATCTACGTTGGGGGCTGCCCTGGACGGAACTTGCAACGGATGATGTGTCTGCCTGCTCACGTCCATGCATGTCCCTAAGGGTTTGCGAGAGCTCAGTGAGCACACGGCGCACTGCGGCAAGTTCGGCACATACGTCTTTGGACGTCGCATGCAGTTCCCCCCTCAGGCTCTCGGTGCTTCTCTCAATTTGTGACCTTAGCGTCTCTGTGCCTCTCTCCATTTCTGCCCTAAGTGTCTCAGTTGATGTTTCTATGTCTGCCTTGGTGCCCCCACATTCATCGGCATGGTCCTTGAGGAGTGTGGCCAGTTGCTGCTGTTGTTCGATCAACTGGTCGAGGGACTGTTGCCTCTGCTGGGCCATGGCCATTTGCGGGGGTGTCGCAGAGGGGCTGTTGACCTCATGTTGCCTTCCCACAGGGCTTGGGGGGGATGGCCAGTCGTCGTCTTGTGGGTGCCCCTGCGTGGTATCCTCATGTTGTACGGGATGGGACAGACAGGGGGATTGGGACAGGTCATGGATGGATCTGACTTCGGCATCCCCGTTTTCTGTGTCCGAGCATGCTGCCATCAATGGGGTGTCACCTATGGTGCTGCTGCCACCAGAGGCAGTGCCTTCTGTGGCATCCATTGGGGGGACCTGTGGTGGTGGTGTTGTGGGCATGCTGGCTGCTGGGGTGCCTGTTGATGTTCCCTCCTCTGTGCTGCCACCTGATTTGTGCTGCTGCCGTGTCTTGATGCGTGCAGCTGAGGTGGAGGGTCTCTGGCCGTTGGTCTTGGCCCTCTTTGCAGGTGTGCTGGTAGGGGTGTCCTGTTGCTCGTCGTTTGGATCGGACCCTGTGGTGGAGTAAAGGAGAGCGAGGGTTATTGATGGGTCTGTGGGAATTGGAATGGCATTGTATCACATGCTTTGGGGTGGTACCTGAGGGTGTTTTGGGTCGGGGCCTTGGAGGTGCATTGATTTGTGTGTGGAGTGAGGGTGCAGTTGTTTGGCAGCCTGCAGTTAGGGTGTGCCTGCTGCACGTGTAGTGCGTGTTTTAGGGGTTTTTAATTATTTATGTATTTATTGTGGTTTTTAACGTGCGCTATCAGGCCGATGTGTGTGGACGTTCTCCTGGACATGTGTTTCTGTTGCACTATGTGGACGCATGGTACTTCACATGGATGGACTGTGTGGATTGTTTTATCTGGCCCACCTACCTGAATCTTCGGATGTCTGCACTCCTTTCTCCATCCCTCCGACTCCCTCAATGCTCTCCATTCCGATGGTGGAGGCACAGATTTCTTCCCAGGGGGTCAACTTGATGGGTGATTCAGGACCTCCCCCGGTGGCTGTGGCAATGTTGCGGTTGGCAGAGAGTATGCTGCGGACGCGTATCCGCAGGTCGTCCCATCGCTTGCGGCATTGCTGTGGGGTGCGGGGTGCGGTCCCCACCGCACTTACCCGCTGTGCCACCAGAGCCCATATGGCCTTCTTGTTTGCAAGTGCCGTCCTGGTCATTTGCGTGGAGAAGACCACGGCAGCATTCTCCTGGAGGGTCTCTGTTAGCACGGTGAGTTCCTCACGGGAGAAGTGGACCTGCCGCTTGCGGTCGCACGCTTTCTTCGCTACTTTTCCCATTTTTCTTGGTTTCGCTAGGGTGGTTGACGGGGTGGGGTGTGTCTCAGGGTAGTGTTTTTAGTGGTTGTGTGGTTTTAGTGTATTTATAGGTGTACGCCGGGATGTTTCCCGTTCCGGGCCCGTGTTTTAACTTCCGTTTCCGTATATTTCCGGCCACCGTACTTTCCGGTAGGCGCACACTGCGGTGACCGCTAAGAGGGGTGGCGGTATTGCACCTGGGGCGCCGTACGGCGGCGGTGTGGGCCGTTTTGGGGTCATTTCCGCCATCGCGGACTTTGCACTTCCGCCATGCCGTGGTGCTCGTGCCCGATGGGTCGGAATGGGCCGCACTTTGCTCCTTCGTGCAATGGCGGAAACGCTATTTACGCTGTGGCGCTCCGGTCAGTCGATTTCCGCAAGGGTCGTAATGAGGGCCAACATGAGCAATTTATTCCCAGATATGCGTGGCTGTACATGTTGCTTGCTTGCAGGTCATGCTGTCACATATGCATGTTGGTGACTGTGCTTGTGTGGACAGTGCCCTGGTGCAGTTCCCATGCCCCTGGCAACTTCTGTTGGTTGGTCATTGGCACGGTGGCATTGCATGTTGCCTCGGGAGGATAGCTCAGGGGCAACGTGCTTGCCTTGGAAGCAAGACAACACAGAGCAACACAGGTTCGATCCCAGGGTCCATGCTTAGAAACCTCTGGGTATTAAGCGCATTATAAATAACCTATCATATCATATCATGCGCAAGTGTCATGACTGTGAATCATCCTTCACACTACACTCATGCAGCAGTTGACATGCAGTTTCCATGGGCACGTCCGTGTGTGTGTGCACTGTGTGTGTGTGTGTCCATTCCTGGTTGCAACATGCTGCATGATTGGTCATGTTAATGTGTATGCCACACATGCATTGACAATGATAACTGATGTCAATATCTTTTGTCCCATTTTCCACAGTTGCTGCAACTCATGAAGAGGGCACAGGCATCTCTGTGGAGCAGAAGGGCAGAGACTGGGCCACCAGACCCAAGTGCACACCCCAGCCAGCCACCATTGAGACCACCTCATCTATGTGAGAGTTGGCTGGGGGAGCACAAGTGACATCTGCTGGAGCTGCTGGAGGTATGTCCCAGCAGGTTGTTGTGGTGGGGGATCCCTCGGTGACTGTGGGCCGGGAGCAGGAACAGAGGGGCCATCCAGGGTGGAAGGCTCTCAGGGGTCATCCAGAGAGATGGAGGTGTTGGTGGTGGAGGAAGCAAGTGAAGGCGAGCACACAGTGTCTGGGGGGGGCATCCAGGAGATTGTTCAGGCTGCACCCCTGGGCCAAGCACACAAGGATGTACAGTGCACCATGGAGGTAACTGCCCAACCACCTGTCTCTTCTCATTATGCTGCAGCAGTGCCCTCGTTTGTGGATGCCTCCACCCAGACCGAGCCCCCCCTTGTGCCCGAGGAGACCAGCCCTGACTTGGTGCGCACCTTTCTGGCTGGTCTGGTGAGGTGGATGGGCATGATTCGTGATGCTGTGACAGCTACTCGTGATGAGCTGTGTAGGGGAGGTATGGTATCACAAGTATGACACTGACACAATGCATACAATTTGTAAAACCTTTATTGAAATATTTGGGGCTGGAAAAACTCTTACTTTGCCCTATAACTAAGATGGGAGTAGTCTTGACCATTAAATAATGCAGTTCTAGTGGAGTCCGTCAAATCAAAATGGCCTATGCTAACAAAACCTAATGCCTGACCTCTCTCTTGTACAAAAGTGTATAAAGGAGAAATGTATGCAAAGGAAAAATCAGGGTTCAAAAGAGTAAGTGTGGTTGAACCAGCTCTCCTCATCATGTTAAACCTCATGGAGTAAGGCTGTCCCTGTAGGCCGGATGACACACTCTAGCCTGGCTTTCAACACAATAAACAGTTCCAAAATGTGGGTCGAGGCCAGCCTGGCCTTCCCCGATAAAGTCTCTTTTCCTGACTTCCAAATAATGTTTTAACAGAAAGTTCACGTAGGTCTCCCTCTGTCCGTCTCTGACCCTACACAACAAAGTTTAACAAAACTTGCAAGGGGGCTCCCTTCCCCAAGCTAATTACACTTTGGGTCTCCCTGTGTCGGGCTTGGACCACTTTCGGATGTCGAAGACCTTCGAATGTGCATGGCTTTCTCTACAGACTACCGCAGGACCACTTCGACTCAAGGTTCACAATTTAACTTTCACTCTCCCCTTCTGTAGGAGTCAATTTTGCTTAATTCACTTTTGCCATTCATTCGCTTTATCACTTCAAGCAATGTACCTTTCATGGAGACTTTCGAGTGGGATACTTACTTTTTTGCCGGACCACTCTGTTACTTAGTATCACTGATTTCACAGCTGTCCTTACTTCAAAGTTAATTCACAGGTCTGCATTGCTTCGCATCTCATCCACACACATGCAGCCTTCACTTGCGATTCAATGTTGCAAGTTCAAACTTTAACACACACCGTTCTCTCAGGTCGCTTGCCAACTGTGAGAAACCAGAAGGTGTCTCACCTGGTTGTCCCTGGGGATCTCTCTCTCAGGTAGGCAGGACACGGCCATTACCTTTGGATCCATACCTTGGGGGTGGACCGGTGTAGAAGGATCACCTAGGTGAGGGGTCATCAGGGAGTGGGAGAGGGACAGTTGATGGCGAGACGCGGTATCCCATTCCCTCTAACACCTTTAACCACGGAAAGCATGCTCCTTCCTCCCCTGCTCGCCATAGTGCTGTCACCCAGAGCTTGCTACCAGCACTTGTCTTTGAGGTAATACGAGGTCTGTATGCCTCTCCAGGAGACACACAGAAAGAAACAGACAACACAGCATGCCCTCAGAGCGCACGTTCATGCCCAGGTTGCTCCTGGAAGCATTCCAGACTACACACAGCTTCAACTCATTAGCATTTGTAGTATTGCCGTGACAATTCCTCCCATACTCTGCGCTTCCACACCTCTCATTGTCCATAATAGCGTTGTTCTGTTCACAAATTGTCAACTTGCGTGAAAAATGAGCCACTGGATACATAATGCCCTCCTCATCATTCTGTGACAAGATGATCCCAAAGGCCAAGTTGGAAGCATCCGTCTCAATTTGAAACAGCTTCTCAGAATCAGGATGGTGCAAGATTGGGGCTTTCGTAAAGGCTACCTTTAACCTTTCAAATACTTCCTCTGCCTCCTTATCCCACTGGAACTTTCTCACCTTCCACAAGAGTCGTGTGATGGGTCTAATAGTGGCTGAAAAATTGTTAATAAATCGGCTGTAAACATTTGCAAATCCCAAAAATGACTGAACATCCTTAACACATTGTGGAGCTGACCATTTGGTTACTGTTTGAACCTTCCTATCATCCATGACACCCCAGAAGGAGTCAAAATAAATCCCAGGAATTCTACCCTGGTAGTGTGAAACTCACATTTCTCCAACTTTGCAAACAGATGTGTTCTTGTAACCTGGTCAACACTGCCTTGACATGTTGCACATGATGATCCATAGACTCTAAAAAATCAAAATGTCATCAATATAGATGATCGCAAATAGGTCCAAATACTCCTGCAGCACCTCTTGCATGAAATGCTGAAAGGCTTCATGAGCATTATATAAACCTAAAGGCCTAACCAAATGCTCAAACAACCCAAATTTTGCATGAAAAGCGGTCGTCCATTCATCACCCTCCTTCACTCTGATAAGGTGATATGGTCTTCTCAAATCCAGTTTGGTATAGATCTTGGTCGTCTTCACCTGATCTAGCAGAACAGAAATCAATGTTAATGGCAACCTGTTTTTTATGTTGACCTTATTTAGTGCCTCATAGTCTGTACAGGTTCTCAAGGTTCCTTCTGGCTCAGGTATGAAAAACAAGGGAGAATAAATGGGCGACTTGGGACAGCGAATAAACCCACAACCCAACATTTCATCCAAATACTCTCGTAAGTGCTTAGTCTCCTTTTCAGATAATGCATACACCCCACTACATGGCAGCCTGATGTTAGCCTCCAATTCAATCACATGGTTAAAAGGTCTATGGGGCGGTAACTGTGAAGTGCCTCCCTTATCAAACACATCTGCACATTTTTGATACTCCACCAGCAATGGGGTGGCCACCACTCCAATGTTGGACTGGGGACATACCCTTCCACCAATAAGTTTGTGGGACCCCCAATACCAGTTAAATGGGATCCACATCTCTCTGCCTCAAATGTCAATGTCCTCTCTTTTCAGTCAATATTTGGGTTATGTGTCACTAGCCACAGCATCCCCAAAACAACCCCAAATTGAGGAGCTGCAATAAGGTCAAAAGTAATCCTCTCCTCGTATCCCTTCCCACACCTCATCAACATCTTGTGGGTTTGTGTGGTAATGTGACCAGATGTTAAACAAGACCATTCTACCGCCTGTACCGGCTCACTTTCCTCCTTCAACTGATTCGGTATTCCTAACTTAGTTGCCAACGTGATATCAGGGAAATTCCCTGTTGCCCCAGAATCCACCATTGCTGAAACTATCTCCTTACTATTGGCAAAAATCAAAGTCACAAGTAGACATAAAGGTGGTGCCTTAAACTGGATCATATTGGCTACTACGAACTGGGAGCTCTTCCCTCCTCTGGCTCGGTGTGGTTGTTCCCTCACTTACTGAGCCCCCTCTTTTCCTGCTTACGTCTTTCTCTTTTCCAAGGTTCGAGCTGGGGTGTTGGGACAATTTCTAATATAATGTCCTGCCTTTCCACAGTAAAGACACAAATTATTAGCTCTCCTCTTTTCCTTTTCTTCTGGAGACAATGGGCCCCGCAGACAGCCAATTTGCATGAGCTCACCCTGGTACCCACTTGCACATCCCCCACCTCCTTACCACTTTCCAATCATACAAACAGCACTCCCTCAGACCTCCTTCTTTCTCCTTTCCTCTCACTCAATCTGTGATCCAGCCTCAGGGCCAAATCTATCAAGGAGCTACAGGAGAAGGGTTGTGGCTCCAGGTGAGCAATCGCATCCTTCAATTCCTCTCGTAACCTTTGATAAAACAAGACCGACTGTTTGGGTTCAGGCCAAGCTGTCTCCACCACTAGCCGATTGAACTGAGTCACATATGTCACTAAATCTTTAGTGCCTTGCCGAAGGGCCAGTAGCTCCTTATCTTGGGCCAAGGATACATTGCAATGGTCAAATAAACGTGCAAACTCAATGGAAAATCCACCGTAATCATACAGTATTGGGTTGTGCTTCTGAACTAAGGGAATCGCCCAGGCCACTGCGTCCCCAGACAGATAAGAAATAACAAAAGATGTGCACGCTTGGGCAGACTCAAATGCAGTGGGTTTACGAAAAATATGTAATTAACACTGTTTCAAAATGTAGAGAACTTCCTAGGATCCCCCTGAACATCTTTCTGGAGCTGCCAAAGGAACCACAAGGTGCTACTGCACCACCACAGTACTTGATCAGCCAGAGGACCCGGGAGCACTGACTGCTGCTGTGTCCCCCTGAAGCGGTCTTCCCTGAGCAATTAGTCCACTAACCTGCATCTTCAATGTGGTTGTCTCCTGTGGAGACTGCACCAACTCTGCCTGGCTATCCTGCAGTGCCTTGAGCACCTCTGTTAAGGGTGGAGGGGACTCCATATGGCTTAAGTGACGTTATTATACCACTCTAGAGGATTGGTGATTATGTCACACCGTCCCGCTCTCCTCTGGCCCGTGCCTGCACACCCAAAATCAACAACAAGTGGCATGGGCCGGGGAGGAGCTTAAGTACCTGCCTGCAGCGCACTCCCAAAGCCCATGTAGTCATGGGTTTGTAATTGTCTGGGTCCTGAAGCCCGCCACCCGTCCTGCCGAGCTCTGACAGGCCCCTTTTTCCTCACATTGGATTGGAGATCAAGGCCGCCACCAGAGAAATCAACACAGCCGGTGAGTTGAAGGAAACTATATGAGGCTGGTCTGTGTTGAAGCGAAGGTTGCAAGCAGCAACATTGTTACACAAAAGAGCAAACATTGAAGCATTTGATGAAAGATGCAAGTAAAGGCCAGATGGCTGATGAATTATTTGAACATTTAGCATCAACTAAGATACAAGATAGCAGAGTGGTCTCCTGCCGAGATGGTACCAACTCTCCCTGAATATCCTACAGTGCCTTAAACACCTCTGTTAAGGGTGTAGGGGACTCCATATGGCTTAGGTTGTGTTATTATTCTACTCCTTGGGGTTGGTGATTATGTCACACCCCTGGGGTATCACGCAACTCCTTCCTGACTACAGAAGCCAAATGTAGTTGACCCCTTACACCTTGGTTGGCATGGGCTCCTGATTAGTACAAACAGGTAACCTTGAGGCAGCCAATGGGGGGAAGAGGGTTAGGGAGAAATTGTGGATAGGGAAGGGGGTGTTTAGGGTAACTGGAAAAAGGGTTAGGGCTTTTGAAAATTGATGGATATAGGGAATACAAGGGGAAGAATACACACTCATACAGCATAAACATGAATAAGGACCAAAGCCCTCCTTGTGGGAAATCTCTCCTGTAGAGAGACCCTTCCCTAGACTAACCTGACATCTTCGTTCTTAATTCAGAAGATTACTTCCTAGAACCTACCTTTAGACATTCATTTGCTAGAATAGCGACAAACATAAGCACATGGCAATAGTACAAAGCATAAGCACATGCCAAAATTACAAACAGTGGCACGTGGCAACAGCACAAACATAAACACCTGGCACTGATATCAACATAAGCCAGGAAACATAAATCATGGGATAGTAAGTTGGTGCCCAGGTTGCTCCTGGAAGAGTTCCAGACTACACACAGCTTCAACTCATTAGAATGTGTAGTGTCACTGTGACAAATCTGCCCATACTCTGCGCTTCCGCACCTCTCCCTGTCTCCTCCCCTAACAATCACTCATAGGAATTACTTAACTGAGGCCTGGCGGGGTCAGACAGCTCCTCCCCAATCGAATGTAGCACCCGCGTTGAAAGGATGAGCCGCAATTTCAGGAATGCCTGCTGAGCTACTGGAAAAGTGAAGAGCGGGTAGCGTTTCCTCCTCACTCCTGCTGAGCTGCCTCTCCACCGTCTCACCACCTCAACCCGGGTCCATACGCACACCGACCTGCTCACCTCCGGCCTGTGCCTGCATGCCAAAAAAATCACCAACAAGCGGCACGACCGGGGAGGAGCTTAAGTACCTGCCTGCAGCGTTCACATGTGTGCACTCACAAACCCCATGTAGTCATGGGTATTGTAGTTGTCTGGGTCCTGATGCCCGCCAACCACCCTACTGAGCTCTGACATGCCCCTTTTCCCTCACATAGGCTCCGAGATCAAAGCCGCCAACAGAGAAATCAACACAGCTGGTGAGTTAAAGGAAACTGTATGAGGCCGGTCTGTGTTGAAGCGTAGGTTGCAAGCAGCAACATTGTTACACAAAAGAGCTAACGTTGAAGCGTTTGATGAAAGACGCGAGTAAAGGCCAGACAGTTGAGGAATTGTTTGAACATTTAACGTGAACTAAGATCAAGATAACAGAGTGGTCCGGCACTGCGTGTGTGCCCAATAGAAGGTCTCTGATGGATGTATCTCACAAAGAAGTGGCCAAAGGAACGGTAATATGTGAATGTGAAAACGAAGAATAGAAATCAAGTAAGAATTAATCGAAATGGTCCTGCAAGGTTATAAGTAAAATCCATCGCACAATCAAAAGTCTTTGATTATGAAAATGCATCAAGGTCTGAGCCCGGATGAGGGAGACCTATTGTTAATTCATCGAACTGTGAAACAGGGAGAATTTGTGTACATATAAGGGGTCCGAGCCCGGCTGAGGGAGACCCAGGGTGAACAGTGCATCCATGACTAGTGTTTTCTATCCAAGATATTCTACGAATTAGAGACTTTGAAACAGAAAGAGATTTTCTCGCAGAAGGCCCCAATTTATATCCTAAACTGCATCCTTGTGCTGGAGAAACCAGATTCTGTGCTAAGCTCATGTGTGCCACCTTAGCCCGTGCTGAAAATGTGGGCAAGGGAAGCTAACTGTCCAGCGCTCCTGACATGTTGTTTCTTGAACACTCTTTCTTTTGCATACATAATTTTCCCACACCATTTGTATTTAGAAGTAGGGATTGGCAATAGGTTTATTAGTATAGGCCCTTTTTATTTTGACAAGACTCCAACTAGGACTGTGTTATTATCCAAAACCTCAAAGAATGTTGGGTTTAGTTACATACACAATAGGGGAGGACCATCGACTCGAAGAGGGCTCGATAATGTTTGCCGTAAACATTTTTTTCACTACCTCAACCACTATTTGTTTTCGTGTTTCTGGGAGTCTATATGGTATATGGACCACTTTTCCCGTTTGTGTTCTGATATAACGATAAGTACCATGTATACTCCCTGGTTTCTTGTAGAATACATCAAGGAATGCTATAATAAGGTAGTTCAAATCTTCTTGTTTCTGTTTAGATAGTTCTTGGGGAATAAGTTCAGAGTTGTCTATCTTCTCTGGCACCAAACAAGACAATATTGATGAAGTGGCACAGAAGGAGTTTATTTCCACTCTTTTAGGAGATTTAGGTGGTAGAGTTGAGTCTTTTGCTTTATATCAGGTTGGGCTATTTTACAGGTACAGGTTCCTGTTTGCTCTAGTACCTTATATGGCCTATGCCACTTTGAAAATTGACAAGAGGGGCCCTGGGAGTCTCTCTGCCAGACATTAGTCCTGGTTACGAGAGACTTACCCAGAGTCTTTAGCTCACTATCTTTCACAGAGAAGGAGAAGAAATATCCCAAACATATCAGTCTTTGTCCTGCCCTGGGCCAGTCCAGCACCGAAATGCTAGGCAATTCTCCTCTGAACAAGAGTACCAACAGCATCCCCAGACACTTGTTTCGGTCTGGTTGGACCTCATCAGTAGGGAGGAGCTGTGCCTCTCTAAGAATAGTGAGCAAGGGGTCCACATCTGGATTCCCCTAGTAATTTAGGGTGAGACCTAAAGTTACTTAAATATGCAAATTGACAAGGGGGGTCCTGGGAGTCTCTCTGCCAGACATTAGTCCTGGTTACGAGAGACTTACCCAGAGTCTTTAGCTCACTATCTTTCACAGAGTCAATTTGCTATGCCACTTTGAGACAAGTTTATTTTCAGAGGTAGGTAAGAGGACTAACACCTTCTGTCCTACTGAAAATGATCTTAACTTCACCTTCTTGTCATAGGTGGACTTCTGTTGGGCTTGAGCTTTCTCCATGTGAGTGTAGACTAGAGGGCGTACGTGTTTCATGTGCTCTCAAAATCGGATAGCTGTTTGTCAGAGGGGAATAGGTGCCTCTTCTATCTCTTCCCAGGTCTCCCGGAGCATGTTTAAAACATCTCTTGGTTCTCTACCATAAAGCAGTCCAAAAGGGGAGAATCTGGTGGATGCCTGAGGGGTCTTTCGTACTGCAAATAGGGCCCATGGGATCATGCAATCCCAGTCCTTCCCATCCTCATCTACCACTTTTCTCAAAATAATTTTAAGGGCTTTGTTAAATCTCTCTACCAATCCATCCATTTAGCGGTGGTAAACTGAGATTCTTAATGTGGTAATGTCTAGTCATTCCTGGACTTCACCCATAGGTTTACTCACAAAATTAGATCCCTGCTGCGTCAGAATTTCCTTGGGGAAATCAACCCTAGAAAAGAATGGCAGTAGGTGTTATAAAATGTGCTGGGCTGTGTTGTTCTACATGCGGAAGGCCTCTGGGTACCAGCGAGTGTGATCAACGATTACAAGAACATATTTACTGCCCAGTCTAGAGTTTTCCAATGGTCCAATAATATCCATTCCAATTTGGGAGAAAGGGACTTCTATTATCTGTAATTGGTTTAGAGGGCCAGGTAAGGAATATGGGCACTGGTTTTCTGGCATATTTCACATGTTTGAATGAAGTTCTTTATGTCAGCATGGATACCTGCCCAGTAGATTTTTCCACTGATGTCAGCTTGGCTCTTAGTCTGTCCTAAATGACCCCTGACAAATGAGAATGTGCCATCTCTAGCACGATCTTGGGATGGGTTTTGTGTATTACTGAGTTTTACTTAGGCCTTCTCTGGAGGTTTCCTTTCTAGAAAAACTTGTGTACAGGCATGTTATAAATGTCATATCATATTATATCATATCAGATCATTTCATATCATATATAGTAATCCCTGTTTCAGGAAGAAAAATTGGCTCCACTTTTCTGGTCCTTCTCCCTCAGAAATGACTTTTAAGAAAGTGTCTGTGAGTGCTGGATCATTTCGCTTGCCGATTGCTAGATCGGGAAAGATGGTAGGTTCTTCTTCCTTTTTTGCCTCAGTGATAAGTGTTTCATCGGCCTCTGCAAAGCCTAAGCTACCTTTCTCATTTTATTCTGGTTCACTTTCTTACTTAAAACAGGGAAATAGAGCCTTCTCAAGAATTCCCTGTGCAATTTTGTCCCCACAGTGTATTTCAAACAGAGTTTTGCCATGGTTCTGTAGGAGAACCTTTATGTCTCCCCAAAAGTTTGGATCCATGACATCTGCTAGGGCATCTAGCCCAAACTTCCAGGACAGGCCAGATTTTGGGGCCAATCTTATATAACACCCCCCATGGGGGTATTAGAACTTAGTCCTTGGGAATTATCTCTCTTTTCCCAGGAGGGATAGTGGCTAGTCTGCTGCTACAAATATCAAAGCCTATGGATTTTGGGGGCTCGTGGGTGGTGCCTATGGATTTTTTTGTGGTGGTAGAGCGGTCTGAGGCTCTGTGACTACGTTTCTGGAATGTTATCCCACTCCTCACTCTATATGTAGGGGAGGTATTGTATCACAAATATGACACTGACACAATGGATACAATTTGTAAAACTTTTATTGAAATTGTTGGGGCTGAAAAAACTCCTACTTTGCCCTATAACTAAGATGGGAGTTGTCTCGACCATCAAATAATAAATAACGCAGTCCTAGCAGTCTGTCAAATCAAAATGGTCTATGCTAACAAAACCTAATGCCTGCCTATCTCTTTTACAAAAAGTGTATAAAGGAGAAATGTATTCAAAGGAAAAATCAGTGTTCAAAAGAATAAATGTGGTTGAATCAGCTCTCCTCCCCACGTGAGACCTCACAGAGTAAGGCTGTCCCTGTAGGCAGAATATGATATGATATGATGCAGCATTTATAACGCGCCTGTACACAAGTGTTTCAAGCCGCGAACACACTCTGGCTCAGCTTTCAACACAATAAACAGTTCCAAAATGTGGTTGAGGCCTGGCCTTCCACGTTAAAGTCTCATTTCCTGACTTCCAAATAATGTTTCAACAAAAAGTTCACATAGTCACGTAGGTCCCCCTCTGTCGGGCTCATACCCTTCACAACAAAGTTCAGGTAGGTCTCCCTCTGTCAGGCTCAGACCCTTCACAACAAAGTTCAACAAAACCTGCAAGGGGGATCCCTTCCCCAAGCTTATTACACTTCAGGTCTCCCTCTGTTGGGCTAGGACCACTTTCGGATGTCGAAGACTTTCGAATGTGCATGGCTTTCTTTACAGACCACCGCAGGACCACTTCGACTCAAGGTTCACAGTTTAACTTTCACTTTCCCCTTCTCTAGGAGTCAATTTTGCTTACTTCGTTTTTGACTTTCATTCACTTTATTGCCACAATGTACCTTTCACTGAGACTTTCGAGTGGGCTACTTCCTTTCGCCGGACCTTTCCGTTACTTAGTATCGCTGATTTCACAGCTGTCCTTACTTCAAAGTTCATTCACAGGTCTGCCTTTCTTTGGGTCTCATCCACACGTGTGCAGCCTTCACCTGCGCTATAATGTTACTAGTTCAAACTTTAACACACACCGGTCTCTCAGGTCGCTTGCCAACTCACTGGCTGTGTGCGTTTCTTTCTTGGTTTTAAGATTTGCAATTCACGAGTCAAGGTTAGTACCACAGGCTTGACCTCACCTCCCCAACTCTGCCCTTCACCCGGCAGGGCCGCCGTCATCCTTGAAACACACTGCAGCCTTCTATCTTGCCTTCTCCATGTTGCGGCCTGTTGGAGGCAGCGACCTCCGGTAGGAAACTCTTGGGGTTTTCAACCAGCTGCTCTCATCCCTTGTTCCGTCACTCTGCTCCAGTAGGTTTGCCTTCGCCCCAGAAGTTCTGCTTGTACTCGTGTTCTGCCTTGCTCAGAGTGTGTCTCTAGGTTCTGCCTTTTAGTTGTGTGAGGAGAACTAATTGGTATCAGGTGTATGCACTTAGAGTCAAGTGCATGAGTTTCCCTGACCCAATTAGCGGGATATGTCCAGTACGATGTGTGAAAGTTAGTGTTATTACCCTCAGTCACCCTCTTCCTCAGCCCAGTGTTTATGTAGAAAAGGGGTGGGGGAGTTGGGGCATCAGAGAATCCTAAAAAATAGGATGGCTTAGATAAACAAAATAAGAGGGACTACCGCATCTCACCATCGGCTGCCTAACCCCCCACTGCCCGAAGACCCCTCACCCAGGTGATACTCCTGCACTGGTCCACCACCAAGGTCTGGATCCAAAGGTGATGGCTGTGCCCTGGCTTCCTAACAGAGAGATACTCAGGGACTAGCGGGTGAGACACCCTCTGGTTTTTCACAGCTGTCACAGCATCACCAATCGATGTGCCTCTACCTGGGTCAGCTGGTACGCTCACTACTCTTGGGTGGTCTTTGTGCGCAGGTACATTCACGTGCCCCCTTCTTTCTCCACTGACTTGTCTGTGCCCCAGTCGTCCTCCTGGGAGCCTTCCCTGCAAGTTAACATCAAGGCCCCTTCTACACCAAATCCCACCAACACCGCCCAGTCTGGTGGCAAGCATGTCCCTGCCTCTGATGGATGACCCAACTACTACAGAAGGGGTGGTCACTGTACCTTCCCAGGAACCAACACAGGGACAGGCAGCAGTGGGACAGTTGGAACCTCAGGACAGTGCTGGCACTGTTCCCCCTAGCGTGTAACATCCAGACGACGGGGCTACATGTGCAGCCTACGCTCAGCCAGGCAGCAGCAGATAAGGAGTGCCATTTATCATCAAGGAGGCAAGACAGTTCTGACACCTGACAGGAGGAATGGAGGACACTGCGATATGGTGTGCGTCTCAATGGAGTTGAGAAGGCAGCTGATGGCAGTGAGTCAGTGGGCTAGGGAGGTGAGGATTTCTAGGGCCACGGCAGAGGTGGTTGAGAGATGTACTTTGAGGCAGGCTGCCATCCTGGAGGCGGCTTGCAGGAATGCTGAGGACGAGCAGAGGAGGATGGAAGGGGGCATACAAGCCATGCAGACAAGAATGGAGGCCGTAATGAGAGACAATTGAACCTGCTACCTGTGTATATAGTTCTTTGTGTGTATTTTCTTTGACCTTTGTTCATTTCTGATCCTTGGACATTTCCCCCTTCCACATAGTTGTTTTTTGAAGTGTATACAGTTCTGTGATTGTCAAGTGGTTTGGGGGCCTCAATGTGGATGTGTGGGATGCACTCATCACTTGTGCAGTCGTAATTTGGTAGGTGTGTCCCTCCCAATGCATAGCCATCCACCTGCATACATCAGCTATCCCACAGAAGATGCTCTCATGTCATGCTGCACATCTGCCACTCAAATGTTACATCTTCACATGACAGTTTTTTAATACTGCACACATCATCAATTACCTTGGCTCACACACTCACAGACAGCCTCCACATCACTCGAATACATGGCTGTTAAACTTGTGTTACTTGCAGGGGCTTTGACACCTATGCCTTCCTACTTGACTCCCTTCATTCATTGATTTTTACATGTGACTATGCACACGCACATTACATGTGACCCTGTCATATCAATTATGTCTTGTACTTGTGTCCGCCTAGGTCAGTTACTTACAGCACTTTGAGGCCATTGCAATGGCACATGTGGACAATGATACGTCACATTGCATTGCATTGTTTTACTATGTTACATGTACATGGTGCGTTTACAGTGTAGCTGTTGCTACATTATGCGGTCCTGGATTCTGCAGCATTGCCCCAAGTTGTTCAGGCTAGGGGTGGGTATGTGGTTGTTGTGCTTCATGTTGGAGGCAGGCCAGTGGAGTTGAGCTAAGTTGTTGGTCAACATTGCATAATATTGCACTGGTAGGGGTGTAATATGGCAAGGCCAGGCTGAGGTAGTGTCAGAAGTGAGGGGAGCTGGTGGGTGGTGTCAGGACCTGGTGCTGCCTGGTGGTAGTGTTCGAGGTGAGTGTGGGGGGTTAGTGGGTGGTGTCAGGACTTGAGGGGGCTGCCTGGGGATAGAGGTGGATGCCAGGTGTGTGTGGGGATGGGTGTACTGTCAGGGGGATGCCTGGGGGTGGTGGTGGATGCGAGGGGGGCTTGTGGGTGATGTCAGGTCTGCTGGTGGTGTCAGGACTTGAGGGGGCTGCCTGGGGGTAGTGGCAAAGGTCAGGGATTGTGTGGGGATGGGGGCGTACTGTCAGTGGGCTGCCTAGGGGTGGTGGCAGAGGTCAGGGGGGCTGGTGGGCGGTGTCAGGGCTGCCTGGGGCGGTGTCAGGTTCTGGGGGCTACCTAGGGGTAGTGTTGGAGGTGTGGGGGGCTTGTGGGTGATGTCAGAAGCAGGGGGATGCCTGGGGGTAGTTTTGGAGGTGAGGAGGGCTGGTGGGTGGTGTCAGGACTTGAGGGGATTGCCTAGGGGTAGTGTCAGAAGTCAGGGGCATGTGGGGAGGGAGGTGTACTGTCAGGGGGCTGCCTGGGGGTGGTGATGGATGTGAGGGGGGCTGGTGGGTGGTGTCAGGACCCGAGGGGCTGCCTGGGGGTAGTGTTGAATGTGAAGAGGGCTGGTGGGTGGTGTCAGGACCTAGGGGCTGTTTGGGGGTGGTGTCAGAGGTGAGGGGGGCTGGTGGGTGGTGTCTGGGCTTGATGGGGCTGCTGTGCAGTAGGGCTATAGGCCAGCAGTTTGGGTGCATTGGGAGTAGGGGGGAGGGTTTATTGTTTCGCAAGGGTGCAGACTTTCCTAATGGGGGACCTTGCACAGATTTGCAGGGGTGCAGCAGTTACTTACGGGGGACCTCACGTAGAATCGAAGGGGTGCTGGATATTGGGTCAGAGGTGGACTTGGAGGTTAGTGGAACGGTTGGTCTATGGCTATGTTTTTGGTTTGCGTGGGGGCGTGCTGTGGTTATTTCTCATGCAGCTCGTTGTGGGTCGGGTTGCTTTGTGATTTGGATTCCATGAATACGCGGACTGCA
Organism: Ambystoma mexicanum; assembly: GCF_040938575.1. Classification (NCBI taxonomy): domain Eukaryota; kingdom Metazoa; phylum Chordata; class Amphibia; order Caudata; family Ambystomatidae; genus Ambystoma; species Ambystoma mexicanum. Next base: position 472,375,588 of record NC_090929.1, on the reverse strand, counting down.
CATTGGAAACTTTGTGTGCAGGGGCGCACAGAGTCGTTTTCCGCTTGGAGAATTCATGGGATAAGTGCAGACTTTTCTGGGAATCATAGCTGCAGAAAAAAACAGGGGTGGAAATAACAAAGTCGCTGGACCTTTGCTTTGCTGATTGTAGAACAGTTGAAAGGCAAGTTGCACTTTATCTAGTTTTTTCATGTTCATAGTGTTCATGTTCTAATGCCTGTTTCTTTAGAGAGTGGAGGTCGGATGAGAACCAGGTATTTCCCAATGATTAAGCAGATGTGTTCTTTTATCTTTTAGGACGAGCTATGGGAGAGTCGATCGGATTGCCCGAGGGGGTAGTTTCAAGAAGGTGAATAATGGAAGAGAGAGTTTGTTCTTGTTGTTTATAGACAATGGAAGAGCGTTTTATGCGCTGAATGGGGATGTAGTGGTTCAGAATTCGCCAGTGTGGGTGAATGAAACGAAAACGTGGGCTGCGCAAAAATGATGGAGGGGTCAGGAGTCAGAAGATTTGAATCAGGGAAAAGAAGAGCTCCAGCACGTGGCATGTTTAATGTATGGGAGTAGACACCACTTGCTCAAATTTTAGATTATTCAAATTGGCAACGATCCCTTGAGCGTAGGAGTCCGAAAAATGATCGACCCAGACATTAAAGGCTCCCATAATAAGGGAACGATTGTGTACTGTTCACATGTAGTGGCCACGGTTCCCAGTGCCAGTGAGGAAAGAGGCTCAATCTTATTGGCAGGAAGGGCGAGGACTGCAAAGGATGAGATTGGGCTACTAACACACCCCCGATGAGCAACTGGGAATTCCAAGGAGGATCAGTTATCTCTTTGCAAATAATGCATTTTGCAAAGATTGCGGCTACTGCTAGGCCGGTAATCCATTTTTGAAAACGATTGTTTCCCAGGTATTTGATGTCCACTAGCAAAAGGGTTGAGGACTCTACAATACACATACTATTAAAGCCTTGCAAGTGGAGGTGTGATCTCCATTGCAGTCTTGAATATGGCATGCATGTTTGGTTACAGTTCCAGACTTAGAAGTCCACGTCTAACTGTTGTTGAGTAATGTGGGGCTGGAAATTGCAGCGGCCAGTGAGAGGGGCAGGGATTGTGCCGGAGTATGAGGATAAAAAAGGGTTGGTTGGGGTTTTGATTATTAGACTTGGAGAAGAGGAAACAGGTATTCGTGGAGGGGTGATAATTATAGAATTTGGAGTCATATGTATGACAGGAAAGATGCTGTTGAAAAGATGTGTTTAGCCTGAGATCGGGTCGTGGGAAAATAATGAGATCCTCTGTTTGCTCTTGGATGTAATCTTTGAAATGTTTAGGTTTGTGGTTGAATGCAGACTGGTTGGCTTAATTGGCTTGCACCGTTATAGTGAGGGCAAGATTTTCAGCCTCACGTCTCGTGATGGTGATTCTAAAAGCTCCCCGGAAGCAATATGAGCAAAGGGTTGAGTTTGTCAGTAGAAAGATTTGTTTACATGAGGGTAGGTCCAGAGTGAAGGAAACGTGTTTGTTTTTGTTTATCCTGTTTTTTTATTGCAGTAGGAGTCTGTCATTCTTCTTTCATGATGGCAACTATGGATGTGGTCTTTATATTTCTTTCAGACTGTATATATGATTTCAAAGCTGTCACATCTTGTTTTGTTAAATGGATTTTGGAGATGGTGCAAAGAGCCATAATGAGCATTAGCACATGGTGGAGTGGTGCCAGCCTTTCAGGAGGCTAGGAACGTGGGCTTGCACTGCTGGTAAAAGCCTGCAGTTTGTTTCACTTCCTTTCAAGCCCCATGAGCCACTCCCCTGTGACACCATTCTTTGTACCTATGCTCTGTCTTTTCTTCTCCCCCTGGTTCCACCCCCTCCTATCTTCATTACCTCGCCCCAGCCCACCCCATCTTCCTCTCCCCTTCTTCCCTGCTTACCTTCGCGCCACTTCTCCGGTCCTTCATCTTCCATGCTGTCCTACTGTGACGACCGTGAGCAACATAGGAAAAAGACACATACCCTTTTCTATGCTGTGCATCGCCCATCATATTTTTTTCTATTTTGCAAACTGGACGTCTGCTGTAGGCGTGGTCCCGATTTCCTTTAACAAAACAAACAATATTATTATCCCAGAGGAAACACCATGGTTCTAATCAACACTTTGGGGGGAGGGGTAGCTTGCCAGTAATGTCCCACTAGCCCAAGCCATGGGCTTTGCTCAGGCCTAACATGGATCAAGCTAGCAGGCCATTACTACCTATGCCTGTGCCCCAAAGCGTTGATTAACACTACAATTGGTGAAATCATGGTCAGCTATACCGATATGGAGGTGGGTATGATATGATATGTCATTTATAATGCGCCTATACACAAGTGTTTCAAGGCGCAACGAGGCAAGGGAAGGGGAACATAGGGAAGACAGACAGCAATCTTACTAGGCCAGGTGTCATTCAGATCATGCAAGTGCATGGGAAGGGGGAAGGGGAAAAGTGTGTGGGGAAGGGGGAGGGGAAAGTGCAGTATATGGGATAATAGAATAAATAAGATAAATAAAAAAAACAGCCGGCTGGTGGCAAGTGCAAGGCAAGTGCAGACATAAGTGCTGATAGGAGAACTGTAGGGATACAGAAAAACAGTCCCGAGGTGAGGGGGCTGCCGGGGGGGCAGTGCATGTGTGCAACTGGTTGGGCCTGGGCCCGAGATCAGAAGGGTGGCGTGGGCCCGAGATCAGAAGGGTGGGCAGGTAACCAGTGCAGTTTCATTTTCAGCCAGGAATTCAGCAGGGGAGAGGGGGTAGAGAAAGTAGAAGCAAAGAGGAAGGTTTTAAGGTGCTTCTGGAACCGGAGATGGTTCTCCTCAAGTTTCAGGGAGGCTGGGAGACTGTACCAGAGGGAGGCCCCAGCCGAAGAAAGATCTACCACCAACTTGTTGCTTGGAGAAGCGACTGATCCTGAGGGAGTTGTAGGCGGATGAGCGAAGAGCTCGAGAAGGAAGATATTTTGGAAGAGAGAGTTGAAGGTATTGAGGCCCCAGGCCAGAGAAGGCCTTGTGGACAATACGGAGGGTTTTGAACTTAATCCTTACAGCCACTGGGAGCCAGTGCAGAGATTTCAGTCCTTGAGAGCTACGATCCCTGGGCTTGAGGTCAAGGACAAGTCTCGCAGTCCTGTTCTGGATGAGTTGCAGAGGGCGGAGAGTAGAAGCAGGCAGATTTAGAAAGTATTTGGATGGTAAGTATTTACGAATCTGGGGTTGGGAAAAATTATAGATTAAAAGTAGGCATTATAATAGGCTGCCTTGAAGAGCAAAGAGGACAAACTAAGCCACAAGTACTTTGGAGTCCCGGATAAAACGAAGCATCAGAAGAGATAAGGCAGAGCTTGATTAGTGCAATGTAGTCAACAGCTAGAGATGTGAAGATCTGCCAATTGAATAGATTGGAAAGAAGTGTAGCAGTGGCATTGTGGTGGAGAAGCAGGGCAAAAGGTCATTGTATTATGAACAGATCGAATAATTAAATACACCTATGGCTATTGTGTATGACAGGAAGTGTATGGTCAAATGGCTGTCAATAATGCACATTCATGGGTTCTGAATTGAGATCAAATGGATAATTATATGATAACCAATAGGATTCAAGAAATATCCAATTTTACAATTGTCTGAAGGAAAATGTGTTTGTGAAATCAAACCTAATGTGTTACATGTGATTGGGAAGGTGTTTGTATAGTGGGTGCCAGGACGGGCTGACTATCCGCCTGGCTCCTTTTCATAATGAAACGGGATGGCCCACTTGGCTTTAGGTGGGAAAACCCACTTGCGTATGTAACATCAATACAGTTTTGCTGAGGTGTGGTAGTTTAAGGTTTGAAATGTAAAAGAGCAGTGGAAAAACCTTGCACATGCGTTTTGGTGAACACGCTGTTTCAGTTGGCGCAGCTGTGTACCCGTAGTGCAAATATCTTTTTTTACGTCCTAACAGTCTTAACATCTTCGTTGCTGGATTAGAGTGATTGTTTTATCAATATGATGTTAAAAATGTATTTTTCCTTATTTAGCATGTGTATTTTGCACTATTTCAGCTTAGACATAAATTCTATGACAAAGGCCCAAGTAAAACAATGCAGAGGGTGTGAAGATAGTCAATGAAATGTTTTATTTTCCTCTGCATCACAGAACAAAGAAAGGCATCCAGCAGGGGAGCAGACCCCATTAATGAGCACTAAATAAAAGATTTAAAGATTTCTTTGTCAGACTCACTGGGGTTCCCCAAAGCTGCGGGCAACCATTTCAGATGAAACGGTTAATTGGCCTTGAGGCTAGCACTGATTAGTGCCTAATTATAAAATATTAGCAGCCGGGGCAGGAGAGGCGACCAGTCAGGTTGCTCGGATTGGAGGCTGAATCCTCTTCCCCCCACATTCCCCCTCCCTTTCTCTCGGGTCTAGGGACCCTTCCCACCCCCACTTACCACTGCTGCCGCTCTGTCTCCCTGCTGGCCGCCATGGAAATGGAGGCCATCTTAAGTAAGTATTTTGTTTCAATGAACAACTGAGTCACTGCAAGATCATGTGACCAAAAACCCAAGTAATTTGAAGCCCCTATAAGGAATCCTGGTATCACGCACCACTTCTCCCACCCAGTATCCTGGACACTGTTTTCAATGTTGTGTCTCTCCCCCCTTATGTTCCAGCCACTCCATGGATGATCATAGCAGGAAAATGATTCTCAAAGCAGAGCTGCAGATGTTAGGGGTCAGCACAGGCCACAGCTAAAGGGGCTTCATGTAACCAGCTGGCAAGCAGGAAAAAAGGACTACCAATCTGACAACCCAGAGTTCAATATGGCCTTTGTATAGGCAGAGGTCAATGGAGGTCCACTCTCAATTGGAGCTCTTGTTAGTAAATGTGCATGGCTCTACAAATCTATGCATTGGTAAGACGGTATTTGGATCATCGAATTCCTTGCAGAGTGTCATGTGCCTGCGTGTGACCATTTAACATTTGTAAATCGTATTTGGTGCCAGACTCTACATCTTGATCCCTATCTTGTTTGGTGGCCTGACCTAGTCAAACATGCATAGAATAGCACCTCTCTCCATCCACCCCTGAAATAAAATATCATCCGTTTCCTAGCCATTGCAACCTGGTTACTCCACCATCTTCTGTAGTATCTCACACCCCTTTGGGCTCAAACAGAAAGGGATTAAAGGTGATAAACTTTCACTTCCAGAATGTGAAGATAATACAGGTCTCCTCACCTCCAAATTAATCTTATATTAAGTTCATCATATACTTGTCGCAAGATGCTCGATTTGCAGATGGTCTCTTCTGTCTCCGATCTGCCTACCTAAGTTGTTATTCTTTCTTCTTCCCACCCCCACCTCTAGCCCAACCCTGAACTGCTAAGCATCACCCCTACCCCCATTTATGATCACAACTCAAAATATATATTAAGCAGCTACCAATGCAAGGTGCACATATACACTTGCTTAGCGGCTCATTGGATCACCCACCAAATGAGATGCAAACGCGCAACATCCCAGAAGGCTGATTAGGACATTAGCAAAACAAAGCGAAGTATTCAACATCGTCGATTCACCATCAAACCAAGGTTTAAGTATACAACTGCCCAAAGGTCTAAAAAGCACACTGGTGAAATACAGTGCAATGCACAAGGACCCAATAAATCTTGCCAGAACACTTGCAAACATTGAATGTGTGGTAATGGAGTTAGTCAGCTCGTTGTAACTTAATAGACTGAAGATGTGATCACACAGCCCTTTGAAGTGTGAAGACTTATTTTGCCAGATAACATTTTGAATGTTCCTCCCTGTAAAGTAAAAGTTTCAATGGGGCTGTCAAGCCAATCGACAGAAGTTACACAGTGTGAATGTGGAGAACACAGCAGGAAAAGAGGGAAGGGGAGCACGTGTAATCTTCACCCACCGAGAGTCGTACCTGTTTAGCCACTTGATGAGGGATGAGATGTTGTAATCAATTGGTGATATGGAGCCAAGGGAACCAATCAAGATAAACAGGCGGTATGCAACTCCCAGGAAAGGTACTGGTTACTGCCAGTTATTCATAGAAGTTGACAAAACCAATAAAGGAAGAGAGAATGAAAGAAAGAGAACAATACAGCATTACATGAGGAAAGTCTCCGTTTGGTGGCTGATAAATGAGATTTCGTAAATTGCTTTCACTTGTGTAATGTACAGTGTGCACAATCCTTTTCAGAAATACACATCGGCACTACATCGTACAAAAACGGTCACATATATCAGAAATATGGGACAATAGAATACTAACAGGCAGTCACTCACCCTGTGTCAGCGTGCAAATCTACAGACAATGGACGTTCAATTCACAATTTATGACACTAACTGTCAAACACTGATCAATTACTTTAGAAGAAAGAAAGCAGATCCTGAACAGGCAAATACCTTTTTTGGGATGCTCGCTTTGCAAGACCACATTGGTACCTTTCTCAGACAGTTGCACACTGTCACCTGTACTGGTGATGTAATGTCAATTAACTGTCACACACACACAATACAAATTGCAGTGTTCCTGTCAAACTCATCACCAGAACTGCTAAGGTTTGGATTGTATTGACGATCCAACAGACTGTGCCACACAAAGGGCCTCATTACACGGACGGTGGTAAGGGTTAACGGTCACCATTAATGGTACCGGTGACCGTTAACCCTTACCGCCTTACTACGAGGTCCCTTTGCGGGTTGGAGTCTTTAACGCCTGCTTTTTGCAGGCGTTAAAAACCAACCCGCAAAGGGACCAGGGAGCTAATTACGGTACCGCAATTTGCGGTGCCGTAATTAGCACCTTCCCCATTACCATTATGCCCTATGGGGCAAACATGGGAATGGGGAAGGGCAATGGGGGAAGGGGGAATTACCGCCCCACCAACCTTGGAATGGGGCGGTAATTCCCCTTTCCACCAAGGCGGTGCCGGTATTTTACCGGCATGGACCAAGGTGCTAATAGCACCTTGGTCCACCGCCATCCATGTAACGAGGCCCCTTGGCTCTGCATGTCATGTTACTGATGCAGCCACATCCCGTTGCAATGTGTGAGACTCATAGGATGTCTAATTGGAACTTAAAAGGGGGATTGACTCCGCTGAAAAAGGTCAGTATGGAAGATTCGCCTCCTATTGCTCCTATACAGGGCCTTTTACAGAGGTTCTGTTTCCCCGTGGTTCAAGTCCGGAAATCGCTAATCTCAGTTCCCTATGATTTAAATCCCAATATCTCTACTCTCAGTTTCATACGGTTTAAGTCCCAATATCTCTAATCTTAGTTCCCTAGGGCTCAAGTCCCAATATCTCTAACCCTCAGTTCCCTAGGGCTCAAGTCCCAATGTCTCCAGTCTCCTTAGAATCTGATCTCCGAGTCCCACAAGTTTCTTGGGCAATGCTTCCTCCTCTACTTTGCGGTTCTCTGCAGGTCACCTGCCCATGCTCTCAAAGGTTGTTGAATCACACGCCATCCAGCAAGAATTTATTATTCCACTTTGCCTTGGGGAGGATACCCAAGACATTTACCCACAGAATGTAACACTCCCGCCCCCACCCACTCTAGTCTTGACAGACCGAAGTTATTCTCACCCACCAGACCAGGGTCTCCCTCCTGTGCTTGAGCACACTGCAGGTTTAGTATACAACGTCGATGTGGTCCTGTGACCAAGGCTTGATCTTTTAAACTCACAAAGTGGAACATATGTGGTCATCGTCATTTATTTCTGAACTCTCAATCAATGACTTATTCATACTACAGGAATCCTTGTTGGTGGTCCCTTTTTATGCTGATGGCTATAGTATATATCAGTCCTGGGCAAAAAAGGGCAAACACGTAAGACCATTTGGTGAGGTACTTGTAGGTTTTAAGTCATTTTGGTTGTCCAGACAGGTGAAGACTGATAGTGAGTTTATCCTGGCCACAGGCGTTGTGTTAACTATCAACCCTCTCAAGCGTGTACTGATATTAAAATAGTCCACCAGGTGCTCTCCATACTGCCCTTATATTGGAATCAATTACTGATCTATTGATTGAATGGTGTGATGCTAATTCCAGTGATTGGCTATAGATGGGTGGTGATTTCAACGTGCAATGTCTTAACCGAAACCTTATCTCCACCTTTCCTCATGTTGTAGAGAGATGTACAATGTATTTTAAAAAATCTAACTCTCCGGGTGTTTGTTGATTGGACTTTGATAACGATTGTGAGTTGTTGATGTGAAATGGCAGAAAGGATGGAGATATCCCTGGGGGATCTACATGGTCCAATGGCAAACCATTTGCTACTTTGGACTATCGGTTCTCCCCTGAAAGTATGATTAACAAAATCAAGGCCTTTTCTATTAGTCCTATTGATTGGAGCGATCACGCCAGAGTTTCTATTACTACCTCCCCTTCGGTGACGCCATCCCCCGCAATAACAACTGGTGATTTAGATATTAACTCGGCAGGAAACTGCATATCTTGGTCTGAGGTGAATTTGAGAAAATGTACAAAATTCTGGCAAAGCCTCACAATCAATTTGACCACTCAACTGCATCACCTTAATGGAGATGAGCTGGAAGCCTGGCTTAAATCGCTACTCATTACATTTGGTTACATTTTTTCTACTTTCCCCTTTGTACAAACCATAAGGGTAAAGTTCTTGATAAAACGATTCAGGACACCAAAAGACATAAGCGGAGGGAGCTTTTTAAGGTAACACGAGGCTCTCTAAACAAATTCCAGCAGGTCCTAGTCATTAATAAAATCAAGTTGAAATATCGCAATTGGGTAAGATGGTGGAACCGGTCAGTAAAGAACAGACAGTGGCAACACATGTTGGGAATATTGAAGACCGGGATGACCAAATCTATATGGCAGGCGTTGCAAGGGGCAAAGTGCTCAAAGAAAACATTAATGGCTAATCCAATCAGCTCAGCTTGCTGGTCATTGTATGTTCAAGCTAATTACTCTAGCAACGACAATGTTACTCCTGGGACGATGCCAACTGATACTGAGTGGTACTTAGTTTGGGGTCTGAGATTACATTCTTGCAGCCATTGTGAAGGTAAAAAGCTGGCCCCAATAGCCTTGCAAAACATTGCTCTAAAGAAGGTCCCCTAAATGTGGACCTCCATTTTGGAGATTTTGTTTACCGGGGCATGCCGATCCCATTCAATTCCCAAGTTCTGGTGTAAGAGCATTATGATCCCCGTCTTTAAGAAAAGATTGCAGACTTTACCAACACATGATCACCTCCTTTGTATGCTTGAAGTGACAGGGAAAACGTTTGCCTCTTTTTTTCCTCCATTCGCTACAGCAATGGGTAGACTTCTCTCATATCTTGGATGATTCCAAACTGGGTTTCGCCCAGGTTGTTCAACTTCTTATAACAAACGACTTGTCTATTGTTTAAAACGTGGAGCCATGGGTGGTGGCAGTGCTGGTCTTTATGCCTGCTATATCAATTTCCGCTTCACCTTTGACAGCGTCTACCGGGGTCGCCGCTGGCATAAGCCTGGGGTGATGGGGTGCCCAGCTTATCGTCTCCAAATTATCAGATGCCTGAGCAAAGGAACCAAGGTTAAAATTTGTCAGGATTGGGGGGCCATTTTACAGATTGGATTGATACAACAAGGGTTGTGAAGCAGGGTTGTCTTGTGGCACCTCTTTTATTCAATCTGTAGATGGCCGACCTCCCTTCAAGTCTATGAGAGTCTGCTCATTGTCCCCCTAGATTGGGTAAGGTTGCTATACCTTCTTTAATGTATGCAGACGACTTGGTCATTTTTTATCGTACTTTTTCAGGCATACTCAGATCAAGGTTTTGGGGATGCACGCTTGTGTAAACCATCTTGAGATTAATTACTCCAACACTAAGGCAATGCTCTATTCCTCTCATAAAATGTCTAAGCTCCCCCTTATCTTAGACCCAAAAGTAATTGAATATGTTACCAGTTACACTTATTTGGGCATAGAAATTGGTAGCACTGTTCACTATGAGGAAGTGGTAGCGATTAAAACTAGAAGAGCAGGAGAGTTGACTGGTCTATTTCTGAGTTTTGCAGGGCAGACGGCTGGGTACAGTATGGCCAGTCTCAGAAAGCCTATGTCCAGTGCTTCTGTCTGGCCATATTTTATGGTTTAGAGACATTACTTGCCTGATTATGACCGGCTTATCGTCCTTGAGGGCCACTTTTGGAAGCACATGTTACATCTACCTCAGGCGGTCCCTATGGACATCCTGAGGCTAGAACTAGGTTTGACCTCATTAAAGTCCTCTACACTGAAGCATTGGGGAGAATTATATTTGAAATCATTAGTCTCCCCTCAATGTCCTGTTTTGAGTGTCCTGGCAGGGTATTTTGAGAAAGAACCAATTATTAGGGGGACTCATTTTTCATTGGCTAATCAATCTTTATTTAGAATTATCAACTGGTCCTTAGCTGGTGGTAATGCTGAAGAAAGTGTGGATTACCATAGGCTCAAACATGCTTTTCATAATAAGCTCTTGTTGTGGTATTGGAATTTGAATTTCACATATTTAGAAAAACTGCCCTCTTTCCAGAAGTTGGGGTGATTAACTTACAAATTCCTCTCTCTCCAAAAGTATTTATTAGGGTGTCCTAATATGAGGGTCAGAAGGTTGATCTTGCAATTACGCACTAATCAGCGGCTGTCCCTCTCAATCAAGGGCCCTAGACAAGGCTTATTGGTCCAAAACAGAACTTGTAGGATTTGTAATTTGTCTCACATGTTGGAGACTCATAGGCAGGTAATGACAAGATGCATAATGCTTGGGAATGTCTACATGTGTAACTTAGGTGTTTTGTAGGAGAGTACGATTGAAATCAAGAATGAAAATCTTTGGTTTTATTGTCTGAATTTCGAGCTTGCTACGGCTGCAGATTGCTTTATACCGTGTGTGGGTTATAGTGGAGACATGTTTAACTCTGTATACATATTTTTAAATGCAAATGTTGATTATGTTAAACAACACAGAATTTATGGTTTTATGTTATTGGTATTTTTGTATGTCTATATGTGAAATGTTCAATGCAAGCTAAACACATTAAATCAACATTTTCTAGACCTTTGGCTCTTGCAAGGGTCTGGGCCATTCGCCCCATCCAGCTATAAAAACTCCTCTCTTTATCTGGCAATCACTGGATCTTGCCAGTTACTGAGCTGTTGCCTCCAGTATACTGAGGTAATGGCCTCCTGTTTCGGTTCTATGTTCATTTATCGACAGTCCTTTTTTAGAGGTTTTTTGCATAATGTTCCCCCCAAAAACCCATTAAATGTATTTTTTTTCTTTTTGGGGGCTTCCCCCAACCTCATCCCCTATTAATTGAACACTATTCCTGACGCCCCCACCCATTATATACCCTTCCCCACACAACCCTATTTTTCCGATGTTTTTTTTAAGAAACAAAAATGGGTAAAACCCCATAGAAAAAATTACTGTCAAAAAAATGAACATCGTACCCCTGCCTCAGGATGGCTTCTGACCCTGTGCAGGGTCTGGCCTACAGCACATTTGCTGTAATGTGCTTCTCCCACGGCTTAGTTCCTCCCAGATACTGAGTTCTAGCACCCAGTAAGCTTTGTTGCCTTGCTTGCTCCTCCACTCTTTCACTTGCCTCTCTCGATCGCTGTCCCACTACTTTTTATCCCCAACCTAACAATGTCTAAGAAAGATTAGATTGGTTTTCTATTTCATATGGGATCTCGGTTAAACCTGCGCCCCTTCCCTTGCTTTACTCTGGAGTTTGGACTGAGGGCATAAATGGAGCTGTCACCACCTTAAGATTATGGGGTACCTTCATGATTCCCGTGCTGCTCTGTGCCTACATCTTCCCCAGTGCCAGTCAACTATAATTTCTGTCTGTGTGTATGAAGCTTGTTAGCTCCACATTGTTCCCACAATCCAGTAACCCTTGTGCACAATTCTTCTCCCGCGTGAGCTGGCTCAAGACCTGCTCATTTTTGCTACTTTCTATTTCTGTTGCCACTAACAATTCTGGCATTAATCAAAGTCTAATGTTCTTCCAAAGTCTCTGGGTTTGGGTGGAGGGGTCAGTGGGCCTTGCTTGACATACAGGCTGGAGAGGAAATGCAGACCCTGTGGGGTTATCTGTGAACCATACATCAGTGAGTGAAGGCCTCCCCATTACCCAAAGGTCTTGTATCCTCCGCTTCCAGCTCCATGCATGGCAATACCTGCAGGATTGTACAGACCTTTCCCAACAACCCCAAGCTTTTAGAGCGTGATACTGGAATGGCCAACTCAAGAGCTCACTGTGTATGTATGTTAATAGTCAAAGTGGTGGGAGCCATGAAGGCTCGGGGCCTTCGACATCGGAGGGGCAGGCATCGGCCGGAGGGCAGGAGGACCCAGGACAGAGAGTGTCTTCCATGTGGCAGCGGTTGGGCCACGCCATAGGTGCGGAGCGGCGGCGGGCGGAAGAGGCGCAGCTCACAATGGTCAGGGCGGAGAACTCTATGCGGAGGGCCCTGAGGCGGGCCGAGTGCCTCGAGGCAATCCGCAGGGGGTTGGAGGAGGACACGGCGTCGTCCCTGCGGACCCTCGGGGCCATGGAACTGGACCGCCTCCGGGACATCGAACAGGAGTTCGATGATGCCCTGGCCCGGAACACCACGGAGTGAGCCGCTGGACTTGCCCGCCGCCTTTGTATATAGTTCTTTAGTTTTAGGTTTCCTTTGTTTTTTCTTATGATTTGGAGTCGACGGACACTGCTCCACTTTTTGTATATAGTTGCTTTTTAGTTAGGTTTTTTTTTAGGTTTCCTTTGTTCAGTTGGGCTCATGGACCCTTTCGAGTTTTTTACATAGTTCTTGATTTGATAGATAGTTTTTTTCCATTTGACTTTGGACGACATTTTTTTGAATTATGATTTGCAGTTCTTTATTTTTATGCGGACATGCAGCTTGATTTTTTTTACTTCCCATTGTAGTTTGTTTAATTTCTTTAGCATTCTTTCTTTTTTTCAATACAATTTTGTTTTCATACTTCACTGTGTGGTATCATCTCATTGGTTTCATGCATGTCATGTTGGGTGTTTTCCCATTCAATTGCAAACATTGTGTGTGACGGACATGGGTTCATTTTCTTCATGAACATTGGGTGTGTGACATGTAATTTCCATTTCCATGTGGGTGAATGGGTTACTTGGTAGGGCTTTTTGGCTGTGGAGGCTGACCATAACGCACATGATTGGGGATTGTGAGGACCTGGTCGAGGGTGCCCCTGGTGGCTGGGGGGTGGTGGGAGACATGAGTGGGGGCCTGGTGGAGGCTGCCCCTGGTGGCTGGGGGGTGGGGGTGGTGGGAGACATGTGTGCGGGCCTGGTGGTGGCTGCCCCTGGTGGCTGGGAGGTGGGGGTGGTGGGAGACATGAGTGGGGGCCTGGTGGAGGCTGCCCCTGGTGGCTGGGGGGTGGGGGTGGTGGGAGACATGAGTGGGGGCCTGGTGGAGGGTGCCCCTGCACTGCTGGGGGCTGGGGGTGGTGGGAGACATGAGTGGGGGCCTGGTGGAGGGTGCCCCTGGTGGCTGGGGGGTGGGGGTGGTGGGAGACATGAGTGGGGGCCTGGTGGAGGGTGCCCCTGCACTGCTGGGGGGTGGGGGTGGTGGGAGACATGAGTGGGGGCCTGGTGGAGGGTGCCCATGGTAGCTGGGTGGTGGGGGTGGTGGGAGACATGAGTGGGGGCCTGGTGGGGGCTGCCCCTGCACTGCTGGGGAGTGGGGATGGTGGGAGACATGAGTGGGGGCCTGGTGGAGGGTGCCACTGGTGGCTGGGTGGTGGGGTGGTGGGAGACATGAGTGGGGGCCTGGTGGAGGGTGCCCCTGGTGGCTGGGGGGTGGGGGTGGTGGGAGACATGAGTGGGGGCCTGGTGTGGGCTGCCCCTGCACTGCTGGGGGGTGGGGGTGTTGGGAGACATGAGTGGGGGCCTGGTGGAGGGTGCCCCTGCACTGCTGGGGGGTGGGGGGTGGGAGACATGAGTGGGGGCCTGGTGGAGGCTGCCCCTGGTGGCTGGGGGTGGGGGTGGTGGGAGACATGAGTGGGGGCCTGGTGGAGGCTGCCCCTGCACTGCTGGGGGGTGGGGGTGGTGGGAGACATGAGTGGGGGCCTGGTGGAGGGTGCCCCTGGATGCTGGGGGGTGGGGGTGCAGGGGGACATGAGTGGGGGCCTGGTGGCGGCTGCCCCTGCACTGCTGGGGGGTGGGGGTGGTGGGAGACATGAGTGGGGGCCTGGTGGAGGGTGCCCCTGGATGCTGGGGGGTGGGGGTGCAGGGGGGCATGAGTGGGGGCCTGGTGGTGCTGCCCCTGCACTGCTGGGGGGTGGGGGTGGTGGGAGACATGAGTGGGGGCCTGGTGGAGGGTGCCCCTGGTGGCTGGGTGGTGGGGGTGGTGGGAGACGTGAGTGGGGGCCTGGTGGGGGCTGCCCCTGGTGGCTGGGGGGTGGGGGTGGTGGGAGACATGAGTGGGGGCCTGGTGGAGGGTGCCCCTGATGGCTGGGTGGTGGGGGTGGTGGGAGACATGAATGGGGGCCTGGTGGAGGGTGCACCTGCACTGCTGGGGGGTGGGGGTGGTGGGAGACATGAGTGGGGGCCTGGTGGGGGCTGCCCCTGGTGGCTGGGGGGTGGGGGTAGTGGGAGACATGAGTGGGGGCCTGGTGGAGGGTGCCCCTGCACTGCTGGTGGTGGGGGTGGTGGGAGACATGAGTGGGGGCCTGGTGGAGGGTGCCCCTGGTGGCTGGGGGGTGGGGGTGGAGGGAGACATGAGTGGGGGCCTGGTGGAGGGTGCCCCTGGATGGTGGGGGGTGGGGGTGGTGGGAGACATGAGTGGGGGCCTGGTGGAGGGTGCCCCTGGATGGTGGGGGGTGGGGGTGGTGGGACACATGAGTGGGGGCCTGGTGGAGGCTGCCCCTGGTGGCTGGGGGGTGGGGGTGGTGGGAGACATGAGTGGGGGCCTGGTGGAGGCTGACCCTGCACTGCTGGGGGGTGGGGGTGGTGGGAGACATGAGTGGGGGCCTGGTGAAGGGTGCCCCTGGATGCTGGGGGGTGGGGGTGGAGGGGGACATGAGTGGGGGCCTTGTGGTGCTGCCCCTGCACTGCTGGGGGGTGGGGGTGGTGGGAGACATGAGTGGGGGCCTGGTGGGGGCTGCCCCTGGTGGCTGGGTGGTGGGGGTGGTGGGAGACATGAGTGGGGGCCTGGTGGGGGCTGCCCCAGGTGGCTGGGGGGTGGGGGTGGTGGGAGACATGAGTGGGGGCCTGGTGGAGGGTGCCCCTGGTGGCTGGGTGGTGGGGGTGGTGGGAGACATGAGTGGGGGCCTGGTGGGGGCTGCCCCTTGTGGCTGGGGGGTGGGGGTGGTGGGAGACATGAGTGGGGGCCTGGTGGTGCTGCCCCTGCACTGCTGGGGGGTGGGGGTGGTGGGAGACATGATTGGGGGCCTGGTGGAGGGTGCCCCTGGTGGCTGGGTGGTGGGGGTGGTGGGAGACATGAGTGGGGGCCTGGTGGGGGCTGCCCCTGGTGGCTGGGGGGTGGGGGTGGTGGGAGACATGAGTGGGGGCCTGGTGGAGGGTGCCCCTGGTGGCTGGGTGGTGGGGGTGGTGGGAGACATGAGTAGGGGCCTGGTGGGGGCTGCCCCTTGTGGCTGGGGGGTGGGGGTGGTGGGAGACATGAGTGGGGGACTGGTGGAGGCTGCCCCTGCACTGCTGGGGGATGGGGGTGGTGGGAGACATGAGTGGGGGCCTGGTGGAGGCTGCCCCTGCACTGCTGGGGGGTGGGGGTGGTGGGAGACATGCATTGTTGATCAGTAGTGCAAGGTGACATGTGGGTTGGCTGCGGGGCATGCCCATGGTGGATGGGCTGCCTGCGGGACATGAGCAGGGGTGCAGGGTAGTCCCCCCGTGGTGTGGGCTGCCTGCAGGGGCCGTGGAGGTTGTCGAGCGTACACCTGGGAGGACCCACACGGCTAATTCACGTGTAGTACTCCCCAGAACCCCTGGAATTCACATACCCTGCTGGAATCGCATGTGGAACTTCCCGCGCACCCATGGAATACACGTACCCTGCTCGCACTGGGCCAATCGCATGTGGAACTTCCCGCGCACCCCTGAAATACACGTACCCTGCTGATATCGCGTGTGGAACTTCCCGCGCACCCATGGAATACACGTACCCTGCTCGCACTGGGCCAATCGCGTGTGGTACTTCCCGCGCACCCCTGAAATACACGTACCCTGCTGAAATCGCGTGTGGAACTTCCCACGCACCCCTGAGATACACGTACCTTGCTGAAATCGCGTGTGGAACTTCCCGCGCACCCCTGAAATACACGTACCCTGCTCGCACTGGGCCAATCGCGTGTGGAACTTCCCGCGCACCCCTGGAATACACGTACCCTGCTGAAATCGCGTGTGGAACTTCCCGCGCACCCCTGAAATACACGTACCCTGCTCGCACTGGGCCAATCGCGTGTGGAACTTCCCGCGCACCCTTGGAATACACGTACCCTGCTGAAATCGCGTGTGGAACTTCCCGCGCACCCCTGTAATACACGTACCCTGATGAAATCACGTGTGGAACTTCCCGCGCACCCCTGAAATACACGTACCCTGCTCGCACTGGGCCAATCGCGTGTGGAACTTCCCGCGCACCCCTGAAATACACGTTCCCCGCTTGGCGTTTGCTGTTTGCCAGCCCTGTGAACTGGTCCAGGGTTAGCGCAGCCCTTTGCGATGATTTAGCGATTTTGATGGCTTTTCCTTGCGCGAGGGTGTTCTTGGGGGCGTTACTGGCGCTGCTGCAGGGTCGCTGCGATTCTCTGCGCCACGGCTGGTTTGGGAGCCTAAAATCCATGAATACGCTGTGCACGGAAATCGGTTTTAGCGTACGTTGCTGGCGCACACAATCGCACGCGGGCACTCTGCGCCAGCCGCTTGCGACACTTTTCGGCGAAATTCTATGAATTACCCTGTTGATGTTTCTAGGCAACTTAAATCTATTTCTTACAAATACTGCATATTCTTTATAAAGAGAATATTTGCTCAGTTGGTCAATCGTTTCCATCCAATCCATTTCAAATAATCCTGTTTTTGTTTTAAGCAGATTTGTTAACCATTCATCTACAGTATAGTTCATTTATCTACTAAAATCAATAAAGGAACTAAATGATCCAGACAACAAAACCTTGTGCAAATCCATATATGAAGGATCAGCAGGCGGAGCCGGTTTTTAGCATAAGTACGAACCTGGCTCCACATCACTATCGCGTGTAAAGATATTAGGCCCATCTCTTGTCTAATAATGTCAGTATTTGAGCACTCCTTAGACTTTCTGCGCGGCTGATCAGCTGGAGACTGGCTGCGTCTGCATGTTCGCCGAGTGCGAGTGTCCTAGAGGTATGAGCAAGCCTCTCCAGTAGCCACGTTGCATACTTAGGGAGAAACTCTGGCAGAGTAACCCCCAGAGTTGATTGTCAGGAAAAAAAACTTTCTAAAGAAGGGGAAAGAAACCTGTTCTGCTTCGGATTCCGGAGGGGGTAAGGAAACTCCAATATCCACAATGAATGGCGATAGAGAGAGCAATGACAGGGATCAGGACAGCAACGAAGGAGAGGGTCACAGAAAAGGTGAAGAGAGGCCAGAGAAACCAAAGGAATAGCCAGAAGGAATTCTAGGGGGGAAACACTGAGCTAGATGAACACCTAGCATTGAGACACAAAGAACTGAAGGCACCAGTCAGTATGAAGCCTGCAAAAAACGAAAATGCAGAAAGATTGACATGCAGTTCCATCTTCCAATAGATAGCTGCATGTAGCAAACGAATTGATAAATGCCAGGACAACCATAACGACCAAGGGTGATAATTCATGACAGCATGCCCCCGTTAAAATCCCACACACCTGGACTTGTCAGGGTGAAGACGTTAGAATTGACATAGGAGAACTGGAGTGTGAATGCTAGAGAGTGGCTCACAAGTTCATTCACTGGGTGGGTAACCTTTCCATTCTACCAACACATGACACCTCCACTCCAAAACCGAGAATCACAAATCCATGAGACTTTGTATTCCAATTGTTGGTCCACAGAAAGTACAGGAGGAGGAACGTGTTTAAGAGTTGATGAACAAAGATAAGGTTTGAGAAGAGAAACATGAAAACTGGGTGGACCCTCTTCCATGAGGGAGGTCAATCCAAATTAACGACAACAGGGTTTATGATCTACTAAATAGAAAAGGGTCCAAAATAGCAGGGAGACAGCTTGGAAGGACAGAGATGCTTCAGCAGATACTTAGAACAAAGCCATACCCGAACTCCAAAAGTGAATGCAGGACCAGGCTTGTGTTTTCTTTCAGGAAAGCGTTTGATGGTTTCTTGAGCCATTTCTAGATGTTCTTTGGAGTTTTTATGAACAGTAGACAAGTCGGCCACCCATTGATCCACCATAAGTACTTGGGTCTGAGAGAATTCCACAGAAGTATACATTGTAGGATGAAAGCCGTATGCACAATGGAATGGGCTTGTTTTCAGTGAAGCATGAGTGGAGTTATGATAGGCAAATTCTGCTACTGCTATGAGAGACACCCAGTCTCGTGTATTTGAGTTGAGAAAAGCGAAGGAATTGCTCTAGAGTATGGTTCACTCTCTCAGTGATTCCGTTTGCAGAACTGAGTCCAAAATCTAGAAATGTACTGGCTTCCGCAGTCAGACATGATGGTGGTCAGGAGTCCATGCAAGCGGAATATGTTTGTAAAGAACTTTACCACCATCTCGGTGGCGGTTGGTAATTTAGCCAGTGGAGTGAAATGAGGCAGTCTATAAAACAGGTCATTGGTGACCATGATTTTAGTACAGCCCCTAGCAGATGGAAGCTCCACAATGAAGTCAGTAGTTATTGTCTCCCAAAGTCTTGAAAGTAGAGATGGTTAGTGGAGCTGACCTACGGGTTTTTCTTTGGAAGACTTGCATTGAGCACAAATGCAGCAGGTTTGAATGTGGTACTTCATAGCTAAATTAATACCAGGCCACCAGAATTGTATCTGTAGATTCTGCAAAGTGGTGGTGATGCCCTGGTGAATCGCAGGTAAAGAATTATGACACATCCTAAGCACATCGTCTTGGGTGGCTTTGGAAGGTAGTACAAACTGTGTCCCTTGAAAAGGAAATCCTTTTTTTTACACAAGTTCCAGGGATTGGAGACTTGTAACTGTTGCCAGTCTGGGGAATGAAGGGTCCCGAATCTCACTTGTTTAAGAGAAGAATCCAAATGACATAGCAATAATTTGTTTTGAAGTATTTTCTGCACGGGTGCCTCAGTAGTTGTGAGCATACCAGGCCTTCTTGATAGAGCATCATCAATGATATGTTGGGTTCCAAGCATATGTGAGCGTGAACTGATACTGTACAAAAAAGTATGGACATCTTGCTTGTTGGTTGTTGTGACATTCTAAAGACTGCAGGACCTGAAGATTGTGATGATCTGTTCTAATTTGTACAGAGTGTACAGCTCCCAACAGCAGATGACGCCAATCGAGGAAGGCTTGTTGCATAGCCAGGAGTTCTTTCTCTAATACAGAATAGTGTATTTCACTATCTATTAGAGTCCTAGAGAAATAGGCCACAGGGTGGTTTCCCTGTCCCCCTGTTCCTGTTTCAGTGCAGCCCCCAAAGCAGCATCTGATGCGTCCGTTTTTACGATAAAGGGTTTAGAAGTATTGGGTTGACGCAAAAGGGGAGCTTGAGTAAACAGATCCTTTAGGGTATGAAAAGCTGTCTTCTGATCAGAGGTCCATACAAAGGACTCTCCTTTTGGCAACAAATAGGTAATGGGAAAAACGATATTGGGAAAAACAGGAATTAACTTTCTGCAGAATTTCACCAAACCTAAAAAGGATTGGACCTGTTTCACTGAAGTAGGTTGAGGCCAGATGAGAATGGCTGAAACTTTATATGAATCCATCGAGATGCCAGAGCTGTTGATGACAGATGCCAAATAATGAATTCTTGAACAGTTGAGCTGATAATTTTCAGGTTTTGCCAACAGTCTGTAAATGAGACAGAACCTGTTTAACATGGCCTGGATGAGCCTGTATTTTGCTACAAAAGATGAGAATATTGTCAAGATAGACAATGCCAAACTGCAATAGGATATCCACAAAATAACTATCCATAAAGCATTGAAAAATGGCAGATGCATTAATCAGACCAAAGGGCATAACCAGATACTCAAAGTGCCCAAAAGGTGTACTGAGAGCCGTTTTCCACTTGTCTCCCAAGCAAATTCAGATGGGATGATAGGACCCCCCTGAGATCTAGTTTAGAGAATATAACAGCACCCTGCAGGACCTCAAGGATGTCATTGATGAGAGGAAAGGATTATTTATCTTTCTGCGTAACTTGTTTGAACTCATTTTAGTCAATACAGGGACGATGCTCCGTGGTTTTTTTTTAGGCAGAAAAAACAAAGAAGCTCCAGCTGAAGACGACAAAGTTGACCTTATGAGCCTGCCTTCTCTGGTGAGGACAAAATGAACATTGTGCCAAAAGGATTGATAGCATCAGGCAGGGTGTCTATTGCGCAATCCTCGGGATGGTGTGGTGGTAAAACCTTCTCTTGTGAGGAGGTGAACACATCAAGAAATTGGTGGTATTCGATAGGAACCTGTTGAATATGGGACACAGACTTAGAAGGTGAATACAGGCACAGCCCTTGCTCGATTCGTCGGATCTCTCTACAGGGGTCAATGGTCCATGAACTTACCCCAACTGCATGGGTTCTGGAGCAGGCGGTTGAGCAGGTCCTGTTTCTGAAACTGAAGGAAAGGCTGCAACAGCTATAGAAGGCCTTGAAGAATAGCTGCAACCTCTTCTCTTCTCGGTCTCAAGGTGAAAATCAGTCTGTAGACAGGCGACGAGCAGAGCTTTAAAACGGACTGGTCTAATTCTAAGAAGGCCTCCGGGGCAGGGAGACGTGTCCGTGGCTCCACACAACATCCGAAACATCTGGCGTGATTTTGCAGCCCCCACCGGAACGGACAAGGGGAGATGCGGGAGCGAAGAGACGCGGCCCCCCCGCCCTTCCCCCTCCGAGAAACACAGTGGGAGCCCGCAGGCGAGGTGGGCGTCTGCCGAGAAAGGCAGTGGATGGAGCGGGAGCCCAGCATTGGGGGGCACATGAGGGGCCCCCCCGTGAGCGGCGGTGCACCTCCCCCTGAGGCCACGGATGGCTTGTGGCCACAGCAGAGTCCTGCAGCGGGGTACGCTGGGGGAAGGCTGGATGCCGCAGTGAGGGGAAGTGAGGCCCCTCATCAAAGGAAGTGGGAGACACAGAGCTGACATTGCGCCAGGCGGCACAGGAGGTGAGCGATACCCCCCCCACACCTCCCTGCAAAAAAGGCAAGGTGATAACCAACCCCAAGATAGGCACCACCCCACCGCAAGAGGCAGAAACCATTGGGATCCACAGGTTGCACAGAGTGGGCCCAAAAAGATCAGGCGCGCCAGGTGAACGACCAAGAGATGTGCTAGTGGCTCTCACCTCATACCCGCAAAAGGAACAAATCTTAAGGAGGGCGAGGGAGTTGGGCCACATAAGGATGATTGGGGCAGACATTCAGCTGTACCAGGACCTGGCCCTGGTGACTCTACAAAAAACAAGAGAGATGGCCCCTATACTTAAGGAACTGGTGGCGAGGAAATTTCGATACAAATGGACATTCCCATTCGGACTGCTGTTCACTTGGGAAGGCAAGCAAAGAAGAGTGATCACATGTGACAAAGGGCTCCACATAATGGACATACAAGCAGAGGGGGCAGTTGGAAGGGAAAATAAAGCAAGGGGAGGATACCACAAAAGACTGAGAGGCTGGGAAGAGGTACGACAAAAGAAGAAGCAAAACGGAAGAGAGAACCACACAACAACCACAGATGAATAGAGGGGAAATAAAGATGAAACAAATATGCAGGGGACACAGCCAGAACAACGGGAGATGGGAGAGATCAACACATAAGGACACCCGTAGAACAAATAAAACAGCAGGCCGGTAAAGGGCCCCCGGAGCTGGAATTCAGTAAGGACAGTGGAAGATGCAGGGTATAGGAACCCCCGCAAAGCTCACCCCGAGATCATTGAGGGCCGGGAGTTGGGGGGTTTGGGGGGATGGGTGGGGTGGACCCCTGGAAGATGGAAGGGAACTCATTATTTGGGAATTAATAACATTCACGACGGGCTACGATAACATAGGGAAACTTAGAATTCTAACATATAACATAAGGGGCCTGAACTCCCCAGTGAAGAGGAAAAAGGATGAGAGCATGCTCAATAGGGATAAAGCAAACATTCTTCTACTACAAGAAACCCATATAAGAGCCCAGGACAAACAGAAAGTGCACCTCAGAGGGTACAAGATTTGGGCCCAATCCGAAGCTACAGATAAAATGGCGGGGGTGCTGATAGCAATAAAAGACGGAGTGGACTTTACGTTTGCTGACAAGCTAACGGATAGGGACGAAAGGTTCGCGTTTGCTAACATTATGATAGACGGATGCCGACTCACCCTTGCCACAATCTATGCACCCAACATGGGACAAGATGTTTTCCTACGGGACACGATGGGGAAGCTAGAGGGCTTTGCAAAAGGAGAAGTGATATTGGGGGGAGACCTGAACATAGCGTGGCACCCACAGATAGGAGCAAGGGGGGCTCCCGAGGCGAGGGGGCACCATCCAAGCAACTCAAGCAAAAGATGGACCAGATGGCACTATGTGATGTATGGAGGGAACTCAAGGGCCAACAGATGGATATGCGTACTTCTCGCATGTATACAATACAATGTCAAGAATAGACTACTTCTGGGTATTGGTGGGGTTGATGGTCAAAATACAAGGAATGGAAATAGGCACAATTTCACTGTCCGACCATGCCCCGCTATGGATGGAGGTAATGACCCCAGAGAAGGAGGGAGGGTTCTGGCATTGGAGGCTCCCACAGGATATTCTTATGGACCTGATCATGGGAGAAGCGTTAAGGGCCAAGGTTGTAGAATATTTTGCACAAAACGACACGGGAGATGTCCCATTGGGAACAGTCTGGGAGGCATTTAAAGCGGTAATCCGCGGCCAAATGATAGCACTGAAAGCCTCCAAAGACAACCAGAGGCACCGCTGGGAAAGAGAATTAGAACAAAAAATAACAGACACACAAGTGAAACTACTGCATCACCCCAACAGCAGTCTCAAGAAGGCCCTGAGACACGTTCAGGGGCAACTGGAAATGCTACACACCAAAAAAGCAGAGAAATCCCTCCTATATCTGAAACAGCATTACTATGTAAAAGCCAACATGGCAAGGCAGCTCCTCAAAAAACAAAAATCAATGACCATCATGAACATCAGAAACGCACACGGAGAGACATACATGCGCACCCATGATATGGGGGAGGCCGTCAGCGAATTTTATCAAAACCTGTATGCAACAGAACACCCAGATGGCAGCGACCAAGATACGTACTTACAATCTCTCCCCATTCCGAAAATACCAGAGGAGGATAGAAATGCACTTGAGAGCCCCATTCTATAAAACATATGCAGACATACTTACTCCAGTTTTAACGAGACTCTTAAACACTTTCAAAGAAAGTGGAAACGTAACCCCGTCAATGAATGAAGCTAAAGTATTGGTATTCCATAAAGCAGGAAAAGACCTGTCCATCCCCGGCTCATACCGCCCCATAGCCCTGATTAACTTGGACTCCAAAATGTACACAAAGATTCTGGCATCAAGGTTATCCCCTCTATTGCCAAAATTGATAAACACTGACCAATCAGGCTTTCTTCTGGGTAGTCAAACCCACGACAACTTGAGAAGATTAATACATCTAGTGGAAAAGACTGGCATCACACACACTGCGGCAATCCTCCTCTCACTAGACGCTGAAAAGGCATTTGACCGAGTAGAGTGGTCAATTCTTTTCAAAACACTAAAATATATGGGATTTGGAGACCAGTACATAAAAATGGTGAGAGCCAATTACAACACCCCATCAATTAGGATAGCTATAAATGGCGAGGTCTCAGGTAGGGTGGAGATAACAAGGGCACCAAACATGGATGTCCTCTTTCCCCCCTCCTATATGCCATATTCTTGGCACCACTGCTAATTAGAATCAGGGAAACCTCCCTTATAAAGGGAATAGAGATGGCAGGCACACAGCATAAAGTAATAGCCTACGCAGATGACATGATGTTGGCCATAGCGGACCCGGGGAGGACATTAGCCATAGCAATGAAAGAACTGGAGACATTTAGGGCAATCTCTGGCCTTAAAATTAATAGGAATAAGTCGGAGATACTACTCTTTGCAGGCGAGAAAAGGGAAATTGAAAGGGAGGCAGCGACACTAGACCTACAAATAGCATAAAAGGGAATCAAATACGTGGATATAACACTGACACATAAGGTTGACCTATTGTACAAGGGAAACTATCCCCCACTTCTGGAACGGGTAAGGAGGGATCTGGAGCGCTGGAGTCCTCTTAAGGTCTCCTGGTGGGGCAGAATCCAGTCAGTGAAAATGAACATTCGCCCTAGGATGTTATACTATTTTCAGGCTCTCCCAATTACGGTCCCCAGATCCTTCTTTAAGGCGCTGTCAAAGGCAATCTCGACCTACATATGGAATGGGAAACCCCCAAGGGTCGCCAGAGCGATCCTTACAACACCATCCAGAGCGGGGGGAATGGCCCACCCACACTTTCGAAAATACTACCAAGCAGCGCAACTAAGGGTTCTGAAGGAATGGCTGGGGGACGACCAACAAACAATATGGGTGACACAAGACAGGGCGGTAGCTAGATCCCCTCTGGAGGAAACCCTATGGAAATTAAAACAATATAGGCACCCCAATCTTCGCATCAGAGAGATAATGAGAACTACTCTGGAAGCCTGGGATGAACAGACCCGTAAGGGGCACCATGACCACAGTGGAAGCTCCCTTTACACCCACCTGTCGGAACCCCCAATTCCCGCCGGGAATGGAACGGGGGCCTTTGAGAAATGGGAAGCTGCAGGGTGCACAAAAATCAGGGAAATGTTCCAAGACAAATAAATAAGATCGTTCAAAGAGTGTAAAGCTGTACTAAACCTAACTGATGCGGACAGGTACAAGTACGACCAGCTCAGACACCGGCTGATGACTCTAGAAGTCAAAAAAGCGGCCACAAGGGACCTCACTCCATTTGAGAAGTACTTAATAACAAACTCGGGATCCAGAAAGTTAATCTCCACTCTATATATCTTTATTAACTCCCAAGAAGAAGAAGTTAAATGGACCTATATGATCAAATTGGGGAGAACACTAGGGGAGGATATCCCAAAACATCAATGGGTGGATCTGTGGAACTGCATTCCAAAAATTACCCGATCAGTGCAAATAAGGGAAATGTGGTTAAAGTTTGTAACCCAATGGCATTACACGCCGGAGAGACTACACACTATGAACCCGCAAATACTCAATCGATCCTGGAGAGGCTGCTCAGAGGCGGGTACGTGGAAGCACATATGGTGGGACTGCCCGGGGATCAAAGGCATCTGGTCTGCCGTAAAGATGGAGATGGAAAAGATGTTCCCAGGTGTGGAGCAGCTAGGGGAGAATGTGTGGCTATGCAGAAGGAAAGATCAGTCGGCCAAGAAATTCAAGAAATCACAATGGAGGAGTATCATGGGATTAATCATAGCGGCATGGGCGGCAATAGCCCAAAACTGGAAGAAACAAGACCCACCACTACTGTTTGCATGGCTACAGAAGGTCTGGTCACAAATTACCATGGAAAAGCTTACACATACCATACAGGGCGCTAATGAATCCTTCACAAAGGAATGGGGAGTGGTTCTGGACTACCTGCAATCAGACTATATGGAACAATGGTACCCACATAATATCAGAATAACGGACATATTTAGTTCATAGACATTCCCAAAAACAAAGAGACATCGAGAAGATCTTCCGGGGAGGGTGGGGCGGTGGGGGAGAAAGTGGTGGGTTGATATTCAGTTCTTTGTTTGTATCTGAAAATAATAAAAATAAGTTTAAAAAAAATTAAAAAAAACGGACTGGTCTGGACCTGCTAGCCTGTTTGTCTTTTAGATCTTCATTCAAGCCTTGCCTGAATAAAATAAAGCATGCTTCCTGTGACCATTTGGCTTCCTTGACTAACCGTTTGAATTTTGTCGCATACGTAAACATGTCCTGAGAACCTTGTTGGTAATCCAGTAGTTTTTCCTGTTTTGAAAACACCAAATCAGGATAGTCAAACATAGCCTTAAATGTGTTGATGAAGGCTGTAGAGTTATCCAGCAAGGAATCCCCAGCGGAAACCAGAGGGGTAGCCCAGGACAATGCATTACTCGTGAGATGCGAGACAACAAAGCCGACCTTAGCCCTTTCTGTAGCATAAAAAAGGGGCTTAAATGTAAAATGTATCATACATGAATCCAGGAATGGCCGTACCTTTTTAGGTAGCGCATTATGTTTCTCAAATACTGTTCCAAGTACTTGTGGCAAGACATCTTTGGTTAATACCATTTGGCAGAAAGCGTAGCATTTCCTGCTTTTAAATTCTGTACCTCTGCAGTCAGTTCCTGCATACATCTTAGGACGTCTTGCATGGGATCCATATCAGCAGAAAATTTGGTGGAATCGCAAACTGTCAGTATTTGAGGTTACCTTAGGCTTTATGAGAGGCTGTTCAGCTGGAGAGTGTCTGTGTCTGCTTGTTCGCCGACTGCAAGTGTCCTGTAGATATGGCCCAGCCTCTCTGGAAGCCACTCTGCCTGCTTAGGGAGAAACCCAGGCTGAGTAACCCCCAGAGTTGATTGCCAGGAAAAAGCCCTTCTAAAGAAGGGGAACAAACATGTTCTGCTTTGGAGTCCGGAGGGCGTAAGAAAACTCCAGTGTTCACAATGAAGTGCAGAAAACACACCGGAAAAAATGGCAAGAGTGAAAAGGATGTTTCCTCTTGGTACCATGCAGAGCCATCTTGGAATGTATAGCTGCATGTAGCAAACGGGGCAATAAGCAACAGTACGACCATAACGACCAAGGACGATAATTCATGACAAATAACTGCATTCAGTATAGAGAGTCGGCTTCCAAATAATACCCTGAATTGTATTCATGTAGGTACCAATTTCCACCAACAAAATATCCAGACTGTAAGTAATGGAAGGCACAATTTTGGTTGAATAAAAAAGCAACAGAGGTAACAATGACACTTTGCAAATGCTTAAGAATACTCTTTTAAATTGGGTAAGCAGGGGCTGCGGAATCTACCACATGCAAATGCAGAGATGTTGGTTTTTGTTTATCAGAATAGATGATTATTTTAGATTTAGATGCATTGACTAAGAGATTTTTGTCAATAGCATAGTTGGAAAATAGTGACAATTTTCTTTTCAGACCGATGGAATTCTGATCGAAAAACTATAAATCGTCTGCAAAAGCAAGCCAATTAAGCCTGGTTGTTCCCAACTTTATTGGATAATTCGCCCCAGATGACCAAAGTTCCACAATATCTGAACTATAAAGATTAAAAAGAATAGGTGCAAGGATGCAGCACTGTCTTAACCCTGTGTGGGTATTAATCGGTCTGGATAAATGCCCCTCTTTAGACAAACTAATGCTAACCGGCGTGTCTTGATGTAAAAGCGATAGAATTCTTACAAGAACAGGCGGGACATTCCACATCAATAATTTACCCCATAGATTATTAGGAATGATTCATTGAAAGCTTTGGACATATCCATTGATGAAATCTAAACAGAACCGATGGGCCCCTTCTTTACTTCTGTCCATCTGTTGGACATTACAGTGCCATTCAGGGATGTGCCTAAGAATTGTCTAAATCCCACCTCAAAATGCGATAAAAGCCCTAATTTGGAAAATCACATCCTTCAGTACCAGTGAGGCAAATATTTTACTAATCTCATCCAGAATGGTCACAGGCCTATAGTTTGTGGGGTTAGGTCACTCCCCTTTTAAAAAATGGGGATAATAAACGATAATTTCCAAGAGTGGGGAACATACTAATTTTCTAGAATTTCCAAGAACAAACAGGAAAAAATCTTTGACCATACAACAGGATTGTTTTTAAAAGTACAGTAAGCAAGGCCCTCAGGCCTAGAAGACTAAGAGGGTTTTACCTTACAAATTATTGTAAGAATATTCGCCATTAGCCATGAAAAGTGAAAACTACCCCCTTATGTTCAAGAAGGATACTGAGCTCTCAGAATATAACGTGGCAAACATTTTTTGTTAAAATTGTACCCATGTATTTTCATTTATGCCTCCCAGATCATCACATGCCCCATTACCTAAAACCTAATTGGTTAACTCCCAAAATGTTGACAAATGGGAATTATTTATATAGTACAGGATGGTCTGGTTGTCTTTTAATTCCAAGTGATATTTCAGACCTTTAGTAAAGTATCTATATCTTTAAAAATAATTTTTCTGAGATCTATGACAGTGTCACTATCTAGATTTGAGCACTGGGATAAGGCCCTAATCTGTTTTCTTTTTTCACATTTTGCAAAAACTATCCTGGAGTCGTACGTAGGTCTTATTCTTTTTGATGGGGCCAATAATGCCTTTCTAGAAACAGTATCTAGACAGAAAGAAATTGTCTCATGTCACGGAAAAGATGTCTAGACCCTGTCATGACTCACCTGGTTCGCCGACCCCATATCTCTATGCGTTGCTGGCGCCTTCCGTGGCGTCTCATGCAGAGGAGAAGAGTTGTGTTATCAGTGGGTCCCTGTCTCTCGGCAACTCTCGTGATTACAATCCCCATTGTGCTGCATCCAAAATCACGTGACACCTTCATGTCTTCGCATCACTGTGCTACCCGGAAGCCACCCAAACACTGCAAAAACGAGTATTTATGCACTCGAGGAAAGCAGTGCTTTGCTCCTTGAACTTGTTCTATACTTGCGTTGAGCACTGTTCCTTCATTTGGCTTTGCTTCCCTGATCCTTCTTGCCTTCTGACCTCTCTACTGCTTACCTGGACTGGCTACTCCTGTTCCTTGTCTGTTGTGGTGCCTGGCTTAATTCTGGACTGCTATTTTGGCTCTTTGACTTCTGTGAACGCATTGGATTGGACTGCCTCCCATTGAACTTCTACAATGTTTTCTTGACTCCTGTGGATTGTGGTGTTTTTCTTTTTGTTTGTTTTCTTTGGTTTTTGCGCCAGAAATTTTGATTATTGCAGATTTATTCCCTGTCTGGATTTGCTGGATTTTGGACATTTGCAGTGATCTTCAAGAACTAAACTCTCCTCCTCTGGAACCTTTATTTTTTATCCCTCCAGATTGCGGCCTTGTGCCGTACGGGTCAGGGTTGTCCATCAAAGTCCTCCTTTCATCTTCTGCATTGCAACCACGTTTGATGAGGGTGCTTGAAGTGGAACTCCCAGTTGAAACTGTGGTAGGAGTTATCTGTTTCTGATTAGGTTCCTTGCTCTTTCTGTCATACCAGCAGGTATGAGTTGGGGACAAGGGAGAGGGAGGTGGTGTGTGGCTGGTTTACTATCCTGGTGATTGATCTCACAAGTGTTTGTTTCTTTCTCCCTCTAGCACTGCTGATCGCTCCCGCCTTTTCAATTGAGACCTTGGCCTGACAGGTTGTTTTCTATACTCTGCTGGCTGTGCTCTCAAGCGGAAAGTCTCCCTATGAAAGGAAACCCCAGTCACTTCACGAAAGCGACTGGGGTTACCTGTCTTCAAACAAGTTCTTGACAGACCCTAATTGTAATATTGACTGGTAAGACGATGCTTAAGCTGCTCAATAAATGTATTACTTGCAATCTTATTCCATTTCACAGATAATCCTCCCCTATGAGGGGTAGCAAATGCCAAACTAGAGATGATCTCATGTAGAGACAAAGAAAAAGAGATATCAAACTTGAAGAAGGAATGATCGCTGAACTCTGAGTTGTCAATGTCTAGGTAAGAGCACCTTGAGAAAATATTGGCTAGTAAAAATACGTTGTCAATCCATGAAGCATGGACACCTCTTCTCCAAGTCAAAATGCTCTTTGTCTGAAAAGGGCCCTCAGGAGTCAGAAGATGATAGTGCCTGAGGTCCATAAAATCCTGCCAAATGTCCCCTTTAGTTTTTCTAGACAGACTGGACAAATGGTACAAGTCAACAAAAACCTCACTACCATTCAAGGACTCCACACATGGAGAGTTATAATCTCCCCTGATGACAACATTATTAGCACAACCCTTGCCCAACCAATCTAATAAGAGCTCATTAAGAGCTCCTTATATTGTGAAAATAGAGCACCTGTCTGGATTCCACTACATGTTAATGATTAATAACTGAAACCCCCCCATCCTCTGAACATAGGCCCACTGCTAGTAACCCTTTGTTGGGTGTGGGAATTTCAAGGAACCAAACCTTCAGATTGAAAGCAATCGCAATGGCCAGCCCTGGAAAGGGGCGACCACTAATACCTCGAGAGACTGGTTTACAAAACGTTTTCTTATCCTGCTATGAACAAGGGGTCAGTAGCAAAGTTTCTTGGAACAACAAAATGTGATTACCCTTAAAAGGTCATTTAGATTTTAATGCTTGAGCAATGTTCCAGACCACATGAATTCGATCACACAAAATGTAAGCTATTCGATCTAAAGATTAGTAAGGTTGGACAGCGTACCGCTCAGTTTCCCATTTTTATTCAAGCTGGAATCTAAACGTCACCAATGTAATTTCAGGTATGTAGATATTGAGTGGTAGTTCGACCACACATTTATCCAATCCCACATTCTTGTGAGCAGCTAAGAAGGGGGAAATGTGGTCAGGATGTTCCGAATTGACCAAGTTGCATCCTATAGACAAAGGAATCACATTGGACCCAGACTAATTTCACTAGAAGGTGAGAATAAAAATGAACAACCAGTTTATCCAAGTGTTACTCAGGAATTGAAGAGCAAGAATCCTGGAATGAATATGGCTCTTTTTAAGTGGATTTCACAATAGACTTGTGTTAAATTCTCCAAACCAATCAACCCATCGTTGAAGATTGAACTCCCAAATGCCTTTGAGATTGAGTTAGACTTGAACCCTGCTGGTGGTCCTTTGAAGGTTGACCATCCTTTAGATTAGAACAAGAGACACTCTCAGAGAGGGCCTAAGAAGCCTCACCAGATAGTAATGGGCATATTAGGCACCAACATGGGTCTGCAAGGGGAATCAGATGGCAAATCATGAATAGGGTTAGACTCAGAGTCCAAATCAAAGACCTCATCCGTTTCGTGTTGAGGAATCAAAAATGTGGTAATCTTTTTCTTATTCAAATTAGAGCCCACTATTTCCTCTTTCCTTTTGTTTTCTTCTTAGTGTGTTCTAACAAACAGCGTTCACCTACAAATTCCACTTCCACCTCAGGACCCCAGTGGGTTGTGTATTCAACAATTATTTCATAAACTAACGGAAGAGCACGCAAAAATATACGAGACGATTTCTTCTTATTGTTTTTTTGTGTCAGGAAATGTTTTGTTTTCAAATGTTTTGTTTTCTTTGTTGCTTGCAACAGGTTCCGTCGTTTCTTCTCGGTAATCAAAATGGCTCTTCCTGATTATCTACCGTAGTAAGCACATCCTCCCCAAAAATAGGAGCAATGTCGTCCTCTCTAGGAGGTGGAAATGGAACGGGCATCATACTCAATCTGGATTGACAATCCAAAAGTGGTGAGGGATATTGATATCATCTTCAGCCAGGGAGGCTGAGTACTGGTGGCCTACAACTGCTATCCCTTCTTCCAACAGGAGCTCATACTCTGGCCCATGGTTCAGTTAGTGCGTTTCCTGAAAAGTTAGTGTCAATAGATTGGCTGAGTTATAGTGCACTATATCTTTAATGATGCCTTACAGTCTGAGGAGAGATTGCATTACTAGATGGAGAGCTGGTATATATGTAGGCCCTAGACGCTGTAAATTAAGCAAGACATTTCACTTTGCGTATTTGAGTGTTTCTAGGAAGAGGTTGGCTGAGGAATTGAACATATGGAAGCCTGTGCCAGGAGTGAGAGAGGCTGCTCTAATAAGGAATCCCTTCACTTTGGCTGATAACACGTGTAAAGACGGGCATTAATCCCTTCACTTTGGCTGATAACACGTGTAAAGACGGGCATTGGGATATGTGCATCTTTCCTGCACAGTTTCTTATTCCCTTTTTTAATTCTGGTGTGATGTTGCATGCATGCGGGGTATGAGCGGTATTTTCTCCTTGCAAAAGGCACGCATCCCTGGGAACAGGAACAGGGGAATGCCGATGTATAAGAGGTTTCTTCCTGGCATTTCGGGGGTATAAACTGCTGCCGCACATGCAGTTCTAGTCCTGAGACTCGGTGTACTCTTTTATTGACACCGTAACATAACAGGCCCTTGAAGGTGGCCGCGAGCCATGTCCTATCGCAGTTTCAGACCCCTGCACATAATCCTAATGTATGCACGCGAACCAGCTAGTGCATTGAAACGGAGGCTTTCCCGCAGAGAACTGTGTAGATCGCCTTTGACACCGTACATTTGCATGTATTCACCTGTACATTTAGCCGAGTCTGGCAACACAAAAAAGGGCATCCTCTGTTCTTTTTTCACTTCCTTGATTGGGAATAGTGTCAACGGCCTCTGCATTCAGTTTCTGCGGCTATTTCCATCCACACTTCGAAATCACTTGGGTAACGCTTCTGCAGCAGCAGCTTGTTGCTGCCGAAGACAGCGCCCGCCCCTCTCCCCACTTAGCCATTACCATATCCACAGGCCAAACGACATATTTGTGCTATAAACCATTCCTGGCTATTTCTTTGATATTGCATCAATCTCTCCAATTTTGCATAAAAGCAGATACCCATTTCAAAGCCAGACTGCCAGAACCCTCAAATCAAGTCGGCTGGTTTAATTAACTTCAGCTGAGCAGAGATGGGAAGATTACACGAAGAAAGCGATAGAGATTTACAAGCATTCACCTCCTTGATATTATCACAAAATAGCGAAGGGGATTTTCATGGCATTTGCTGGTTTGGTCTGCAGGCGCCAGAGGAGATGAGTAGTTAATATAAGTAGCGACATCTATTTCTGGGCTCTACTATGTAGGCCCAGCTATGGTGTGCCTACTTAGCCCTATGCAGGGTCTCAAGGCGCTAAGCACAATAACAAAGCAGCAGAGAGTGCAAATGGTTATACTCCAGCACTATATCTATACTATACTCCAGACTACTTAGTATCACTGACCTCCCAGCTGCCTTTTACTTCAAAGTTCATTCAAAGGTCGACCTTTCTTTGTGTCTCATCCACACACGTGCAGCCTTCACTTGTGATATAATGGTGTTACTTAATTTGCTTTAACATACACCGGTCTCTCAGGCTGCTTGCCAACCCACCGGCTGTGTGCGCTTCTTTCTTGTTTTGCTATTTCCAGTTCATGAGTCAAGGTTATTACCACAGGCTTGGCTTCGCCTCCCCAACTCTGCCGTTCACCCTGGAGGGTCGCTGGTATCCTTGAAACACAATGCAATCTTCACTTGAGGGCTCTGGCCTTCTCCATGTGTCTTTCGCGGTCTGGAAGCAACAACCTCCAGTAGGGAACCCTTGGGGTTTTCGGCATGCTGCTCTCGTCCCTTGGTCCACTGCTTTGCTCCAGTAGGTATGCCTTTGTCCTGGAGGCTCTGCTCATACTCGTGTTCCACCTTGCTCAGAGTGTGTCTTGAGGTGTTGCCTTCTATTCGTGGGAGGAGAACTAACTGGTATCAGGTGTATGCACTTAGTGTAAAGTGCCTGATTTTGCCTGACCTGCTTAACGGGACATGTCCAGTATGATGTGAGAGAGTTAGTCTGGTTACTCTCAGTCACCCTCTTCCTCAGCCCATTGTTTGTGTAATAAGGGGAGGGCAATTGGGACTTTGGAAAAGGTTACAAAATAGGATGGGGTAGTTGAACAAAAAAGGGGAGAATACTGCATCTCACCATCGGCTGTCTCACCCCCACTCCCTGAAAACGCCTCACCCAAGTAATGCCCCGCACTGGTTGACCCCCAGGGTCTGGATACAAAGGCGATGGCCATGCCCTGAGAGAGATCCCTGGGGACTAGCGAGTGAGACACCCTTTGGTTTATCACAGAAATCACTACTGCCG
The DNA here is from genome assembly GCF_040938575.1 of Ambystoma mexicanum. Classification (NCBI taxonomy): domain Eukaryota; kingdom Metazoa; phylum Chordata; class Amphibia; order Caudata; family Ambystomatidae; genus Ambystoma; species Ambystoma mexicanum. Next base: position 472,341,345 of record NC_090929.1, on the reverse strand, counting down.
TAGTCTCAGAGCACCTAGGGTTGTCCTTTTGTCTAAAATGTTGAAGGATATTGAACACTACTTTCAGATCAACAGTGGTCAGGCTTCAAACCCTTACACAGTGTCAGGGTGCCATTGTGAGTCGGGCATGTTGAAATCATGCCCAAGCAAAATATAAAGACAAAGCTGTTCTACTGACTCCCCTATGCTCCAGTGGGCCACAAACGCCCAGGTTCTATAGACAGGAATGCTGGCTGGACGGTACTGAGGGTGGATTTTGTAACATTGCTTCTCTGTGAACAAACGCTTACTGGAAGTTCTTGAGACCTATTAGGAACTTTATGGAATGGATTTACTGGTGTGTGAAGCAAGACTCCTTTTAGGCTGAGGTTGGGCTCTTCTGGCAGTTAATATGCACAATCCAGCCATGTATATCCATCTCTACCAGGGCTGCAGTTATGAGAATGACATACCTGTTGCCGACACACTGGCTAAGGTCATTTTTTTCAATGACACTCTGCTTGCCTTAAAAAAATATTGAAGTAATGTTTGGAATTAATCATAACTATGGCATTGCACTGGACAAACCAACATATTTTAATTATTGCAGCCCGAATACGCTGCTCAAGAAGGGAACCAGCCAATTGCAAACCAGACCTTGTCCTGCCACCAATGGAAACTGTCCATTCATAACTGCTAGGCCATGTCCCCCTGCACAGGAACACAAGCAACTGCAGACATGTTTCATCCTTTTTTAACTTAATCAGGGATACAAATCACAGCCATTGTTCTGAGCAGATCACTCTTGGTCATGCCACCAACGTGAGCAGTCTGGCCAAAAGTGCTAGACCACAAGGCCAAAATATGACTGTGGTAGCTTTTGTTCCTGTGCAGTGGGGATGAGAACTAGCAGTCAGACTGGGCTGCTAGTTTTGGTGGCAGTGACAGGGCTAAGTTGAATATGCTTTGTGCCCTTCTGTAATGACATGGAAGGAATACACAATGAAGGAAGACTAAACAGAGCAAGGATGGAGCTACGATAAGTTCAAAGCCTTGTATAGAATTCTTTTTGCAGAGTGGCATATTGCTATTAGTGCCCATGTAGTTTTCCTTCAAGGGTGCTAATGGTGTCTTTCTTTTTAAAAAGCTACCTTTAGCCTGCAGCTCGGCTCCACGTAGTTCTGTTTGGCAGGTGAGTCCGTTTTCAGTATTGATGACTCTGACATCATCAACATGAAAACGGACTTGCATGACGAGCAGCACTGTATGGCACCGGGCCGCGGGATAAAGGTACATTTCTTTTTTTGATTTGAACAAAAAAAACACACCATTACCACGTGTGTGGTTTGTTGTGAAGGGTGAGCAGGGAAGCAAAGGGGGTTCTGGTGTACAGAAGTAGGTGGACACCTTCTCCCTGGTCTCTGCACCCTTAACACCATCCCAATGAAATGATAGATGAAGAGTCACAATTGGGTTCTCATTCATGAATCCGTGCAACATTCCTGTACCAGGTTGAGTATATGAGAGACAATATGCAATCAGGCAACCATTCAGAGTGTTCCCACAAGCTGAAATAGTGGAGTAAAGCTACCAAGAAGGATGCCCTTTGCTGAGCTGTTGCAATGCAGCCATGTACAGAAAGGATGTATGTTAAAACAAACTCTGATAACAGTCAAAGATTGTCATAAAGAAGATATAAGAACCTATGCAGAAACGATATGGAAATACTTAAGGGTGACGATGTAACTGAAGCACTAAGAGAAACATGTACCCAACGATGCAGAAATCATGAACATAAAAAAGAATGAAGTGACTCACTGGTCAATAACTGTAAATACACTGTAACGCAAGGTAGAAAGAACATATTGAAGCTAGTTTATGAGAGGTATATATTCAACGTTTAGGACGACCATTAGAAGAAGATGAACAATGGCTTATGTCAAGCAACCCAACAATCTCAAAATAGAAGCCCCGGATCCTGAATTGAAAAGACAATGAAGAGGCTGTTTTCCCTTGCAAAATAAAGGAGTGCATTTGCCTAGGACCAAGGATGCTATTTCGAGAGATCAAGGCAAAGTATGAAGGGAGTCCAACGAGCAGACCATGTGCGAAGGACATATTTCTCAAGATTAGGAATAAGAACATTTATAGATGCCAAGTATTGGACAATTAAAAGTGCATAAAGTTTATATGGAATAGAGTGAGCAAGTCTCTAAAGGCCAAGAGGACCAACTGCACCCAGTATAATTCAATCAAACAGCGTTAAATACAGTGTTGAAATGGACAAATTCATGGTCTCTTAAGACGTGACCAAGAGCTTGCAAACAAAGGCTATTCATTAGGCTTGAAACTAAAATAATGGTGTGCCTACACTCGTGCAGACTGGAAAGGTCATTCTTCAAAGAGAGGACACTGATATGAGGCCTACCGATTAGAGTGGGTAGACTAATTGGGAAAACAAGGAGAGAGCTTTTGTGTCTCCAAGCACCTGGGTTTTGTTTCTATGTACGTGCTTCTAGCGAGCCGAATGTTCAAGGTTGGATTTGGGTTGCCAACCTATCAGAAAAGCCTTCCATGCACTTTTACATACAATGGTGTAAGTCTTATTCTGCTGCCATATTCTTTGCAGTAATCAGTGTGCTACGTGTGTAGAAGTAGCTCAGGGTGCGTCCTACAGACAAGGGACTGCCAATGAGAGATTAATACTCATGCATTCTATATGTAGACATGTTCCCCTAATCCAATCCCACCCCTCGATAGGTTTTTGTAATATGCCACATAGGATGACATCATAGATGACGCATCTAGCATTATATAAACCAAGTATAATCAAGAAGACATTGTGATCCTGCATGAATCAATTTGATGAATGACGATTTACCCTGCATTCCTTCATTGAGATAAAAGCAGTATTTTACCATCTTCTTTGAGTCTGTCGGGTTATTTGGTCTGTGACATTTTATTGGTAATTCCATCTAGCACAAAGACACTTCAAGGTGCTAGAGCACACTGGCTGCCCAGGCAGCTCGGAAATGCAGGCTTGTACCATACAGTACAGACTGCATTCCGAGCCTTGTGATTGGCCTGCGCCCCAACCCAGGGTGCTAATCGGTTAAAATAACTGGAGTGTTTTGCATCTTATAACCCCCACAGAGTTGTTCCACATGGCTAATGCAATCAGAGTTTTCTCCCAAGACAAATACACCCTATTTCCATGTTATCTGTTTGCTCTTTATGAACTTCCCATTTTATTTACATTATGCACAATCATAATTTTGCTTCACCTAGCTCTATAAGGATTTTTGTATTTTATAGGTGGACTGTAGAGAAAAGATATGTGGTCAAATCCGAGCTTAAGGGCTTAATTAGGGTGTGTGTCCTTGGGAAAAACATTTTCTGTTACCGTGCCTTATCTGACAAAATTGTGAGTCCATTGAAGTGATTCAGTTTACACTACGCTGTTTAAAAAAAGGTCAGTCCTAATTTTGCAGACTGCATTGTTGCTGCATGTGTAACAATAATGGGCATTCTTGTGCATATCAGAAAGCTATTGTCTCTTGGCTTACTCATAGCAAATTCTTTCAATTTAATTTTCCATAATGCGCTAGAGTATCAAACACTGATTTATTTCACTGTGACATCATCTTCTGTATTGTCATTTCTGACGATGTAAATGGATATGCAAATGATGGTGCCTAGATGAGCTTGTGCCACACAAGAACCGGCCTTGCATGTAGTTGGTCCCACACCATTGATTGCGCACACTTTTGTCTAATCGCTTCCATAATAGTGCAATCTTCTCACACAGACCACCAGTGTTAGAGTCTCAGACTCTCTACTATTGCTAGCTTCTCTCTCTACTCACAAGTGCAACGCTTCGCTCACTTACTTCCAGCACAACCTTCTCACACTGCTCACAAGTGTGGGCATCTCATGCTGCCCACTACTGCAATTTGTTTCACCACTCACCAATTCAGTTTATCTTACTGAAACATTTGTAACATCCTTACACTGCCCAATGATACCAGCTTCTAACTGCGTCTGTCAGAACTAGCTTCCCACTGTGACCATGGTTGCATAGGTGACACTCTATGATACATTCCATTTAATACTGCATTTCTGCTTTTACCCCCAGATTAATTAGTTAGCTCTTGCACAAAGCCAAGGAGCTTGATCATGGAACAGTATCTAGAGAAATAAGGGGGAATTCTGGTCCATGGCCCGATTTCGTGACAAACTATGTTCCCTGCCCCTGGCTCAGTCAGGCTGAAGTTCCAGCTGCACACTGAGCACAGCACCTAGAGTGAGGTTTGTGACAGCTCTCAATCTGCCAACCAAAATACTAAGCTACTCGTGTCTCAAGCCGCACTTTCTCTGAACCAAATGTTCTTGCCTTCCATTATTACCCTTAGAACCTAGCTCATGATGAGGAGTGGAGTCTCTGTGTTGCCCCTTCCCACTTCTGCTAATTCCCGATCATTGTTGTGCACAAGGTGCAATGTATCAATTTGAGAGAGTGAAATAGAGTGAGAGGGATTTACAAAAGTGTAATGGCTCCACTCTGGAAGAGGCCAGAGTTAGAAACACAGGGAGGACACCAGGTTGTATTGCCTTGTAAGGTTTTCTTCGTGTGTTACGACTTCTAATGCTTTGTGATAGCTTTCATGCCTTTCTGAGGCCTTTACATGCCATGTTGTGATTTGCTAAATGTGGTCTCATGATTGTCTGCATCCCCCCACCCACCTTCCCACCAAGGTCTCTGACTTCCCGCCTGCTAAAACGCTCAAACTCTACATTCCAACACCCAAAACACATGCCAAATAAGCCAGATGCACATGACAATTGAACACACCTCCCAGCAGACATTAAACATTGCAACGCTACACCTCTACAACCAACGTATGTACCACAGCCCTAACCAATACACCCTAGCACCATGGGCACACAAAGCTCCCCTTCCGACACAAATTACTCTATGCGCTTGATTCACAACACCTAGAAACTGACACTCATGCTGAGCTCATCTGCGCGACCTAACAGCAAAGCTAACATATATGTTCCCTTTCTCCGTACTAATGTAACCCACTTGCTCTGCCAGAGCACCTGAAGACCATATTAATGGCAGAAGAGCATGGTATGAATCCCAATAACATGGCATACTGCTCAGAGCATGATCAGGCTTTAGACAGCAGATCTATCTCCCTAAATTGCACATACTGCACTCTACAAGGCCAGGTCTTGGACTGGTGAGCTATCCCATGAATTGCACGTACAGCACTTTACATAGTCGGGCTTTAGACAAGAGAGCTATCAAGAAAATTAAATACGCTTCACCGTGCACGGCCAGGCTTTACATAGCAGAGCTAGCCAGTCAATTGCATATACTGCATACTACAGGGTCAGGCTTTGACAGCAGAGCTATCACCCTAAATCACACAACTGCACCTTACACCTACACACTTCAGACAGACTAAAGTGCCCATACTGAATACCAGGCACCCTCAGACAACCCGCTGACAAATGTCATTGTACAATGTACTATCCTGGGCTGAAATCACGAAAGCAACACAGATCGAACAAATTCCACCCCAAACCTGTAACAGACCATCCTAAGAATGTTCCTGCATATCACCTATTTCCTCACTACCAGATGTTGCCCAAAGCTTCTTTCCCCCACTGCTTGCAGCCCTCATTTGTCTACTATCATCTTCTTCCTGACAAGCTGACTCAGCGCTCACATGTCCTATCACCTAACACTTCATACACAAACAATCCACACACGTTCACAACAGGCCTAGCCGTCATGACGTCATCATTGATGGAACTATGACTAAGTTCTCATCTGCAGCCCGATCACACTGCTGCATATCAATGGGCAATTAGACCCAAAGAGTCGATCAGGTCCTGGGCTCTCCTCTTCAGACCACATACTTCCAAGTGTTTCCCCCAATCCCTTTGAATCAGAATGACACTTGTTGAGTCTAAGGTATTTTCGACCTGCACTCATCAACACCACATGATTTTGCGTCTGCCTCTCCCAGAGTTCCAATGAAAACCACCTCTCTCTAGTTTCTTAAACAGCCACACACAGAGAGGCCAAGAAGCATGGCAGACGGGAGCTATATAAGACCACTTTCAATTCCATTACACTGCCCCCCCCCCGAACCCCCCCTCGGTGTGAGCTTTCCGCACTGCACACAAGTATTCATAGGACGCACTTGCAGGGACACAATTGACTACTTTTCAAATAGAATCAGACTTCTGCCACTCTTAAGCAGCGAGCGAGGGATATTATTTTGCCACTGCCACTGGTGCCGATAGTGCATTTGTTCAGAGTGAATTTAGTGTTACTAATGATAGAGATGGGGCTCCCTCATAACCCAAATACTATGTCCCACTCACTATGTCTCGGTCTCATTGGCTAGCAATTCTCTTTCAACTTTACTAGCAGCTCACTGCAGCAGAGGCGTAGCCAGGACTGTCTAACAAGGGGGGACTGAAGCCAATGTAGTTGGGCCCACAGCAGTGACATTAACATCTGTAAATGCACACACACTGCTGCTGATTGGGCATTTACAGGTTTTGGGTGGGTCTTGCCCGCTCAGGCTCCACCCTGTCTATGCCTCTGCACTGCAGAAGTAATTTCTCCAGACTTGAAAACTGATTGCCCTTGCTTCCACTCCAAATCTTGGGTAGAATGCCGCCTCCCCTTAAGATACTTGTGCAAAACCTACTGGGAACTTGCTATTAGTCCCCACAGTGATCTCTCACTGAACATAACTGCTTCTGTCTCTTCTGAGGGCCCCCTTCCAAAACCCAGTCTTACTCTAATCTAAAATCATTGTATATGTATGTGATAACTTGACTCCCGCTTGGCAATTATGGCACGCTCAAACTCTATTCACAATGGAAAATTTACATGGTCCAACAGACCAATCACAGAAGAGAGGAATGCATAGGATCAAAAAGCTATTTCTGCAAACACATTCCAGATCTCGTACTGCCATGGCAAAAACTAGCCCATCAGGATTCCCTACACAGGACTGCTCTGGCCAGTGCCTGGTATATCTGTGCCAGATAGCCCCAATTTAATAAATGCCAATCCTCGGGAAATAGAGTCTGCCCCCTTCACAGGGAAACTGCGTCCTTTAACCCACCAGGAAAGCCATACTGTCATAAACAAATATTCCATTGTTGTTCTTAGTGTGATAATGCCAACCTACCTATATAATTCTCTGAGGATGTCTATCAATTCTGTGCTTCCCCTCTCAGCCACTCCTCTTCTAAAATTCTACACAAGGAGAGGGAACATTATTTGTCAAAGGGCGAGAGCAGAGTTGGTATCCTAATGGAGTGATAGAAATTATTGCTATCCATTTTTCCTTACCTCTAATTCCTGAAGCAGTTCAAAAGAGTTTATATTGATCAAAGTTACAAACACTTTAATGATACTGAGAGTGTTGTGATGAGAAACACCCCGTGAGCTGAGAAATCACTCATGGCGTCAGCAAGGCCATGAAAACCACACTCTTCGCCTGATCACCTCATGTGAATGCCATCTGCATTTCCTGTTATATCATGCAAAATGTATGTATATTCTGTGCATACATGTATCAATGTACAAACATGCAAATGCGTAACCCACTTGATACCATCCCTGTAACTAAGTTTTCCCTCAAGTAACAGCGCCACAATGCCCTAGGGCTGTTTGCGCGCTATGCAAATGTGAAAATAAAATAAAAATAAAATAAAAATGATCACAAAACCCATGTTGAATTATGTACTTAGAGATTCAAGAATACATCCCTTTTAGCACAGAGATATTAATCAAATATAAAGGTTTGTCATACTTCCCAAATTGCTTTTTGATTTTATTCAAAGCAGTCAGGAGGAACCTTAATTGGTGCTATTACTCTACTTTCTCATAGTGGTATTTTGAAAGATTGTAATTGGAAATCATGTATATGGTATTGCAGGGTTTGATTATGTCCTTTGCTTGGTGATACAAGTGTAATTTATGACTACAGTATATGCTTGGAGTGATCATTAGACATGGACATTGTAACATTTTTAAAAAGTGGCAATCTATAAATTGAGCATAATAAAATATATTGTTTTGACAGAATAGGGATCCCCTTTTGCTGAGAATGCAAAACGTTGCGTCTCAAAATGTTCTTATATCGTAAAAGGGGTCAATTATCTGTTTCTTCTGCGGGAATTAATACACTGTTAAATTGAGAGATGCACAGAGAAAGACAGAGAAAGAGCGATAGAGGAGAAGAGGTAGTCGGAGAGAGAGAGGGAGAAAGTGAGAAACACATGCAGAGGGACAGAGTGGGAGTGAGAGAGGGAGAGAGGGACATGCATAGGAGTAGAGATATAGAGAGTGAGAGAGAATACAACGAGAGGGAGACTAAGTGGGAGAGGGAGACACAAAGAGAGAGGTAAAGTGAACGCAAGAGAGGGAGAGAGACACTGGTAGAGGGATGGTGATAGGGAGCGAGAAAACCAGAGCATATTGACACATACATAGTGATTGAAAAATACGTGTTCTAGACTGCGGGACTATGCCAGACTACACTGGCACAGAGAGGCAGAGAGAACACTGTCGACAAAAATCACATTAAAAGAGGTAGAGTTAGGGAGAGAGCTAGTATCAGACCTCATAGTCACAGATAAAGTGAGAAAACACACTACACTAACAGAGAAAGGTAGTCAATGTCACACAATAACGACTTCTCTGCACGGATACAGCGATGAGTAGGTTTTTATTTTATTTTTTATTTAGTTTATAGTGCGATTGGTTAATTAAAACCTTATACACTTAACATATAAACATGTATAAAAAGGGAAGCAAAATCCATTAAAAATGATACATTTACAAACAAGCAATACTAAACAATACGTTTACAAACAATACTAAGCAGATTCATCACTCCGTAAATAGTATACATATTGAATTTAATCATAAAAAGAAAAATTAACAACAGGTTTCCACCTCCTACTTACTAGGTTCTTCAAACATAAAAATCGTGGAAATTTAAGAAGGAAAGCATTGATCTCAAGTCCCCCATATTAAAATAGCATGTGTACACCATTGAAGCTGCCCATGGAACTATATAATGGAAATTATGCTAATAGTGGAAAAATTCTAAGACTGGGTTATGGGCAAACTTTTTCCAATTTCATTCCAAATATAGTATGCCGCTCCCACATACACTAAGGTGCCTGCTGCATATACGGCTGACCAAAATTGATTTGTTGGTACCATTCTCAGATCACTCACCAAATCCCTACAATCTTTATTATAATATTAATGGCAGCACGACAAATTTGTCAATAGGTGACTACTGGTTTCCACCTCCGTTTTACACAGGCGACATAATCTATCTTGATACAGGACAACCGTGCAACTGCCCAGGAATTCATAGCAGGGTAATACATTAAACCAAAGCAGTAGGATGAAACGTAACAGCCCTGGATTACATATTTTAGTAATCTATCTTTTTGGTTTCCCAATTACGTATCCCATCAACGTATATTGAATTCCTACTGAGTTTTGTTATGTTATTACACATATCCCACTCCATAGCCCTCTTTTTGAGACGTTTTTGAAAGATGAAACCTCAATGTCGTCCAAAGGCCTCAGGATACAAATATCATTCAGAAATGTTGACACATTCTTTTGGAAACCTGCTAGGAATTCATTCACATAGGTGTTATCATCCATATTCATAGCAATGATGTTCATTAAACTGTCGTGGTTCCCTTCAGACATTTTTATTCCCATGAACAGTTTGCAGTACCATATTTTCCATAGTGTGCTAAGAGAAATCAACCCCAGTTCACATCTTATGGCTTCAATATGGTTTGTATCCGAGATCTTAAGGATCATAGCCATATTTTGGCTTGTAATCTATCAAACGAAGAAAGATATTTTGCCTCTATTGTTTCTAGGGTGTATAGGATCCCTTGGAACAATGCTGCTTTTATAGAGATCTAAGAACTCCTCCAGGGAGTATCCCCCCTTTTTACCCATGTACTGTTTGATAACGTTCCATCTTTCCAGCACCTTATTCTTTAAGGAATATTCATACACGTTTACAACAGGTATGTTCATGATCAGGATACCTAAATATGGATGCGTATTCACCACTTCAATCACCTCATCATTTAGCTTCCATATGTATCCTTGCTTTTTTTTTCCAATTCAGCTGGGACCGCATAATCATAATTTTGTTTTTTTTACATTAATTTACAGCTTATTTAACTTGTAAAACCCAACCAGTGAATTAAGCGTAGGCTGCAACCCTGCCGGTGTTTTGTCCATGATGACATGTCATCCTCGTATGACAACCAGATGACTTTAAAGCCACCAATTTCAGGAGGGTACCCACACACGGTACCTAAGGTGTCCTTCATATCTGCTACATACAGAATGTACACTACCGGCAAAGCTACACAGCCCTGTTTCAAACCCTTATTTATATTAACCGGAGGTGTAATAATTGGTCCTTTATCCAGACAGATGATCACTGTTGTGTCTGTATATATTGTCTTCAAAAACCGTAGCACCCTCGGACAGAGTCCCCATTTCGACAGCTTACTCCATAGTATATACCTGTCCACACAATCAAAAGCTCCTGAATAATCAATGAAGCATATGTGCAAGTGTGTCTCTTTTTTTATATGTGTCTGATAGAATGTAATTCAGGAGAGTCAGGTTGTCCAAGGTACTCAGACCTTGTCTAAATCTGGTTTGTTGTGGGGCTCTCAATTTCTCCACAATACTCCATTAATTAATAATTTTTAGTAAGAGAGTGCAGAATATTTTGCAACAGGTGTCTGCCATGCCCAACAACCAGTTGTTACCTGGGTTTGATCTCTCTCCCTTCTTAAATATAGGGACCAGAACAGCTTTCTTCCAGCTGTCTGGTATCTCCCCGCTATGCCAGATATTAGAATACATTACCCATACGAAGGCAGCCCACTTAATTGGATTACGTTTTATAACCACGTTGGCTAATCCATCTGGACACGGTGCTCTAGATGTGTTCATGTTACTGATGATCTTGATAACATCTACCTCACCAAATAGGAAATCTATAGCATTATACTTCCAAACCTCTATTTTTGACTTATTCGGCTCGTATTTCTCATAATAGATGTGGCCCACGTAGGTTATCCATTCCCCCACTAGTATGCTATTAATATCTGTGTCATCAACTGCCTAGCGAACATTACTAACACATCACCCCTAGCCTGGACTGACCACCACCTGGTTTCGTTCCTGCTCTCTACTGACAGACCCCCACCCACTATCAGGGCCCCGCCCACCCTCACAAGGAATAAGAAGAATATGACAGCTGAAAGACTTATCCCGTACTTACTCCCTACACTCAACTCACTCCCAGACAACCTAGACCCTGAGACCTTGGTTGAAGAATATAACAAGACCATGGCCACCTCGCTGGACCTAATTGCCCCCCTCAAAATGAGACCTAGCAAACCAAAGACGCATCTAAACAAATGGTACACCCCATTCCTTAAAAATTTAAGGCAGCAAAAAAGGAATTGTGAGGCCACTTGGAAAAAATCCCCCTCAGATGCGAATAAACTCAAACTCTCCAAACTAGCCACACTCTACAAAAAAGAAATCTACCTGGCTAAACGAACCTCCTTTGACTCTCGCATATCCCAAGCAAAATCAAACATGAAGGAACTCTTCTCCATCCTTAAAGAAGTTGAAACCCCTACAGTACCTCTCGACACTTGCACTAAAGATAAAAACTGGTGCTCAGAAATTCAAAGTGCCCTAGCCAACAAAATTGCAACCCTCCAAAGCAAAATAGCCTGCAAAAAAGTGTCCCTCAATGGCACTCTTCCCTCTAAAACACCAGACACGCCCACCCACACAGATCTCCCTCGCTTTAACTTTTCCAAAGTCACGATTCTCGAAGTAGAAAAAATCATCCTGTCTCTGAAACCGTCCAACTGTCAGGGAGACCTATGCCCAGCACAGCTCATTAAAGATGCTGCCCGTGACCTCTCTCCCTTCATCACAAAACTGATTAATGCCTCCTTCACCTCTGGCTCTATCCCCACTAATCTGAAACAATCCTGGGTACTTCCACTATTTAAAAAACCTACCTATAACTCTTTCATGATCGATGGGAACAACATTAAGGTTGGACAAGAGGTCAAAACTCTGGGCTTTTACCTGGACTCTAACCTCTCCTTCAGAAGACAGGTGAGCTCCTTGGCCTCCTCCACGGCATATACGTGTAAATTAATCCGCACAGCTAAACCATTTCTGTCTGATACTAGCTGCCTTACCCTCACTAGAGCCCTTATTCTATCCCGCCTTGACTACTGCAATGCACTTTATCTCGGATCATCAAAGGCTACCACTAGCAAACTACAAACTCTCCAGAATAATGCCCTCAGAGCGGCCTTGGGCATCTCCAGAAGAGAGCACATCTCAGGACTTAGCGAACAGAATAACTGGCTATTCATCAATGACAAAATTCTCTTAAAAACTGCATCACTCACCCACAAATCCTTAAATAACGCTGCCCCTACTTACCTTATAAATAGATTCCACAGACAACCCTCCCTGAGACCCACCAGAACTGCTTACAAAGACTGCCTTACAGTCCCCAACTTCAAACGAGCCACCATAGGGGGCAATAGCTTCCCAGTGAAAGCAGCCAAACTGTGGAACTCATTGCCGCCAAATCTCAGAGCGGACCTACCCTACCAGAATTTCCGATCTAAGGTAGTTTCTTGGCGCAAAACGTTGGCTGTCTAAGATACTTAGGCAACCCGCACAGACTGTAACCACGTGCGCATACTGGTCTATATGTATATTTCATATATGTAACTCTTTGTTGACTTGTATTTAATTTTGGTGTACCTTCCTGCCTTTCTGTACATTCTATGACTATTGTAACTAAGCCTCGCATATTCCTGAAAATGTTGCGCCCTGATACCCTCGGGTACGTTTGCGCATTACAAATAATAAAACAAACAAACAAACAAACATCATTTTCCATCAGATGCTGCCTATAGAGGTACCAGAACTTCTTGCTGTCCGAGGTTTTACCTAATTTAAAAACATTCCTCCAGTTAGCATTTCTAGTGCTATGTCGATATGCTTTAAGCCAGTGCTTATATTTCATACAGAGGGTGGCTTCCCCTTTACATTTTTGTTCCACATCCAGATCCCTGCTGATTTAATACACCTAATATCACCATTCATTTCCTTTTTTTCATTGTGCATTATCTGCTCATACAGGTTAGAATATTTCTTCCCCGAAGCTTGGGTGATACTAGCTCTTTTGGTAGTGATTAGGATAAAATCAATCATATCACATAACTCTGTCATTTCTACCACAGGGATGAGTAGGGCATACAACTCCTACTTCTCCCCACACTACTACCAAACCAGCAGTGATCCCAATCATAAAGGTGAAAAGGGCAGAGCCCAAAAGGCATGCCTCCTTCACCCCTTGTCGTAACGTGGGCTGAGGGCAGGCTACACTCTTAAACAGAGATGTGAGTTAGCATGGAAGCAGTCCAAACAACTACTGCTTTACTCAAATACAAGAATGCCCAACCAAGCTTCAATGAACATTGGAGACTTTATTTAAACTGAGCATGCAAACACACTAATCAAAAACACTATAAACCATCACTGAAAGGGAAGACACAGAATCACAGAATATGCAGTTTTTGTAATGAAAGGGGTCACCCTGGGTTTGGAGACAAGTGTGCACAGGTAATAATTTCAGCAGCAAAGTCAAGTTTACTGAAGATTACTTTTACAAGGTAGCGAGTAGGGTCTTAGTATTCACTAAGGCTGTTTAAGGAGGGCCAGGTGGACAGATCCACTTCAAATACCCTGTGAGCTTGTTTGGTCGCTTGATAGTATTAAGCCTGGCTTCCAGCCACTTTGGAGTGGTTTGAGTTGGCGTTGTGACATTTTGAGTCTGTTGTTCTCAATGGATCATGGTTGTTGTGACAGTCAAGTAGGCAAGAGACAATCCCGGAATGTGATGCAGTCCTGTAGCTGTGATCGGCTTGAATCAAATCAGTTGAGTCGATTTGAAGAGGTCCAATGATGCAATGTGATTCTTCAGTGGGAATCAGCTTTGAGATGTCTGGAATGCAGGAAGGTGATGAGGGGTCCAGTCAGTGGCTCAACTGGTCGGCAGTGATTTGAAAAAGCATTTGGTGTCAAAAGCAGCTCAAAAAGTGTCTAAAGGCCATTGAGCTGGCTCAGAAACACCTTGAAACAGGCAGACTGTGCCCAGAGCTGGTTCCTTATTTTAGGAAGCTGGGGGACTCCGTACACAGTGTCTGGGGCCAAGTGGATCCTTGTTCTGTACTTCCCAGCCAGGTAGGTTTCCTGAAACCATTTGCAGGGGATGTCACCTCCAGTGAGCAGGTTCCTGATGTTGCAATCCTGATTATTCTAACTGTGCCCTCTCTTTCTATCTGCACTGCATCAAGGAATCCCTGCTATTTACCACCTTCCTATGAGTTCTCCATTGGCCTGACAGGCCTTGCCTTTGAAGCAGTGGTTCTCAGCTAACCCTTGGGTAGTTTTCCTGTTCCTTGGTGAAGGTGACAATCCTTCTTAGAGAGTTTAAACAAGAAGTTTCTGTGCTTGATTCAAACAGTTGTTTTGAGTGAAACTGAGTCCTAGATGTTGATACACATAAAGCCCTGTCAGTGAAATGAGTCATTAGCAACCCAGCTGACAACAATATGACACCTTGAGGTTTTGGCTATTACAATTGGAAATTCCCAAAAGACACCATGACAAAACCAGACATGGCTTATATTTAGAGTGCCCTCTGCCACCAGGCTCTGGGAGCACACAAATAAATAATTCTGTATTAGAATACATATTATAATTATCATAATATTATCATTCTAATGTATTAGAATAGCCCACAGTTAAAGGTTGACTCTGGCTGCTGGAATTTCAGGTTCCATCTGTCTGTTGGCAGGAATTCACATGTCACTTTGTAACTGTCATGTTGCCAAACTACTAGGTAGCTGCTGAGAGGTGTCAGTAGACAGGCCCATCAGAGTTACATGTTTACACTGTGATTTTCAGCATGAGTGTTATGATTAGTAGACCTCTCTTACCTGTCTTTCAAAGAAAGAGTTACACATCATTTCATATCAAAAAATAAAAAAGGCTATTCTGCCATCATAGATGGCATTTTGTTGGTTCCATGTGTTAAAATTGCTGCAAAAATGGCCGTGAACACAAAATATCGCGGCACAAAGGCTGTGGTTTTGCCACCGCAATCCATGTAAAGGATGCGGGGGACACCCCCACAATCCCCTGACCCATTATACCATTTAAGGGGAGCGGTGGACACCCCCGCAGCGCCCGCCCCCCTTAAATGGTGTAATGGGGTACACCTTTAACGGGTCAAACCACAGCATTTTTGCAGCGTTTTTTTTGTTCAGGTGACATTTATGCCACGTTTTTATCACTGCATACCATTTTGTCATGGTGTGAGTGTACAAGACTTCATTGACAGAGATAACAGAGAGAGCACCAATGAAAATGTGACTCTCACCTAGAGAGAGAGAGGGAGAGAGTGAAAGAGAGAGAGAGAGAGAGAGGGAGGACAGAGACAGAAGGAGAGCACAGAGAGCAAGAGAGAAACCTAGATCAGCGTATGATGCGTCAGGTACAATAAGTGAATAGATATAGTATATTCCACCCAGGTGTCTGATTAGCTGCTTCCAGAATTTGGTTTGCTAGCTTTGTAACTTGGAATTACTGTGGTCTGAGACTAGACTTGCAAACTCTTATGCATAAAGACCAAGTTGAAAAGCATTGTCCATCTCCAATACGGAAACAGGCAACACATAAGGATCATGTTCAGTGGAACATGGATAGGCGTGCAGGGAACTCACCATGTGATATTAAACACAATTTACTAAGAATGTGTATGAGTACGAATGAGAGATATGAATAAGTATACTGACAAGTCGTGAGGATTGACGCTCGCCCATTTTAGCAGAATAGGTCCTAGCAAACACTTGATTTGGATAAAGCTTACATTTTAGAGTTGATTGGGCACTGTTAAAGATGCAGAGAAGGGTGTAGTGTGGGAAGTACCTTTAGGTGTATTGTTTTCATTTGTTTGCACACAGGCCACTGATATCCAACTGGTGGAAGGAGACCGTGGGCTGAATTAATTCTGGTGGCCGGAGTAAAGATTCTTCTTAACATAAACCTTGAGATTTTGAAAAACACTTCCTCGATTTAGTAACTTAGATGCTCTAAAACAACATTGATTACTAGAAGGATGGTAATTCCACAGGGGATTGGAAGGATATGTTTAAGCAGAGGATGTGACATTGAAAGGACTAATGTTACTGATTCATCTTCTTTTAGAGCCTTTCAACCTTGTTTTGAGATAATGAAGACAGCCATTCACATATATGCCGTTGTGCTAGGTAGATCCTTTTAATCAGGTGACAGCATGTATTGTGTACCCACAGTAGGTTGGGAGAACTGTAGTTGGAGATGTCTGTACTGCTGTTTCTTTATACAATAATGTCTGCTTTTCCTGTGACCCACCTTGTGTACTGCTTTATGTCTCACCGCCAGGAAGCCATTTAGCAGACTGTGATGGGAGGGAAACGGTGTGTTAGTGCTGGGCGAGAGAAAATCAAATTGTTTCAAACAATCTGATCGGCCATCTCCGGGCCCTTACCTGCCCGACACGGCTCTGGTCACAGGCGCATCCCTCGGGGTTCCTTCTGCGACAGGCCGCCATGGAAAGGAAGAAGGCACTATGTGTAGTCCCTTCTCTCTTTCCATTGCAGCATCTTCTTTGTTTACTTTTTAAAAATATTTTAAATCGCCACCATGGAAAGGGAGAATGGACTTTGTTTCCACTTCCACAGTGGGCTTCTTTTTAAAAAAAATATAAAGAAGATGATATTAGTACCCCGGTCTCACAGGCTGGAGTACTAATAGCAATAAGCACCTCACTGGGGGGACATTACCACTTGAGGCAATGCCCCGGGGCCTGCGTTAAGGCCCTCGCTCTGCTCGTGCCTTTAACTTTGAGCCTCAGTGAATTACCTGAAGCGGTAATGTTCCCTACCCCCCCCCCAGCTCGGGGCATATTACTTAATTATGTCATGTTGTTAAGCTCTCCCAACAATCTAGGCATCAGGAACCGACTCATGCCTGCCAAGAACTCCTTCAGAGTATCATTAGCTTACCCTTTATATCGTGGTCTGAGATCAAGAGTTATTTTGAGGGAGATGTTGGGGAATGCAAAGTAGGGAAATCAAATACAAAGCAGTGCTATTAAAGCTCTTCTGTTCTATCTAAATAAAGAATTTGTAAACAAGTGCCTGAGTATAAATGTACTGCCCAGAATTATGCCAATTGCAAAGATTTTAAACAATTATTCAGCATAGGACAAGCAATACCAGTGGCCTGCAGCCAGTTCTGTGTCTACTATTATCTCCATATATAGTGACAAACGACTCCACAGCAGCACAAAACTGTGTGGTGTGGCACCACAATTAAATATAATACAAAAAAGGCATGACTGCTCACAAAATAGATACTGCTTAGCTGGGTGTTCCTTTATAGCTTTGGGGCTGCTCTCCTGCAGTACTAACTACACCGTCTCTTCTCTCTGCACTGCATCAAAGAATCTCTGTTAGTTATTACCTTGGTGTGGTGTGATAGGGCTTGACTTTGGGACCGTGATAACCCCTAGGGAGATTTCCTGTTCTCTGTTGAAGGTGATAAGCAAGAGCAGAGTCCTGGGTTGGGCCCAAATGGTTGTTTTAAATGAAACCTAATGCAACACTGATATACTCAAGGCCATGTCAATGTAATGAGTCAGTAGCAAACAAGATGAACACAAAATGACACAAATATGTTTCCACCAGTATAATTGGAGATTCCAAGAGGACACTCGGTCAAAACCAGACTTGGTTTACAGTTAGGCTTTCACCTGCCACACACAATTATATATGTTTTTATTTTAATCAGAGCTGCCCACGGTTAAAGGCAGACCCTGGCTGCTAGAACCTTGGTTTCCATCCATCTTCTGGCAGCAAATCACATGTCACTTTATAACTGCCATTTTGACAATCTACAAGGTAGCTCCTGAGATGTCAGTAGACAGGCTCAGCACAGCTATGTTGATACCCTCGCTCCAGACTTGGCCAACTTCTGCTACCACCCTTTCACCACTGGAAAATTCCCTGCCCCCCTGAAGCACTCTATTGTGCACACTCTTCTCAAGAAACCCTCATCTGACCCCTCCTATCCGGCTAACTATTGCCCGATCTCCATCACTACTTTCCTGGGCAAACTTCTGCAAAAGCTGGCCATCTCCCAGCTTAATGTTCACACTGAATCTGTTGGCTGTCTCCATGAGCACCAGTCTGGCCTTAAAGCATCCAGAAGCACAGAAACAGCTCTCCTGAACATCTGTGAAGACCTGCTGTCTAACCTTGCTGCTAATCTCGCCTCTGTCCTCATCTTACTTGATCTCTCTTCGACACAGTGCACCATGCCATCCTGCTCAACCGGCTCCATGATAACCTGGTTATCACTGGTCAAACTCTGGCATGGCTGACTTCTTTCCTCTCGGACCAACCCTCCCGGTTCCAACTTGGGTGCTTCCGCTCCTCTATATCTCTCTATCTACCTGTGTTGTTGCCCAGGGGTCCTCCCTGGTTGTTCAACCACTACCTGGCACCTCTTGCCCACCACATTGCTGCTCTCTGCTCCAACTTTCAGTGCTATGCCGACAACACTCAGCTCGCTTTCAGGCTCCCCTCTGCCACCTCTTCTCCTTCTCTCATCCCAGATTGTCTGTTTGCAATCCAGGAGTGGTGTGCCACCAATGATCGCTGTCTGAATGCCAGTGAGACGGAGATCCTGCTCAGCGGGACACCTGCACCTTCTTTTCCTGCCACTCGCTGGACAACCTCTCTTGGTCCTCTTGCTGCTCCCACCTGTGAGACTAAGAACCTCGGACTCCACACTCTTTCTCTCCTTGCATCTCTGACATCTCTAAGAAGTCAAACTACCAACTGCACCTCCTCAGAGGTATTCTTGCTTTCCTCTCCTTCCCACAGAAGCTCTCAGTCTCCAGAGCTCTGGTTCTCTCTAGACTGGACTACTGCAACAGCCTCTTTCTAAATCTGCCTGCTTCTACTCTCCACCCTCTAAAACTCATCCAGAACAGGACTGTGGGAATTGTCCTTAGCCTCAAGCCCAGGGATCGTATCTCTCCAGCATCGAAATCTCTCCATTGGCTCCTAGTGGCTGCAAGGATCAAGTTCAAGACCCTTTGCATTGTCCACAAGGCCTTCTGGGTCCTGGGACCACAATACCTCAAACTCTCTCTTCGGAAATATTTTCCTACTCAAGCTCTTCGCTCCTCCACCTCCAACTCCTTTAGGGTCAGGCGCTTCTCAGAGCAACGAGTCGGGGGCAGATCTCTCTTCAGCTGGTGCCTCCCGCTAGAACAGCCTCCCTGCCTCTCTGAAACTTGGGCAGAACCATCTCTGGTACCGGAAGCATCTTAAGACTTTCCTCTTTGCTTCTGCCTGCTCTCTTCCTCTTCCCTGCTGATCTCCTGTCTGAGAATGCACTGGTCACCTGGCTACCCTCTGAACTTCGTGCCCAGGTCCCTGCCTGCACAGTTGCACACCTGCACTGCCTCCTGGCATTCCTTGCACTTGGGTCTCTATCTGCAACCCTACATTTCCTTTACCTGCACTTATCAGACACTTGTCTGTACTTAACCCTTGCACTGCCACCTGCTGGCCGCACTGCTTGTTTTTGATCCTGTGTCCTGCACTTGCCCTTCCTCCTCTTCCCCTAGCACTTTTCCCCTCCGCTGCACTTCCGCGATGTCAATGTCACTAGGCCTATTAAGATCGCTGTCTTTGTCCTCCCTTTGTTTCCCCTCCCTTGCCTTATCGCGCCTTAAAACACATGTGTATAGGCGCGTTATAAATGTCATATCATATCATGCTTTTCAGTATGGACCTTTACTTTGTGAGAGATGTTGGGGAATGCCTGGTAGGGAAATCAAATACAAAGCAATATTACTAAAGCTCTTCTCTTCCATCCAAATAAAGTACTTATAAATAACTGCTGGAGTATAATTTTATTGACCAGATCTTCCCAATAGCGAACATTAACAAAAATATTTAACATAGGCCGTTCTATGCCAGCAACCAGTTCCATTTCCACTACTGTCTCCATATATAGCAACAAAAGACTCCACAGCAGAACACTGTATAGAGGAGGGCCACAATTACAAATAAAGCAAAAAAAGCATGACTCTCCATGGCTCTCCATGGCAGAGAATAATGCAGAAGGGGATTTTTGGACTTTCAGTTAGAGAGGAGGACATGGAGCTGGATCTGACCAGCCGGGTTGGAGCAGGGGTTGGGCAAATTGAGCGGGCAAGTGAGATATCCAGAGTGCTTGGGCCCCCTTAGTGGGAGCCGCTGGTTTGCGTACTAAGAAAGCATGAGCGTAGGGTTTTAGGGACATAAAATGAGCGATAGATAGGAGAACAATGGGATTTGTCCTCGTGAAACAATAAAACAGATCTCAAAAACATGTATAATATTTACTGCAAGTTTTAAGACAATTAGGCCTTCATGGTTCTGTGCTACTAGGGCCCAGAGCACAATTCAAATCCCAGCAAATGGGGAGACATTAACTTCCCATGAATAGAGACACTTTTTTATAGTGCTTTTTTATTTAATATGATGCTTGAGTGCAGATCCTAACAAACCTGACTATGGTTAACTCTCACCCATTTATCCGAGGCTACGATGTGGGTGTAATTTTTAGGTACATTTTATAGAAACATGTGGTCAAGATTAACAATGTACATACCGAAGCAAAGAGTGGAGATAAAAATGTACTGCAGAAAAAGCAAACCATGCATGAGGGCAGATTTATTTATTTATTTGTACATTTTGTCTAGCGCCCAGAGGCATCAAGGTGCTGCAATAGCTCAGATTGGGTTACACAATGCTGTTACAGTTTAGATTCCAGTTGCACAGGCATGGTTACGTATATTATTTGCAGAGTAGAAAAAAAGATTTCGACACAGACATGTTATGTGTCTTGCTGAGGAAGAAAACAAGTTTAGCACAGATATGGGGCGGCTAAAATGGAAGCTTTACACACTTCCAAATGTTTCTTACATCCTTTTAAGTATTGATGCATAATACGGATCAGCAGACTTGCTTAAGATTGGGAATTTCTCCTATTGGTATTCTTTAATGTAAAAGATTTGGCATTTTTATTTTATTGTTTCTGTTTTGTTCTGTTAAGTTGCTGTTTATGTTGTATTCAAATGTATTGTGTTGCAGGTTTGTGAAGTTTGTACAGAATTTAAAACGATAAAATTAGGCCCACCAAATTTCTTCTGATGACCTTTTACACTGGAACCCGCCAGTGCTGAACCTTAGCAGGGGAACTCGTCTGCAAGTTCCATTAACCAAGGACGCAATACGCATTGTTTCCGCAGAGGAATACCCATCGCTGCCAACATGCACCAGATAGCATCGCTGTCTGCCACCTTTGCTTCAGTGCGCTTACTGGTAAATGGGCCACACCTAGAAGTGCCCAGGTCTAGAGGGAAAAGGGGAAACGTCCAGGCAGGGCAGCGCTTCAGTAAGCACTAGGCCAGCTCCTGCAACATGCCATACAGTCAGATTGACCGTGCCACAGCTCTCTGACCTTTCAGAGGTACTGTCCTGTCACACATTCTCCTTATTTACAGTGAGGCCACTCTGCCTCCCAGACAGGTAAAAACAAGGCCTTGGCTGTCTTTCCGAAAAATTCACTAGTGTTCTACATGCTGAAGTGATAAAGCACAGTGGCAGACCAGAGGGGGAGGGTAGGGAGGTGGTCCTCCCTACTGAGGTCCTTGTCAATCCTCGGTGCACCAACTCCACTCCTGAAACTCTCACAGGGCTGGCGCTCAGAGCATTACTTATATTTCACTTTCACTTATTTCATTTTTTCCAAAGCCCATGTGTGCCTGAGTGAGTAGCATGCTTGGAAATTAAGTTAATCAGCCGGTGCTCAGTGTTTGCACTCTATGCATGCATGTTTGTTTGAATGTAATGCTTGCAGCGTGTGTGTGGGTGTTTTTATCACTGTTTTGGTTAATGGGTACGAGTGATGGGTGACTGCAGCCTTAAGCAAGTGATTTACAGAATGACATCTGTAAACAACTTGCTTAAGGCTGCAGTCACAATCTATGCCAGTAATGGTGCTTTTAAATCACTTGCATGTTTACACTGTGATTTTCAGAATAGCATTGACAGATTGTGTAGAAAGCCTTGTGCAATTGGTTTGCAGTGACTATCCATTAATGACATAGATAGAGTGTGGCCACCAGCTCATGCGAGTGGTTCAAAGTAACCATTACGGGCATTGATAGATTATGGACACACTCTTAAGCAAGGGATTTACTGTTCATTAAGTATTACTAGCATAAATTGTGGCTGAAGCCTCATGTAAGTGATTTACAGTGACCATCCATTACTGGCATAGAAGGATTGTGGCTGCTGCTTCATTCCAGGGATTTACAATGACCATTTCTGGCATAGTTAGATTTTGGTTGCATCCTCATGAAAATGTTGTCAAATGCTTCTGTGTATCGTTATTGCCATGGCTTTTAGTGGATTTTTGTTTGTTCATGGGTTACCATAAAGAACCAGTGGAATCTGCCTTCTGAGGCCCCTAAAATGTGTTGGTCTCCCTGGCTATGCTCAGTCACTACCACTAATTTGCGGAAATATATATAGGCCTTTCTGAAAATATTCTCTATCTATGAATGGCAGTGAGTTGTGTAGAATCCTGGTTTCCCTTGGAGAGCTTTCTGCCCCTATGCACCAAACGTTTCCTCTGACACTGGTAAGCAGACAGTGGCTTAAACCTTACACCCAAGTGCTGTTGAACCAAATAGTCCAATGATAATGCTGTGTTGTGCTGTTCCTGCTGGCCTTGGCGCTCAGTGGTAATTTTATATGCTATGATGTCATGGCTTATTGTTAGTGGTGTGTGCTTCCAACCTTGGGAATAATGTACTACTGACTGCATGGGGAACGTGAAGGGCTGCCAGTCTCACGGCTCAGTGGGAGTCCTACGTGCTGCTGCCCATTGCTTCATAGGAATGCATTACACAGTTATACATTAGTCACTAATTAAAGGAATCTGTTAACCAGCTATAACATTTTTTGCCCCTTCCTCATTTCCCTGGGCCCCATTATTCCCCTTGGTCCCCATTTGACTCTTGCTGGTCAGATATCAGGGCTCCCTGCGGATTAAGGGATGCAGCGTTAAAGATGAGTGATCCCTGCAGACTGCATGTACTCTGAACTAACCCCTGCTTGATAGAGCTCTGAATGTGTGAGGAATTCGACCTCCCGCACGGAGGGTGTGAGCTCACCTGGGCTTTTTTTAAAATGTTTAATTAAATGAAATGATGGTTGACCAACCTCAGAAAATGTGTGGGGCTAATCCACACACGTTTTACTATGCTCACACCATGACAAAAGCATAAACCTGTGTACTCTGGGCTGAACACCGCCTACAGGCATGGTCCACCTCTGTCATATTTGGTTAGAATGTGACAGCCAAAGAGGGCAGGGTGTCATCCAAGAAAGGGGGAGACCAAACCTTTGCCCTGCCATGGTCAGCCTGATTAACGGACAAAGGCTCCATGGATCCACCCATCTCTTTTGTTAGGCCCTGCAGGTGGTGGAAACAATTATCTTATCAACAGGCGGTACTTCAAGCAGGCCCACAAAGGGTCTGGCTTCAGAGGATAACAAAGGAGGCAGGAAACACAACAGCCTTTCATATGTAAATGTGTCAACCTGAAGCCAGCTCCTGCCTCTCAGTATCGATGGCAGTGAACTGTCATGTCTGGGTCTGGTCTTTACAGTATGCCACCCTGCTAGGGGGACCCCATTCATATGGTATGAGAATGTGGTTTGCAAAAGCCAGAGATTGTGGTCTCGCCGTAGCTTCAAGGGAGACCTGCCACTTTCAAAGGAACCACACAGGGAAGACCATTAACCAGAGAAACTCTTTAACACAATTGACAGGAAGATGGGTGGGACTTAGTAGCACAAGGGAGTGAGCCCAGAGCTATGTCTGTTGAAAGAAGGGTTCTTCCATTTTAGTTTTGGGGCACACCTTGTTCCGGTTTTCACCCCTTGACCTTTCCTGTTGCAAAGCACTCTGGATATGACCTCATGCTTACAGGAGATTGTTGGTATGGAAGCAAGTATTGGTTAATTAAGGTAGGCTTAGCCTACACCAGTGACTGCGGCCCACTTGGCTTTAAAAGAGGGCAGCACTCCTCTTTTGGCAGAGCATCTGAAGACTTCACAAGAAGAAAGAAAGAAGAACTTAACCTTATTATAGGGTCATTTATCACGCAGTGATAATTTGTTAAAATTCGAAATTAATAAAGATCATCCCAGTGCACAGTAAATGACTCTAGCCTTTGATCTAATTGGGTAACCCTGCTGTTCATTTGAGAATGCTAGTGTTCCCAAAATGAAAATCCTAAAACCCTGTTATTCATTTGAATGTGCTGTGTCCCAAAATGAATTGTCCCATTGATACCATTTCCCAAAACCCTGCCTTTCATTTGAATGTGCCATTGTCCCAGAAACGAACATCCCTATCCAATCCATGGTCCCAAACCCTGCATGCCAAAATAAGCCAGGTGTGAGTCTCTAGTGAAAGAAATACACTCTCTCCTGGGAGTGAATAAGTGACACTCATATCAGAAAGGGTTGAGACTGCTTTGGGCTAAATATGGAATAAAGATGCTGATTTTAAATAAACTGTGTGTGTTCTCAAATGCATGTATTCTGGGTGCAGAGAGATTAAGCCCACGATCAAATTGAATGTATAAATGTCTGTGAACTTTCTAGGCTGATAACCAAATGACAATTTGGCCGATTTTATTGTCATATCGCAACGCATTTTGTAATTTAATAATTGGGAGTTTGCGGTATGGGAGATAAAAAGAGTAAACCTGATTTGTATTCTGTCGATTCAAAAACAAAAGTGTCCCATCTATTTTGTTTAAATGTGGATGCCACAGAGAGGTGTCGTGTATACATTGTTTTCTAGCTATCTATTAAAACCATTTGTTAATGAAAATATCTATTGTCTCAATACCCCGGCCTGGTTCTTGGCTTAGTGTGGCACAGGGGGAGAAAGCCTTGGTGATATTATATCTTGTTCAGACAGGGCTAAGCAAACTAAATATTACAGCATTAACAGTATTTGGTGTGGCGCTTTAACTGGCAGGGGGGGGTCCTTCCTGTGTTGATAGTGGTCCTGGATAGATATCGTTACACAGACCTAGACCAATGGTACCCCGGAAGTTGATTCTTCAGAGTATGCAAAAAAGCAGAAGCAGACTGATGATTAGAGAAATCGAGCCACGAGTGCTGTCAGGTTCTGGAACTTTCTTGCTAGGAACAGTAACCAATGGTCAATGAAGTTCAGAAAAACTGGGATGGTAGATTTTGCCTTTTGGGCATCCAAGGCCATGGTGAAATATCTGTGAACACGCCGGGTGATCCAGGGATAGCTATGGCAGTGGACCCTCTCCTTCTTGCAGTATGGGGCCATGGTGCACTCATGACAGACACCATCTCGCAGAAACCGACGATTGTGGGGGACGTGCTGGTGGTGGGAGGTTTGACAAGTCCGTTGCACGTGAGCGATCCAATGCCCTGGGCTGTACAGAGCGTCTGTGGCATGCAGAAAGTTTATTGGAAGTGGCAGTGACCTATGAGTCAGGCAAACAGAATAATTTAGCTAACTTAAAGGGTAATTAGGAAGTTGGAAACATCATTGAGCTGAAGTACTAGACAAGCGGAAATCAGTCAGTGCTGGTCACGTGATCCCATTCTGTCAAAATGGATGATGAGAAAGAAAAGGGGACGGCTGTCAAAATCATCCCTCGCGGTTCTATACTCATTATGACGCAATTTTCACCTTTAGAATTCAGAGTCTAACCGTTTAAGAAGTGTGTTAAAACACATCACCATTGTATGATACACATAGCTCTTCGACAGAGGTCAAACGACAGTAGAATTAACTCCGTATATAGTATGGATGGAACATGAGGTTAGCACATCCTGGGCTTCTTGTGAAATTACTAGTGACAGGACACGAATTGCTGGACTGCACAGTAGAAATGCTCAAGTTTAGTTTCACCCTTGAGCATTAGAAAGTATTTGTAGTGTCATGGAAGAGCGAGATTTCTTATCGTAATGTCAAAACTACATGGCACTTTGTGAATGAACTGTGTGGATGCAGTCATCAGCAGCCATCACATTAGGAAAGCCGTCACCTTTGAAACCTAAATTCCAAGCAGTGCATCGGCCCAGGAGAATAGCTATGGGGCAACGTGTTTGTCTTGTAAGCAAGGTAATGCAGAGCAATGCAGGTCCAAATCGCGTTCTGCGCTTAGAAACTTGTCTCCCGTATTGTGTTATAAACGATTAATGAATACATTGGGTTGCAATGAATGGGAGTGGGCTAGTACATCTGAGAAAATGGTTACTTCCATTTAATAATCTGTAGCACAACCACACCGAGAAAGACAAATATACAGGTAGGGGGAAAAGAAACCCGAAGCTGGGTCGAGGTGAACCCCATACCCAACGAGGAGATAGTGACCACAGCAATGTGACCTGGCTGTGAAAGGAAGGAAATTAAATGTTATTGCCAAAAAATGAAAAATTGATCTGGCCCAGCAGTTAAGTATAACACATTACATTCTATATGGATGTTCTCAACACAGATGTGAGCAAACTGAGAGACCACAGATTCTTCAGGGAAGAGTTCGTTTCTATAGGATAGGTTCTGGACCATTTTGTGCATGAAATACTGATCCTCTCCACCGCGGATACTAGCTGATGACTAACATCAAAAGATCTACATGTCAAAAGATAGGTATTGTAAAGTCGATTTGCTGCAAAGGTTACAAGACCTATTGTTAATTTAAAAGCGATTAATGAGTGGTTTCACTCCCTTTAACCCCCTGCCGTTGTGCCAATGTATCCTTTTAACTCTTTTGCTTCCTGGCTTTTCAAATTAAAAAAGTACGGTTGATCTGTCGACCATAAAATGTCTATATTTTAACCCTGTCAATCTTTTTGATGTCGACCTTATGACGCCATACCGTACTAAGCAGAGTGGGAGATTGGCCTGTTCCCACCTACCATGCAATCACATGCCAGACCACTGTGAGTAGAGCAGATGCCATTCATTTCTCTGGAACTGGAGGACAGGTGGCATCACAGGAGCGATCTCGTAGCCACAGCACTTATGCCAGATCCTCAAAGTTATCTCATCATCTGTTGTTCAGCTCATTTCCATGCTCATTAATGAACCTGAAGAGTAGCAAAGCCAGGGAACCTAACACCATTGCTGCCTGCTCCTGTGGTAAGTTTTAACAGACTGGAAACTAGTGGCTTTTTTTCTACCATGAAGCATATATTCAGCAACTGGGCCATGATGTCCACCTGGTGGATCCACATGTCAACTTCCCATGTCGAGCTTCAGCAGTCATGGGAACATGGGAGAAGGACATCTTGCCGACATCTCCTGGCACAATGTTCTTGAGGATCATTCCTGTTGCAGGACTTGCGAGAGAGAGGGGGCTTTAGGGTGACCATAATGAGAGGACCGTTCTGGTAGCAGAATGGGCTTTGGCAAGGTCAACACACATGACTTCACAATCTCCAATGGCAGCTCACACTCGTATTCTGTGTTTTCTTCATCCACAGTTTTTGGCATTGGGGCTAATGATATGATATGATGGTATGATAAGTCATTTATAACGCGCCTGTACACAAGTGTTTCTAGGCGCGACAAGACAAGGAAGGGTAAATAGAGGGAGGACAAACCAAGCAATCTTACTAGGCCTTGGGTCATTCAGATTGCGCAAGTGCCAGGGGGAGGGAAGAGGAGAAGTGCTATGGGGGAGGGGGGAGAGTGCAATGGCAAAACGCGGTAAGTGCTGCCAGAATGGTGGCTCAAGTAAGTGCAAAGAGGCAGGGGACTGTAGGCTTGCAGATACAGTCCCTAAGTGCATAGGAGGCCCGGAGGCAGTGCAAGGGGGTACTGGTCATGCAAGAGCTTGGTGCCCATGAGATTCAGTGGATGCCTAGGTAACCAGTTAGCGCAGCAGACAGGAGCATCAGCAGGGGAGAGAGAGAGAGAGAGAGAGAGAGAAAGCAGAAGCAACAAGGAAGGTCTTGAGTTGCTTCTGGAACCTTAGGTGGTCCTGCTCAACTTTAAGAGAGGCAGGGAGACTGTTCCAGAGGGAGGCCCCAGCTGAGGAGAGAGATCTACCCCCCACTCTCTCCCTGGAGAAGTGTCTGTCCCTCAGAGAGTTGGAGGTGGTTGAGGGGAGGGCTTGAGAAGGAAGATGCATAGGAAGGGGGAGTTGCATGTAGTGTGGTATCCAGCCCTAGAAAGACTTGTAGATAATGCAAAGGGTCTTAAACTAGATCCTTGCAGCCACCAGGAGCCAGTGGAGAGATTTTAGGGCTGACAAGATACAATCCCTGGGATTGAGGCAAAGGACAAGTCTCACAGTCCTGTTCTGGATTAGTTGCAAAGGGCGAAGACTAGAGGCAGGCAGATTTAGAAAGAGGCTGTTGCAATAGTCCAGCCTAGAGAGAACCAGGGCTCTGTGGAGAGAAGGAGAGGGTGGAGTTGAAGATGAAACCAAGGTTATTTGCCTCACAGGAAGATGAGAGTGGAGGGTGGATGGTGGGTGGCCAGAGAAAAAGAGGGAAAGCGACAGCAGGGGTAATGAGAAGGATCTCAGTCTTACTGGCATTAAGGCAGAGATTGCTGGAGGCACACTGTTCCTGAATCGCGGATAGACAGTCAGGAATGAGCGAGAGATCAGAGGATGCTGAGGAGACCCTGAAGAAGAGCTGAGTGTCACCTGCATAACACTAAAAGTTAGAACAGAAGGTAGGGATGAGGTGGGCCGGAGGATCCAAGCAATAGTTGAAGAGCCAGGAGGAGAGGTTAGAACGCTGGAGAACACCACATGTAAAGAGAAAGGTGGGAGAGAGAAAGGACTCAATTTGGATCTGGGAGGGTCGATCGGATAGAAAGGAGGTCATTCATGCTAGAGCCAGACCCGTGATACCTAGGTTGTCATGGAGACGATTGATCAGGATGGCGTGGTTGACTGTATCAAAAGCAGAGGATAGATCAAGAAGAATGAGGGCAGAAGGAAGGTTAGAGTTGAGATTTGAGAGCAGGTTTTCGCAGGTGTTCAGGAGAGAAGTTTCTGTGCTTCTGGCTGCTCTAAAGACAGACTAGTGGTCGTGGAGACAACCAACGGATTCAGTATGTAAGCTGGGAGAGGGCAGCTTTTCCAGGAGTTTGCTGAGGAAAGGAGTGATAGCGATCGGGCAGTAGTTTGCCGGAGAGGAGGGGTCGGCAGAGGGCTTCTTGAGGAGGGGGTGCACATGGGAGTGCTTAAGGGGGAATGGTAGGTTCCAGTTGCAAAAGATTGAATTACAGAAATTGGCCAAGGCTGGAGCAAGGATGTCGATGTGGTCTATGATGGTTATGGGGGAGCAGGGGAGCAGCTGCTTTGACGGGAAATTCATAGATTGAACTTGTCTAGAAACATTGTTGGGAATGAACATGGGGGTGGAGGAGAAAGGAGGAGGGGAGGTGGCCAGAATGGGGTCGGGAGTGGTAGAGGGAGAGGAAGAGGAGAGAGTGGATCGGATGTCCTGAGTTTTAGTGGTGAAGTGAGAAGCTAGTGTTGTGCAGAGGGCCTGGGAGGGAACAGGAGAGATGGAGACTGCAGCAGGATTGACCAGCTCCTTGCAGATTCTGAAGAGTTTGGCTGAGTTGTTAGCAGCCACAGAGACACTGAATTGGATGTAGGCTCTCTTCTTATGCAGGACAGTCTATATTGCCTTTGGAGCAGGTGGAAGGCCAGTTTGTCAGAGGATGCGCCTGATGCCATCCACTTCCTCT
This sequence comes from Ambystoma mexicanum, assembly GCF_040938575.1. Lineage (NCBI taxonomy): Eukaryota > Metazoa > Chordata > Amphibia > Caudata > Ambystomatidae > Ambystoma > Ambystoma mexicanum. The sequence goes on along the minus strand of NC_090929.1, from coordinate 472,311,251 downwards.
CAGTCACCCTACACTTGCGTTTAAGGGTGGCAAGGTCGGAATGGTTGCACTTGGATGTGGGCTTCAGATGGATCCTCATATCTGGGGCAAGGACATCAAGAGTGTTAGAGATGCAGCTTGCAGAGGGCTGTGTCAAAGTATGAGTCAGCCGCAAGTGAAGGAGGAGGAGAGAAAGTAGCGGTGAAGGCCTCCACTGACACACGCTTCATGGGCCGGATGACCGAGAAGGTGGGTGGCAGTGCTGGGGTCAGCATTGCCTGTGGGACAGAGAGCGACAGGTCAGAGGACAGAAGAAAGTGGTCAGTCCAAGAGAGAGGAGTGGTTACAGGGTTAGAGAGGTGATGTCAGATGAGATAACAACATCCATGGTGTGCCCGGCAGAGTGTGTCAGGCCAGAGGGAAGAATAATGAGAGAGAGTCACAGAGATTGAGAATGAGCCCAGAGGAGGGGCTAGAGGCATCCAAGTGGATGTTGAGGTCTCCGAGGAGGAGAAGTTGAGAGGTAGAGGCAAGGAGGGAGGAGGAGAGGTCAGCCCACTCAGAGAAGAAGAGGGAGACCTGGCCAGGTGGCCTGTAGATGGTGGCGACAGTAAAAGAGAAGCCAGGAGTGATAGAGAGCCTGCAGACCAGGCATTTAAAGGAGGAGTAGGCCTGCATGGCAATTACAGAAGCAGGGACTCACTCTAGAAAGATCAGGGCTACTCCGCCACCTGGACGGTTGGTTCTGGGTTCAGAGAGGACCTTGTAGCAATCAGGCAGGAGAGTGTTGAAACTTCTGACAGAGCTGGCCATTAACCACGTCTCGGTGAGACCGAGGACCTCCAGATCAAATCCTTCCAGCAGTCGGCAGATGTCAGAGCAGTGTTTGACAGCAGAGTTGAGTTAAGTGTAGTGACGTGGAGCAGATTGCCACATTTGAAAGACTTCCGTGAAGGGGTACAGGCATGGGGTACAGGGTGTTAGAGGTGCCAGAGAGCGGGCAGAGGAGGAAAACGGAGATGGCAGTGTAGTCAGAGAGGAAGAAGAGGGTGAAAGATGGGTGGAGGAGGAAGGATGAGGTAGAGCAGAAAGAGAAGCAGAGGAGGGTGCCAGAGAGGTTGCGGAAGAGTAAGGTGGCAGAGGAGTCAGAGAGGTATAGGTAGGGGTAGCAGGAGAAGGAAGGAAGTTGATAAGGCATGGGACAATGAACAGCCACACTCCATCAATGGAGACAGTATATGTGTGAAGATATTTGCTTGGCACATGTCACTGCATCCATGCATACAGCACTACGTTTCATGACTCTAAACGTCCCGCCGATAAAGGTGACATTCATAGTACACCTTTGCCCGCCGCCCACTTACAGCTTCTAAAACACATTGAAAATCATCAAACATGTGAATAGTGTAGAAGCAATATACATTTTTCTTTTCATAGATGACTCCTGTGACATGGCAGGGCCAATCTTACCAAACTACGCCTCAGCACTGTCAAGTTCTCCAGTTTCTACAACGGCTGAGGTGGGAATTTGGGAAACCAGTTCCTGCCTGGTGAGTGCAGAAATCTATTCCTCCTTGACCCACATCTCATGCCACCAAGGTGTGCCATGACTTGGACCATCTTCTCGTTTGTGCTCAAACTTACATTGGAAAACTGTTTCTTGGATTGATTTGTATTGGAAATTGACTGATGTTTTCACAGAGCTGGGGGGACTCAGGATATCCTTTGCTCTGCCTGGCCCTAAGAGTTGGCTCCAGCTTTACTTAGAGTTGAGTGCCTGGGCAAAAGACAGGCTGATCCTGAATACTACCAGAAAAAATAATTGGCAACCAAAACATTTTGCTGATTCCATTCAAACTTCCGTCCAGCAAGTTAACTGCTATCCTGCAGAGCTTTCACGTGTATGTCAATTAGCTGCTTGAAACATAAAGCCCATTTCCGAGCTGCCACATAACATTGCACCCACAATGATCCGCTCTTGCTGGTCCCCCGAGGCCAACTTCCAAGCACAGAAGAGTTCTGCTGTGGTTTGTTGGTTTTTGGTTTTGTATGTAAGCATGATTCATGTCTGGACTTTGTCATGTTCATTCTAAGATGTGAATGGGGTTGATTAGAAAGGGGCGGAGAAGTGTGAAGTTGCATGCTGTGGGAAGAAAATAACAAGTAGGTGTTTGAAGGATGCATTTGCTGTCATTTTGTTTCTTTTCAATCTTGAGAGCACAGTTGTAAAAGGTTTTTGAAGACTCACAATACTAAGGGGGTTTGTGTTGGGGTGTGGAGTGGAGGAGAGAAAGGGTACAGGGTAAGCGGTTTGTGTTGTGGAGGAGAGGAAGGGTACAAGGCAGGTGGAGAGCTGCTGCAAGGTGTGGGCAACATGAAATATTCAAGTATCTGTGGAGCTGCAAAAGGTCCTCTCAGTCCTCTCTGGACACACAGCTGTGATGAGAGGATGCGATGCCTGTGATTGACAGGTTAACAGAACCCAATCCACTTGGAAATTCAGCAGTGCATCCCACCCAGTGGGGCCTCCAAATACTTTTTGTAATATGGCTCTATTACATTAGCATCTAATGTAAATGGAAATCTCATTACTTTGCATTATGGTACTGCTAGTCTTTAGTTCAAAGTAGATCAAATAAAACCACAGTCATACCCTTTTTGCTTAACGTATTACTATACAGATTTGTATGCCTGTCGGCATGGTTTATTATGTGGTTTGAGCACTTTTCAAGACATCTCCATTAAACAGTGTTGGCTTGAAACGCAAACCTGAACACATATTTCTATCAACTAAACCTGTAAAGATTTGTGGTTAGTGCCTAAATTGAAGATGTTGCTCAAACCCCGACTGCACCACTTAACAGAAACCTGAGAGCCTAAGCAAATCACTTTCCAGCAGTGCTTTTCTGCTAAAAATGCAAGTCCCTAAAAGTGATTCGTGGTACAGTACACACTCATTAAAATAAGTCTTGCTCATAGTTTTCTAGAATATACTCTTGCTCCATTTTTTAATAATAATATAAGTAGTGGTCATTCAGTTGTGCACAAAACAAAGTTATTTATTTCTTGGATTATGCATGGCAAATTCTTTAAATGGAACTTCCCATGATGCCCTCGAGTATCAAAGACTGATGTTGCTCTGTGTGAAATAACGTTCCTCTTTGTCACTTAGAGTTGTGTAAATGTATGTGAAAATCAGGGGCGGCCCCGCTTCTGTTTTTCTGCACTGGACATGGCATAGGGGATTTGTGATTTCAGGCTGGAGAGACAGAAATGGGAGGAAGAGGGGGTGTGTTTTGGGGGAGTTAAGATGCCAGTTAATGTATTGTGTTGTGTGGGAAGCACAACTCCAGTTGGGCGGTTGTTGAATTCACACAGCCATTCTTTTAGCAGCCCACTCACCTTAGCTTTGTTCTGGCATGGCATTACCCATACATTCTCTGGTTCCCCCACGTTCCACGGGGGCTTGTGCATCTGGCCCATACATTGAAAAAGACAGTGCATGCTTTTCCACAAAAGATATTAGGCATCCCTCCTGTCCCTTAATGAAGTCTATTTTGAGGTGCCTCTTTTTTGTTCTCCTTATCGCCTTTTTCTTCCATAATTGCTGTGTGTGTACTGTGAGAAACCTGAGGGTGTCTCACTGTCCGAACCCAGGGGGAACTCTTTCTCAGGTGACCAGGGCACAGCCCTGGCGGTGGACAAGTGCGGGAGGACATCTGATGCCGAGATGCGGTATTCCCGCCTTTCTGACACTTCCTCCAACTTTATAGGTTATTCTGAATCCTGTCCTGTTGCCCTGTAGTGTGATGGTCTATATGATGCCCTACAGCAAAAAGGAATTCAAGATAATTCCTCTCTTTTCTAGTGGAGATGACTTACGATCAGTGATACTCAATTTTGGAGTAATCCTATGAAGATCAATAGGGGTAATCTTCTGGGAAACTTTGTATACGAATGTCTGGGGGAACCACTATCCAAAAGAGCAACTGAAAATGCTAGCAGCCTTGATTACCACCAGAATGATCATCCTGAACTTAGGGAGCACCAGTCCTCTCCCGTAGAGACATTTTCAGGAACCTACCTAAAATATGGGATGAGAATCTGGAAAATCTAGAGGAGGAGATACTAGGGAAGTCCCATACTGCGAGTGATGACACCCGCAAAAATGTTTTAGCCACCTGAAAAATATATCCTCCATTACTTCCTTACAGGAGGCTGACCCTCTCCCCTTAGAACAGTGTTATTTTTGTGGCAACTGGGGCCACATTATGAATCTCTGTCCAGTAAATCAAGAGGAAGAATTAACAGAGGTTCAGGAGAAAGAAAGAGTAAAATTCTTAGCGGAAGGGTAAAACCCTCTTTTGAGTCTCTAGCGAGGCAAAGTGAAAAGACCAGCCCCAACCTCACAGAGGAAGATATTTTATCTACCCATTTTCAAGAGGTAAATCCCATTTAGGAAATCCAAGAGAAATAGACTACTTCCTTCTCACCCCATCCATATTTTTCTTGTAGAAAAGGTGGCCACCTTATTAGGAATTACCCTTTAAATATAATTTCTGAGAAAGCTATAACTAATGTTCCATGGGCAGAAGGCTGGTATTTTAGGGGAAGGGGTATGCGAGAAAGGGGGTTTCACTGTCCGAACCCTGGGGATCTCTTTCTCATTTGGCCATGGCACGGCCATCGCTCTTGGATCCAGACCCTGGGGGTGGACAGTGTGGGAGGATCACCTGGGTGAGGGATCCTCAGGGAATGGGGGTGAGACATCCGATGGCAAGATGCAGTATTCCCCCCTTTCCAACACGTCCTCAACCTTTATAGGTTATTCTGAATCCTGTCCCGTTGCCCCCTCCCTAATTCCAACAAGTACCAACTCAGAAAGGAGGCGTGGGAGAACCGGCAGAAGGAAATTATTTATACCACCCCATGTATTACAACAACAGACCTATCCCCTTGTTTCAGATATACCCCTACCCAACATTCCTTCAGTTGAAATAGGATATTGTCAACCCAGTTCCATCATGACCCAGTACCTTTCTGTGGAACCACACAAACACATTTATTTACCATCAGACACTCACCCCATTTATTCAGACAACACCCCACACAGTTTTTCTCTAATTACTCAGCAAAACTACAACTCCCACAATCCCTCCACACTGTTTTCTTCCACAAACACTGAGACGAGGAAGAGAGGAGTTGAGAGAATGAAGATCTCTCAAAACACCACTGAGAGACAGAAGAAAGACTGTGCCATATAAGACTGGACTCTCCCGCTCATGAGGCCAGACAAGGTCAGGCCTCCCTTTCTAACTACTAACACCTTACTCCACTTAACACTCCCAGGAAGCATAAAAGGCAGAGCAAGAGAGTACACTGGGAGGGAGCAGGGGATACTGCAGGGGGCCAAGAAGCTAGAGAGAGACCCAAGGAGGTGAGAGTAACCTGGAAGGCTTGGAGGAGGAAGGACTACCCAGACACTGAGCCTGACTGTGCAGGGGATGCTGCAGTGTGGAGTGGAAGCTGTGCCTCCAGGAATCCTAAACCAGGGGCAGCTGGGGTTGCCTGGTGGCACCCACAGCAGAACATCTCCCTTGGGTGAAACAGAAGAGCCCAGGCCTCTGGGGGGGCAGGTGCCAAAACCCTGATCCCAGGTAAACTCCCAGAGTGCTTTTGCTGCTCCTGAAACCACAAGAATGCCGTTTCGGGGAGCTACTGAAGTGGGAGCAAGATAAAAAGAGAGAATTGTGGGATTGGAAGTCCAAAGACATTTTTCCAGTTTTTGTATAAATCGAAGAAGGGTCCGAGCCCAGCAGTGGGAGACCCTTTGTGAATATCTTATGGTCCGAGCGCGACAGAGGGAGACCCATTGGTGAATTAGAAGAAGAGAAACTAACGCTGTGTGCTCGAGATACCCAGAGCCCTCCTGTATGACTGCACGAGTCATAAAGGCAAAGTAGCTGGTGGGGTATAGTCCTTGACTCCAGGACCAAGAGAAAGCTGAATCTTCAACACTGCCAGTGAGTCGGAGGTGACATGCATGAAACTGGTCTGTGAATGAATGAAGGCCGAGCGGCGACAAAGTATCAATAGAAGAACAAGCGTGAAAGCGTTAGATGAAAGACGCAAAAAGATTACAGGAAACTGAGAGATACGTTTGAACTGTGTAGTGTTGAAAGAAGAAAGGGAAGTGAAACCGCCCCATCGAAAGTCTCGGTAATATGTTTTTTTTTTACTTGTGAAATGATAAAAGGCTTGCGCCCGACTTAGGGAAGCCCAAAAATTGTGAAAGCTAAATAGTTTAACCCTGGCTGAGGGGAACCAAAGTGAAAGTGAACTTTTGGTGTGAAAACTACAGATAACAGAAACTGTTACATTGGCAAAGAACTGTGAATCGAATTGGTCCTGCAATGGTTAAAGCAAAATCCCATGCACAATCGAAAGTCTTCGATGTTAATAACGTAATGAAAGTTGATGGCAAAGTAAATGAAGTTGGTCCAAGCCCAGCGGAAGGAGATCAGCTGAGAGTTTTTTTGGTTAAAGCAAGTTTGTGTTGAAAAGTTAGAATGAAATTGGTCCAAGCCCGGAGGAGGGAAACTAATTGAACATTGGGTTGAAAAGGATCTGAGCCCGGTTGAGGGGGATCCGAGGTGAACAGTAAACCACCCGAGAAATTAGATGCATGAAAATCCTATGAACATTGTGTTGTGAGGATCTGAGTGTGGCTGAGGGGGCTCTGAGGTGAATAGTGAATCGCCTGAGAATTTGACTACTTGTGAAATCCTAAGAGTCTTGTTTGTTTGTCACATCAGGCACTCTGAAAGAAGAGACTTTGAAAGGCAGAGACTTGGGCACAGAAGGCCCTAATGCTAATGATTGAACTGTGTCCTTGTGCCAGAGAAGCCAGAGACTGTGCTAAGCTCGAGTGTACCACCTTGTCCCGTGCTGAAAACGTGGAGAAGGGAGGCCAATGGCCTGAAAATCGTGACATATCATTTTGTGAACACTTCTTTCTTTTTCTTAAACACTGTTTCCCACACTATTTATATTTAGAGGTAAGGATTGGCAATTGATTTATTAGTATAGGCCCTTTTATTTTGACAAGACACCACTAAGACTGCATTATTATTATTTGATGGTCGTAGCTTGCTCCCATCTGTAAATTTGGGATTAGATAGGCGTTTTTCAAACAATTTTTAAAGTTCAATAAACACCCTTGAACTTTGGTCACTTGGGTCTGTCTTACTGTTGATACCATGCCTTTCTTCCAGTATGCAAGGTCGAGAATAAATGCTTGAAAAATTCCTTTTCTTGTATTTTTTTGGGGAGATGTGTTACAGACACATTTTTATGCACCATATGACAATCTACATATTAATCATGCGCCACAAGGTGAAGCTCACCTTTTTAACATCTAATATGATAATGCACATGTTTTCAACACAAAGCGTGGCATTGCATTAGTTTTGATGAGCCATCCCGCAATGTTCAGCGACTGAGCGACATGCATTATTGGCCTGAGCTTCACGAATTCACCCTTCCGACTGAGATGTGCAATAACAGACACACAGTTTTACACGGGTTTGTGGTTCATTGTGAATCAGGGCCTCTATAACCGGATCCTACACTGTGAAAAAAAGGCCTTCTTCCCAGGCTACACAAAAACATGCCAGCCACTGACTACTGTGCCTTTATTGGCAGGTACAAGATAGCAAAGTACACAGGTATGACCACTGGCATCTAGCACCACCTCCAGCTCAGCTTAAAACTGTCACTCAGTAGAACACTCTCCCTCTCACATTCCAAAGACACATCACCTGCACACCAACATTCTGACAGGCAAAATACTACATACAGGGGCACAATAAGCCATGCATGGTATGATACGGTATGATAGTTTATTTATATAGCACCTATACACAATGTGTTTCAAAGCGCTTCAAGGCAAGGGAGGGGACAAGGGAAAAAACAATTACATTCTTACAGGCCATGAACAGTAAGAATGTGAAATTAACTATCGTACTCGGCCTGACGACATTTCTGATAGTGTAAGAGCTAAAACATAGATAAGGAAGGGAGGGGGAGAGTGGGAAGGAAATGGAAACAGACAGGCGACTACCATACTAGGCCTGACGACATTTCTGGTAGAGCCGGAAAAAAAATAAGAGGTGAGGGAGAGGGGTGCAGAAAGGTAGGGGAGGAACAAAACAAGCGACTATCATATTAGGCCTGACGACATTTCAGATAGTGCTGGAGGGGTGTGGGGAGGAAAAAACCAGTAAGGGACGGGAGGAGGAGACAGACGAGGTTGCTATCATACTATGTCCAGGGACAGTTCTGATAGAGTAAGTGCATAGAAGAAAGTAAGGGGAGGAGATAGGAAAGGGGAGAAGGTAAAGGAGGAGAGAACAGAGAGTTAGCAGTCAAAAGAGTGGAGAAGCAAGAGTGAATACAATTGCAGAAGTCAGTAGTAACACATAATGTTGCAAGCCAGGATACAAGATGAAGATGGGAACAGCATGATTCAGGGCCACCATGAGTAACAAGATGCAAAAGAAGTTCAGCATGAGAGTTGAGAAAGGGTGACGCACCATGAATGAATGAAGTCCATAAAAGTCAAATCCAGCATTGTCCACAAGACGGTGATGGTGAAACCAGAATGTATCAGGACAGACTCCTGCAGAAATAGGCTTGAATGGGGTGAGGGGGGAGCAGGGTAGAAGAATCAAGCAAAACAGGCAACACCTGTGTGCGAGAATGGGGGGCACAAGGGAACATCATGGGGGGACCAGAGGGAGTAACACATGTTGGTGCATGCCTACCTGCTGTCTGAGCAGGGGGTCGGGCCCTGGGTCCTCCTGGTCCGAACAGGTCCAAACAGGAATTCCCCTTTTCTTCATCTGCCCTTCGCTTAGGACGCCCAGTCGAGACACGCCCTTGATCTAATAGTTAGGAGCAGGAAGGAAGAGGCAGGGCTGAGAAGGTGGGTGGTGCTTGCTAAGTGGTGAAAAAGAGTGGCAAGCAGGAAGGCACCAGGTGGGCGTGGCTTTCTAAGTGGTGAAAAAGAGCAGCAAAAAGGAAGGCACCAGGTGGGTGGGTCTTAGGCCAGGTGACCTAGATCCACTTGCACCTGCTCCCCATCTGCAAAGGAAAAGAGGCTGGAGGGCTCCTTAAGTAAGGAGAAAGAGTGGCAAACAGGAAGGCACCAGGTAGGCGGGGCATGCTAAGTGGTGAAAAAGAGCGGCAGGCAGGAAGACACCAGGTGGGCGGGGTTTAGGCTAGGTGACCTAGATCCACTTGCACCTGCTCCCCATCTGCAAAGGAAAAGAGGCTGGAGGGATCCTTAAGTAGGGAAAAAGAGCGGCAAACAGGAAGGCACCAGGTGGGCGGGGCTTGCTAAGTGGTGAAAAAGAGCGGCAAACAGGAAGGCACCAGGTGGGCGGGGCTTGCTAAGTGGTGAAAAAGAGCGGCAAACAGGAAGGCACCAGGTGGGCAGGGCTTGCTAAGTGGTGAAAAAGAGCGGCAAACAGGAAGGCACCAGGTGGGCGGGGCATCTGCCTATGCATAAGGATCAGTGCTTTGAAATTCCTACGGTGATGATTAGGCACAGGACACACGCATAGTAACATAACATAACTTCCAGCTGAATATTGTTGGGCATACATAGTCTCAGTGTGTGTAGATTTTGCCCAACTGATGAACTTCGTAATTGGAAGTAAAGTAATTTTGTTTTTATTATTGATGCTTTTTTATTGCGCATTTAGTTTAGTTCCAAAACTTTAATCAGATATCTTTATCACATCAACAATAGCCATGTCAAATATATACACTTTTACCATAAAAATAATAAAAGAAATGTATGAGCATAACTTCAAACGTATATATAAAAATAAATTGGTTTCTACATGATCTCCTTGTGAGAAATTGGTAAAAATATCATTGTGACACAGGCTCAATTTTCTTTATCGCAATGTTCCATATTGAGAAAGCGGCAGCAGTGATCACAACAGATTGAGCCCCAAAGAGTGTCGACCAGAATTGATTGTTAAGTATGTTTTCTATGCAGCTAACAACCAACCTCTCCCCCCCCCCACCATAGGCCCTCAAATAACACTCATCCACAGCTGGGCAGGCAGTAAGAACATGTTGACTCGTTTCAATGTCGGCTAGGCAAAGTCTACAAAGAAGGTCTTGTGGTAGAGAGACAAACCACGAGCTAACATATTCTTTCGTAGGCAGAATGTTAAATCGAAGATACATAACGAAGCGCTTCAATTCAACACTGCAAGCTTTAGTTAGATAGCTACATTATTTGTTACCTGGGAAGCTCTGGCAAGAAAATTGTCTTTACCTTTTATATTTGTGGAATTTTTCAATAATCGAGATGAGATCCCACTGTTGGGTTTTGAGTTTGATTGTCTTTTCGTAGTCTCGATAATCATCAAAGATTTCAAGCTCAATATTCAAATTGGCTAGATGGCTTTCAGTGAATACTTTTAACTCCTCCACAAATGGGTTATTACCCTCGTCATCAAGTCTTTCGCCCAGGAGCTGTAAGAGTGCATTACAACTTTGATCGAGTTTTCCCAGTTTAGCGAAAAGCAAGACTCTTCGCATACACCATAATGAGTAAAGTGAGGGTAGGCCATACTCAAGCCTTAATGCCTCAACTGGTACAGCCTTTGGGAGATTGATTAGAGATTGTAGTAATTTTGCCTTGAGCTTCCCTAGCCATCCTACATGCGTGACTCTGAGTACTTCCAGCGCATATCAAATCGAGGGGATAATGCTCATTCTACATATCACGACAAATCCCTCAATATTATGGACCCCAGAATGCTCAACGTTATTCTTTATCATCAGCCATTTTTTTCACTTTTTTTCCGTAACAAGAGACTCGTAATAAGAGGAGTATGGGCGAGTTTGGATACATAATATTGAAGCCCAAATACATAGGCCCTCATTACGACCCTGGCGGAAAGTAACTGACCCGACCGCCACAGCGTAAATAGCGTTTCCGCCATTGCACGATGGAGTAAAGTGCGGGCAATCATGACCCATCGGGCACGAGCATTACGCCATGGCGGAAGTGCAAAGTCCGCGATGGCGGAAATGTCCCCAAAACGCCCCTCTCCGCCGTCGTACGGCGCCCTAGGTGCAATTCCGCCACCCATCATAGCGGTCACCGTAATGAGCGCCAATCGCAAAATACGGTGACCGTAAATATACGGAAACGGAAGTAAAAACATGGGGCCGGAACGGGAAACAGCACGCCGCACACCTATAAAATCAGAAACCCAACACAACCATTAAAAATCCGACCCTGAGACACATCCCAACCCGACAGCCACCCTAGTTAAAACAAACAAAATGGGAAAAGTAGCAAAAAAAGCGTGCGACCGCAAGCGGCAGGTCCACTTCTCCCATGAGGAACTCACCGTGCTCACAGAGACCCTCCAGGAGAATGCTGCCGTCGTCTTTTCAACGCAAATGACCAGGACGGCACTTGCGAACAAGAAGGCCACATGGGCCCTGGTGGCACAGCGGGTAAGTGCGGTGGGGACCGCACCCCGCAACCCACAGCAATGCAGAAAGCGATGGGACGACTTGCGGATACGCGTACGGAGCATACTATCAGCCAACCGTAACATTGCCACAGCTACCGGGGGAGGATCGGAATCACTCATCAAGTTGACCCCCTGGGAAGAAATCTGTGCCTCCACCATTGGAATGGAGAGCATAGAGGGAATCGGAGGGATGGAGAAAGGAGTGCAGACATCCGAAGAATCAGGTAGGTGGGCCAAATAAAACAATGCTAAATCCACAATGTCCAATCATGTGAAGTACCATGTGGCCACATAGTGCAACAGAAACACATGTCCAGGAGAACGGCCACATACATTGGCCTGATAGCGCACTTTAAAACTCACATTAAATACATAAATAATTAAAAATCCTAAAAACACCCTCTACACGTACAGCATGCACACCCTATCTGCAGGCTGCAAAACAACTGCATCCTCAATCCACACAGAAATGAAACCACCTCCAAGGCCCTGACCCAAATCACCCTCAGGTACCACCCCAATGCATGTGATACATTGCCATTCCAATTTCCACAGACCCATAAATAACGCTCGCCCTCCTTTACTCCACCACAGGGTCCGAGTCAAACGACGAGCTGCAGGACACCCCTACCAGCACACCTGCAAAGAGGGCCAAGACCAACGGCCAAAGACCCTCCACCTCAGCTGCACGGATCAAGACACGGCAGCAGCACAAATCAAGTGGCAGCACACAGGAGGGGACTTCAACAGGCACCCCAGCAGCCAGCATGCCCACACCAGCAGCACCACAGGTCCCCCCAATGGATGCCACAGAAGGCACTGCTTCTGATGGCAGCAGCACCATAGGTGACACTGCATTAATGCCAGCATGCTCCGACACAGACAACGGTGCTGTCGATGTAGGACCCATCCATGACCTGTCTCAATCCCCCTGTTTGTTTCATCCCCTACACCATGATGATACCACGCAGGGGCACCCACAAGACGACGACTGGCCATCCCCCACAAGCCCTGTGGCAAGGCAACATGAGTTGATCAGCCCCTCCGTGACACCACCGCAAATGGCCATGGCACAGCAGAGGCAACAGTCCCTCGACCAGGTGATCGTGCAACAGCAGCAACTGGCCACGCTCCTCAAGGACCATGCTGATGAATGTGGGGGTACTAAGGCAAGGCAGCCATAGAAACATCTACTGAGACACTTAGGGCACAAATGGAGAGAAGCACCGAGAGCCTGAGGGTACAAATGGAGAGAAGCACCGAGAGCCTGAGGGTACAAATGGAGAGAAGCACCGAGAGCCTGAGGGGGGAACTGCATGCAACGTCCAAAGACGTATGTGCTGAACTTGCCGCTGTGCGCCGTGTGCTCACTGAGCTCTCACAAACCCTTAGGGACATGCATGGACGTGAGCAGGCAGAGACATCATCCGTTGCAAGTTCCGTCCAGGGCAGCCCCCAACGTAGATCTGGGAGGAACCTGCGCTCCACAGGCAGGGGTGCCCCTGATACCCGGAGAGGGGGCTTGCAATAGCGTCTGCCCACTGACAATGAGCATCTTTGGACACTGGTGTTCGGGGGGAGGTAGGAGGGTGGAGGGGGGGTGTTGGGCTTTCTTGGGTGGCGGGTCGATGGGGTGTGTAAATAATTTCACATATGCTATAAACATTTCATGATCATCCAATGAGACGTGTGGACATTGATCTTTGTGTACGAGGCCTTCATAGGCGTACAGTCCACATTGTGCATGTTCCAGACACACACAGTGCCACAAGTCCCGTGTCCATGTATCAGCCACCAGGCGTGAGTGCTAGAAGCATGAATCTATGATACTCTGACGAATTTCACGGGCCTCCTGTGCCTCGCGGACTCCCTGAGGTGCTGCCACATCCCCAGCCTCATCATGACCATCTTCAGGTGCGTGCAGTTCTGCGTCAGGGGGCATGGGCACATTTCTACGTACGCACATGTTGTGTAGCATGACACATGCCATGACTATCTTTGCAACCTTCTCATGGCGGTACAGGAGTGCCCCGCCAGACCTGCTGAGGCAGCGGAAACGAGCCTTCAGTAGGCCGAATGCCTGTTCTATGACTACACGGGTACGTGAGTGGGCATGGTTGTAGTCCTCCTCATGCTGGTCCTGTGGGTTCCGGAGTGGTGTAAGGAGCCATCTCTTCAGTGGATACCCGGCATCACCTGTATGTGGACAAGAAAGGATGTTTGTGGAATGACATTGCTACGTACGCATCCCCCCCCTTCCTGCCAGGTCATTGCCGCATCACATACCCCACATTATCATGCATGGAATGAGACTCACCGAGTAGCCAGGATCTGTTCCCTGCATGTCGCTCCATGTAGCGTGGTATTGTAGAGTTCCTCAAGACCATAGAATCATGGGTTGATCCAGGAAATCGGGCACAACAATGTGTAAAGATCCTGTTGGAGTCACACACCATCTGTACATTAAGAGAATGATATTGCTTCCGGTTGCGGTACTGGGCCTCCATGGCATGTGGGACAACCAATTCCACATGGGTGCAGTCGATGGCACCAATGCAACCCGGTATGCCGGCCAGTGCATGGAATCCAACCTTTGTGTTTGTAATCTCCTGCTCCGAGCGTGGTAAAGAGATGTAGTCGTCTGCGTGCTTCAGGAGGGCATCGAGCACTTGCAATAGTGTCCGTGAGAACAGTGGCTGTGAAATGCCATGCAACTGTCCGACTGTGTGCTGGTAGGTGCCTGTGGCCAGGAGGTGGAGTACAGACACCACCTTCAGTAGGGGTGGGATGGCGGTTGGGCTATCTATCATGCTGACAAGGTCAGCGTGTGTCATGTCCACAATGGCGATTATGGTGTCCCGGTCCAAACGGTAGAGGGTGTGGATCTGCTCAGCAGTGAGGTTGAACGGATGAGCTCGGAGGCGTGGGATTGCGGGCTGCCTGCGTGGTGGTAGTGGCTGTGCTGGTGGGCCTTGCTGGCCCTGCCTTGCCCTCCTCCTCCTCCTGCGTCTCCTCTGTGCGGCCGGTTGTTGTAGTAGTTGGTGTTCGTCTTCTTCTTGAAGTTGGAGTACTTGCAGTGCTATCAGGTCCCCCAGGCCCAACATCGCTAGTCCTGCCGGTAGCATTTTGGAGTGGGTGTGGTTGTGGGAGGGGATTGGGTGTGCAATTTATGTGTTTTCAGGCTGTATAGCCTCCACCTGTGGTGATTCATTCCACCTGTGCCAGCTGCAATCCCCTTTGGGCGAGCACTGTACCGAGGTTCACCGACGGGCGGGGCGTCCCATTTGTGAGTGAAGCCAGTTGCCATTTTCACACACTGCCGCACTACATGGATGATTTTGTGATTTCGAGCGCCCACGGATGCCTTTTCGACGTGATGTTGCAAATGAGGAATTCGAAGGACAGCGCTTTCGGTTTTCAGCTAGCGGCGAGGAGACGCCCACAGGTCTGACTGCAAATATAACGTTCTATTGTTTAATGTCCTTGGGACAGGGGCCATGGCGAGAATGCAATGATTGATATGAATAGTATGGGATGCGCAATAGCGTAGTGGACGATAAGGCAGGACGTTCCCAAATACATGTTACTTCACATCACTAGTATTCCGGGCTGGAGCACAGTGGATTTTGCAGGCTGCATTACGCACAGACTCAATGGAGATTTCAAATGTAATGTGAGTTAATAATCATGCGTTTTTATACCGGGATGAGGGAATGATGTATGGATGCATGGAAAGATGATTTGATAGAGAGTTTGCCATGTACATGGCTTTTTGGTATCTATCCCCTTCCCCTGCGCTATGTGATGCAGAGCTGCCATAGTGGGGCCATCGTCTATCTGCCCTTGTTGAACCCTCCCTGTCTCGACGCGCCTTCCAACACTTGTGTCTATGCACGTTACTAATCCCATCTCATGGATTCTGTTTTAACAGACGCATGCACACAAACGCTCGTTTGTAATAGTGTTTTCACCTCGATTTATATTGTTATGATTGGCAAGTGATTCATGGGTGGAAGTAATCCTTTTGAGTGGGCTAGCATGCATATGGCTGTAGATTTGGTGTGATCATTGAAGTGAGTGATTCAAATGAAGTTCTGATGGCCATACTATTCTTTTTCATTTCATTTGGGTGACAGGTATCTCCTCCCCTTTTGCCGCTGCCATCTGTATGCCACTCCTGCAGATGGCTTTTACTCCCGACACCTGCTGCTTCGAGTTAATCAGTGGAGCACCATTAGGATCTTATGGGACGATCGCCAATGGGCCACATGCCCTTACGCAGTACTAGTGGCTAGGAGCAACATATCTACCTTTCAGCTGGACTAGTGCCTACCTAATGGGACGGGCCTGCGGTTCTAGGCGCTTCCATGTTGACTTTTTGGACGTGAATGTAGCCCCTGTGTACCATGAAGGAACAGGGCGTCACACAAGGAGTAGCTGGTCATTTATTGCGGATGCAGCCCACAGTAATGTAGATATTTTGGGGTTTATGACCTAATAGCTGTATGGGCTTGGTGAATTTGATGTGCATTAAAATTTTAGTCTGATGTTAACCGTGTAGCGTTATTCTTTGCAAGTGATGTAGCACATTCCTATTTGTGGAGCGATGTATTGTGAGTAGATCTGCATTGGGTTCCGGCTTCTGAGTATAGTTGCGTGGTACTGTACTGGCCGCGTTTGCCTACGAAGCCCACTAAGGTCAGGGATAGGGGCTGCCATCATGACTGTTTTAATGATGTCATGCTTAGGGGCGGGGGTTTGGCTTTTGTGTAACAGATGCCGGTCAGCCAGGTGGATTGGTGGAATGATGTGATTATCAGATAATGGCTGGTCACAGGTGCCTGTGTTTGCGTGCGTTTCTTGGAGGGGGACTGAGGTCATGTCCATTGGAATAGCTTCTGTATTCGTGCCATCTGTGCCCTGCAGCTCCCATTGGCCCCTCTTGAGATGAGCCTGGCTGCTCAGTCACTCTGCCAACTTGTGTGGTACATGCTTCTGCTGATGGTTGGTTTGTTTACTGGCATGTGTACAAGGCTGGTGCAGTCTCCCTAAGGATACTGCTTTGAATGTTGCCTTACACTGGTGTCAGGCGATGGGGGCCTGTTGTTGTTTTGTCTCATCTTTCAGTTCATTTTGCTGTACTTGAACCTTCGCATGCCTGTGCTGCATCAGTACGGCAATGGTGACATGCCAAATATGGATGGCCACTCACAAGGCACTTGGAGCCCCTACATTCATTTGTTCGTTGGCATGCGTGGGTGACTTGTGCATTTCACTGGTTGCATTTTACTTCATTGCACCTACGAGGTGTTGTGCAATGTGGCCAGGGAGTGGTGTACAGGCACTCAGTTGGGCCATTTACGGTTGGTTCACGATGCCGTATTTCTCGCCATGGCGGATTGGTACTTTCCGCCATGCTTGATGGCGTTATGTAAATGTCCGCTAGGGTCAGCATTCGCGTACCGTTGCGCCATGGTGGTAATTACGGTTTTGCATGGCGCGCGTGCGCGTACTTGGTGCAGTTAGCGTTGGCGTTCACTACGGTGTCGCTAATGGCATCGTACTTTACGGTGACGGGTCATAGTCGCAACGAGCGGTATTCGATGGCGGTATTGCATTTCCGCCATCGTTTTTCGATTTCCGCAAGGGTCGTAATGAGGGCCATAGTATTCTACGTGTTTTCCAACAAGGTTTTGACAATGCTCAATTTAAAGCGTTCTTTAGTGGAAAGGGCCGCTTCAAGACACACCGGGCCGAATTCATGGAAGAATATGCACTGAAAACAGAACTTGCGCGCAAAATCACGCACAAGTCCCTGTTCATCAATTCATGGAACACAATGCGTGGGGCTTGCTATCATGAGCACTGCTCCCGAGAAGCCAAGTCAAGCCCAGCATCCCCGGAAGCAGGCTCACGACCCTCATCCCCGGCTCCAGCAAACCCCTATTGGGGCCCTTTGGACCATGTCCTGGCGCCTCTGGCGCCAGGCTCATAAGGAACCTCAGTCCCGGTGCCAGGGGCGCCGGGCTCATAATTCTTGCAAAGGTGCTTGGGTGGACAGGAACTCTTTTACCTGGGCGAGGCTGAGGAAGAAGACACCCAATCACTCCAACACTATTTAAACCACACCCTATTGGGAAAACGTGCTTCGCGTTATTCTGCATCTGCAGCAGGAAGCTCACTGAGTCAGCTCCAGCATTCCAGTGACATCTCCAGCTTCAGCTCAGCAACCTGTGGAAGAAAGACACGAGAACTATACTTACCATCCAGGAATCCAGACACCGGCAGAACCTGCAAGCAAAAGAAACATAAGGTTAGCAAGTTGCAACACGTTTGCAGCCGCGCTCGCTTACCTGATCCATCTGTGCTTTCACAGATTCTTCGCGGCCTTCTCTTCAGCAGCCTAACGGCACCTGTAAAGACAAAGAACGTTGTTAAGTAGGAATCGGGTGAAGGCGGCCGCATTTACTTTTCTTACCTGCTTTTGTGCGCGTATTACGATCTTTTCAACCGCAGCAGCCCGGCACCTGAAAACAAGAAAAGACATTATTTAAGTGCCATTAAAGACTGCAAGAAAGCCTAACACTTACGTGTTTCCCCACGTGCATCCGCGACTGGGAAAACACCCGCGAGGTCCCGACACCTGCAAATAAGAAAAGAACATTGTTAGAGGTGCTATAATGAGGTCACAGATCATTATACTCACGTACTTCGCACGTGCAACGGCAACGGACGAACAACGCCCGCAACATCTCAAGACCTGAAAACAGAAAACAAGGGACATTATTGAGGTGTCATTGAAATTCCCATACCTACGTACAACCGCACGTGTCATGCTCTCAGTGACCACGCCCTCAGCATCCAGGCACCTGAAAAAGACAATGCAAAGACTTCATTAAAGGTGCCCATCTCTTCAAGACTATAAACTCTTTATACCTACTGGCATCCGCTCGTGCAGTAACGGCGGCATCACCTTTTGGCATCTCAGCACCTGTGCCACTTCTAAGGCCACAAAAGACTTTGAGGACCTCCAGTGACGTAACTGGAACCCACGCACCCCTGCATAAGTCGAAGTATGAAAAGCCCAGCATTTATATGCCTAAGGTGAGAGCTCACCAGGACATTGGACTTTCGGAGAGTTGGCGATTAGTGAGGAGGAAGTCCAGCCAAACGGTCATTAACCCTTTTTTCTTCCGCCTGCAGAAACCTTACCCTGCAAGCCAGACGGTCAATAAGAGGAAGCCCAGTCCAGATAGTCATCCGAGCTCTACGCTTCTCAATTGAAGAGACTATAACAGTTCAGCCGGGACCAGCGCCTCCGTGGGAATCAGGTGAGCGTTACACTTACCTGGGACGTGTGAGGAATCTGAGCCAGTCCAACACGTCACTGCGAGCTGACGAACGCCAAGGGAAGGGCCGGCCGGGCCAGCACAGCCACCTAAAAAGGGGGCGGAACATGTGGAACAAGGAAGAACCAGCGAAAATGTGGCCCTTACGAGGGACGTTCCACCATCAAACAATCGCATTGCCCATATGCGCACAAAACAAACGTATTCATGGAATTGAACAGGGAATGCTGGTACGCGAAAAAACACGCACAAGTCCGAAACATCTACACCACACGATAACAGGCGTAAACATCAATGCACACATTCACAAATGCATAAAAAGCATGCACGATCAACAAACACACGTATACAGC
The DNA here is from genome assembly GCF_040938575.1 of Ambystoma mexicanum. Taxonomy (NCBI): domain Eukaryota; kingdom Metazoa; phylum Chordata; class Amphibia; order Caudata; family Ambystomatidae; genus Ambystoma; species Ambystoma mexicanum. The sequence goes on along the minus strand of NC_090929.1, from coordinate 472,292,000 downwards.
CACGATGAATGCACCATTTGTTGCAGCAGTCATCCTGGGACACTGCAGGAGGAGGAAGATGGCCAGAGCCCGGATTTTCCACCCAAGGACCAGCCTTTTTGGGATGCCTGATGACCAGGTCTATGGCAGGTATAGGTTCCCCCCATATCATCCTAGACCTGGTCACAGAGTGGGAAGATGACCTCACATCACACACCATGTGCTCCCAATAACTGAGCCCCTTGGAAAAGGTGCTCACTGTTCTGCATTTTCTGGCCACTGGCTCATTCAGTGGACTACCACCATAGTTGGCGGCATCTTGCAGGCCACACACTCACATTGCTTACACCAGGTGTTGGCTATTATACCTGCACGTCCTTCTGTCCGCACGCATATCTATATGTCCAGAACACCGGCAGAAAGGCAAGTAGTGGTAGAGGATTTTTATGGGGTGGCAAACTTCCCAAAAGTGCTTGGTGTTATTAATTGCACACATGTTGCTCTACGTCCACCTCGAGCAACAGAGCTCATCTGCCACAACTGTAAACATTGGCACTCCACCAATGTTCAGGTTGTGAGTGATGCCTAGGGCATCATTACTGAAGTGTATGCCAACTATCCTGGTAGCACCCATGATAGTTATATCTTCAGGATGTCCCCGCTACACCAGGCCCTGGAAGCTGGGAAGCATGGCAACACATGGCTCATTGGTGAGTATGAATGGACATGCACATGCATGCATGTTGCACACAAACCAATAGATACTGTCAACAAATAACAATGACAACCATTCTCACCTCGACAGGGAACAGTGCCTATCCTCTGAGCACATATAATGATGACACTCATACGCAACCCCAACACACCTGCCCTCGTGGCATAGTGGAGCGCACATTTGGAGTGCTCAAGTCACGTTTCCTCTCCCTTGACCACTCTGGTGGTGTGTTGTTGTATGCACCACCAGTAGTCTGCAGGATCATTGTGGCAGCATGTGTCCTGCAAAATGTTGCAACACAAGGCGTCCCGTTGGACATGGTGGTGGCGACCCATCCACACCCACAGGCACACCGCTTGAGTATGGCTGGACAAAGTGCACATGGAGAGGCTGCACATACCCAGCTTGTGCAATCTTATTTCATATAAAATCCTTCCCCTGTGAAATGCACACAATCCTCCCAAATCACACGTGCCATTTAATGATGACAATGGACCAATTCACTGTGCCCACAAAATCACTCTGAGAAAGTGCTCTTGGAAGTGCAAATTTGTATAGATCCCTTAGAACAAAAAAGACATTTCTTTAAGTGTTTCCAAAGAAACAAATTGAAGAGTGATGACACCACTACCGCTATGCCAACCATTTAATGAAATCGGTTCTATGTTCATTTGTTTTTTTTTGTCGCACTTTTTTGGGGGGGCAATCTCCCCTCAACTATTATTTATCCCTATACACCACCCCACCGTACACCTTATATGCCCTCCCCCCACATCCCATATTTTCCAATGTTTTTTTCAGCAACAATGTTTCAGCAAAAAGTGCCACAAAAAGAAAACGGGGATGAGTGAACGTCGTACCAATTAAATCACCTCTTTGCCACCAAAACCATCCCATGTGCAAAGTTAAAGGATATTGATACCACACACTATCCCCACTGTAGAGTTCCCCTGGTGCTCTGGCAGATCTGACTAACTAACATACCTGTCAAATGTGTAATCATCGATAAATCCTGAAACATCATGTCTGAGCTGCGAGTCATACATGTCCTCAACAATTTACATGGCCACAAAATACAACAAGCACAATTTTAAATAGCTGCAAGTCCCTATTGTGGGGTGTAAAAAAGCAGTGCAGTGTTGACACACAAGTTACTCAACATGTCAACATGACCACAATAAACCCTACCCACAAAATAAATATGAACAAGATGTAATAGACAATTTTGATAACGAGTGTGACCCACCAGAATTACCACATCCAGACAAACAAAGGGGGGTCTGGGAATCTCTCTACCAGCACGAACACAGCCCAATGACCTGTTCTTGGGTGAATAACCCCTGGGAGAGACTCTACCAAGTCTTTAGCTCACTGTCCCTTTCACAGGGAAGACATTTCCCTGCATATCAGCCTTTGTCCTGCCCAGGGGCAGTCCAGCGCCGAAATGCTAGGCAATTCTCCTCTGAACAAGAGTACCATCAGTAACCCCATACACGTGTTTCAGCCTTGTTGGGCATCATCAGTGAGGTGAAACTGTTGCCTCTCTAAGAACAGTGAGCAAGGGGTCCACGTCTGGATTGCCCTGTTAATGTAGGGTGAAACCCAAAGTTAATGTATGCAAACAAAGGGGGGTCTGGGAATCTCTCTACCAGCACGAACACAGCCCAATGACCTGTTCTTGGGTGAATAACCCCTGGGAGAGACTCTACCAAGTCTTTAGCTCACTGTCCTTTTCACAGAGAAGAAATTTCCCTGCATATCAGCCTTTGTCCTGCCCAGGGGCAGTCCAGCGCCGAAATGCTAGGCAATTCTCCTCTGAACAAGAGTACCATCAGTAACCCCATACACGTGTTTCAGCCTTGTTGGGCATCATCAGTGAGGTGAAACTGTTGCCTCTCTAAGAACAGTGAGCAAGGGGTCCACGTCTGGATTGCCCTGTTAACTTAGGGTGAAACCCAAAGTTAATATATGCAAACAAAGGGGGGTCTGGGAATCTCTCTATCAGCACAAACACAGCCCAATGACCTGTTCTTGGGTGAATAACCCCTGGGAGAGACTCTACCAAGTCTTTAGCTCACTGTCCTTTTCACAGAGAAGAAATTTCCTTGTTCAGAGGAGAATTGCCTAGCATTTCGGCGCTGGACTGCCCCTGGGCAGGACAAAGGCTGATATGCAGGGAAATTTCTTCTCTGTGAAAAGGACAGTGAGCTAAAGACTTGGTAGAGTCTCTCCCAGGGGTTATTCACCCAAGAACAGGTCATTGGGCTGTGTTCGTGCTGGTAGAGAGATTCCCAGACCCCCCTTTGTTTGCATATATTAACTTTGGGTTTCACCCTTACGAGACCGGCGGCAACCCGTCGGTTTTTCCGGCTCGGTTACTGCTGGACTCGTATTACCATTCAGCCTCCGTGACTCCCGGAATTACCAGGGCATTACGACCCTGGTGTCCCAGGAATTCCAGAGGCGGAATTTGGTAATCCCCATTCCCATTGAGTCCGATAGGACCGATAGGACTCAATGGGAATGGGGAAGTGGAAACACTGGCACCATCTCGTGATGGTGCTGGTGTATCCACGTCCGCCTGCAGGCGGGCGGTATTAAACCCGCCAGGTCAGACCTGGCGGGAACGCCACCTCCAACCTGCAGGACTCAAGATCGGGCGGTCGGGAATTAACAATGGCGGCGGGTTTACCGCCACTGTTATTTCCGGACCGCCCAACCCGCAATGAGGCCCAATGGCTATGAAGAGAGATGTGGGGGGTCAGGGTTCCGAGGATACATAAGGGCCCTGCGCATCAGTCATGCTACTGTATGATTAGTAGGGAAGAGAGGAGGAGAATGAAGAGGAGAAGACAAAGGTCTTCCAGCTTTTTGGGAACTTAAGGAGGTCCTGCTCAAGACACAGAGGGAGAGGGAGGCTATTACACAGAAGGCAGCCCGCAAAGGAAACTGATTGCCCATCAGCTCTCTGTTTAGCAAACCGCTTCACAGGCAGGGAGTTGGTGCCAGAACAAGCCAGGAGTCTAGAAGGGGAGTATTTGATCAGGAAGCATTGAAGATGGAGTGGTCCCCCGCCCCAGATTGCCTTGTGGATGGTACAGATGAATTTGAATTTAATCTGTGCATAGACCGTGAGCCCGTGAAGGCTTTGTAGGGCAGGAGAGATGCGGTCCCTGGGTCTGAGGCCAAGGATAAGTCTTGCTGCCCTATTTTGGTTAAGCTGGAGGGGTTGCAGGGTGGACAAAGGAAGATTAAGGAGGAGGCTGTTGCAGTAGTCTAGCCTGGAGAGAACCAGAGCATGGGTAACGTTGAGTCTCTGGGAGAAGGTGTGGAAGGGTACAGTTACTTTGAGAAGGAAGAGCTGAAAGTGGACTTACTGACAATGGGGGTCATTACGCCTGCGGCGGTAAAGGGTTAACAGCAGTGGTAAGGATGCCAGTGCCGTTAACCCCTTATGGCCGCATTCCGAGGTCCCTTAGCGGGTCCCACAAAGGCCGGCTGGTAGAACCAGCCGTCCTTAGCAGGAGCCGCTAAGGGACCAGGGAGCTAATAACTGGCCCGTAATTTACGGTCCAGTTATAAACTCCCTCCCCATTCCCATTGAGCCCTATGGGGGCTCGAATGGGAATGGGGAAGTGTTTTTTGAATGGGGACTTACCGGGTCCTCCAAGGTTGGAATGACCAGGTAAGTCCCCATTCAGAGAACCCGGACGAGACTTTGGAGGCAGCCATGGTGCTAATAGCACCATGGCTGCCTTCAAACTCGTAATGACCCTCAATGTCCTGATTATGAGGGATGAAGGAAAGGGTGGAGTTGAAGATGACTCCAAGAATCCTGTCTTCAGATGAGGGGGCAGAGTGGTAGCCAATGGAGGAAGACAAGAATTAAGGGAAGTAGTAGGGTGCATGGGATCCAATAGGTAGATTCTTGTTTTTTTGCTGGTGTAGAAGCAGAGGTCATTTGAAGTGCACGACGCATGGATGGCGGAGAGACAGTCAGCGATGAAGGAAGGTGCAAGGGCGTAGTAGGAATTATGAAGAAGAGATGTGTGTCATCAGCATAGCATTGGAATTGGGGGGAGAAGGAGGCAAATATGCATTGCAGCAGGGAAATGCATATGTTAAAGAGGCAGGACTTTTGAATTTTTTATTGAGTTTTTGAATTGAGGGATGCAAGCAGTTCATCACAAGTGTTCTGGAGAGCAGTGTCCGTGGCTTGGGAAGCTTGGAATCCACACTGGTGGTCATGTAGACCACCAACCAGTTCATTATGGGCGTTGAGTTGGGGGTGGTCCAACTTCTCGAGCAGTTTTCCCAGGAAATGGGTGATGGAAATGGGCCGTAGTTGGCTGGCCTGGAAGGGTCTGCAGATGGTATTGTAAGGAAATGCTGAACAAGGGAGTGCTTGAGGGAGGATGGAAAACAACCAGTAGCAAAGGAGTGGTTGCAGAGATCAGCAGGACCAGGGGCGAGAGACGAGATGTTGCCCTTGATTGTTCGCGATGAGCATGGGACAACCTGTTTAGAAGAGACCTTCATGGAGTTGCCAGCGCTGGTGACTTCAGGAGAGACAGGAGCGAAGGAGGAGAAGGAGAAAGGAGGAGGGTGAGTGGTAGTGGGGGCAGAGAGGAGGGTTGTGTTGCGAGAATGTGTGACAAGGATTTTCAGTCTGTCCATTGTTTTTTTAAAAGAATTGAGAGGCAAGTGCATTACAAAGGGACTGTGAAGGTGTAGGGGCAGAAGATACAGTGGATGTGTTTGCAAGTTCCCTGCACATTTTGTAGAGTTCAGCTGTGATGCAAAGCACAAGAATACAAGTACCCAAATACTCACCTCTTGCACTCCTGGCAGGATCATGCTTGCAGCATCAGTTCACAGGGGCCGATGTCAGGATGAAAGGCTGGCCACTGAGGCAACTGCCATGGAAGTCATAAGCAGACAACACAAAGCAATCTGATACAGGAAGAAGGGTAAATGCCTGCTAAATCTAGGATGCAAACAAAAGGTGCACAGTCAATGCAGACTTCATTGTGACAGCATACAATTGGTCAAATACTGCATTCAATTTAATGCAGGAGTACCATGCACCCAGCTGCGGTCAACTTGAAGCTACAAACACCATGGTGCAGCATGCATGGTACATGCATGTGAAAACACCAACACCACTAAAAGTAATGTGCTGGTACACAACATAGCATCTAAAAAATATGCATCCATTTTTTTATTTATTAGCATTTCAGTGTAAATGAATACAAATTTTTGTTGCTTTACTGCCCATTACTTATTTGTTCATCTTCTCACCTAGCCGAACCAAAAAGGGCCCTTAAATAGTCATTAAAGGAGTACCATCCATTTTCCCTTTTCGCCAAACAATCGTCCCCCGATCATTTATTTTTCATAAGTTCAGCTAGCTACTGGCAGTTTCCAATTTCATAGGAGCATTCTCTCCTGCATTTGTTAGTCTTACTAGAATTCTTTCCAAATACATACCTAGACCTCTGGCAGTTCTGTTGTTCAGTTCTACATACAAAGCTTCCCACCATAAATCCGAATCCTGGCCACACAACGGTTACAAAGTGGTCTGTAGGTATTTTTCTCTTTCTTCTTTTAGTTCTCTACAGAACATCAACAGATGTTGTAACGTTTCTTCTTTTCCATTGCATAATCTGCAATTGTCCAATTCTTTTAGGCCATATATTTTGTCTCGTCCATAGCACATTCAGCCTCAAGCGTATGATCAAATCCCTGTGCTTGGGGTTTGCACTCTTCCTTAGGTAGTTGGGCAGCTGGTTAGGAAAGTTAACCAAATTTCTTGATAGTGTGTGTGGTTTAGAAGCTGAGTGGCTTACCTCCGTTTGAGCCCACTCTACAGACAAGAGTAATGTTTTGACTCTTTTTGGTTGAGAGCGAAGTGTTTCAACATGAGTAGACACATTTTCCAAGATTGTGATACACTTCTCTCCACATCTTTAAGGGCCAGTGGACAGGAGTGTCATTTTCCTGCTGTAGCATTTCATATTGGACCGGACACTCTAGTAGTTTGACTTTTCTATAGGCTGTTAATGCTTTCCAAATCACATGTGTGTGCATCAAATGAAGGCCAAGTTCATGCCGGATTACGCCTACCGGCACTAGCTTGCTAGATTTAGTAGTCTTCTCCGGTATCTGGCCACTAATTTGTCCCAGACCTCCTAGGACATTCTTAGACATGTATCACCAGCATATATTATCACTGGGATTACTTTTCGGTTGTAAAAGTCTACTACTGGTTGTAGCGAGAATTTCCATATTTCTTTTTCAATAGGAGGGCTTGTGCTATTAATTGGTCCAATTTAAGGTCGAGATTCAAGATCCATGGTTTTTGTCCATGATCTGTGCTTATCATAACGCCCCAGTATTTTGTGCTTTTTGTCACCTCAATAGTAGTTTGTTGCAGTGCCCAGCTGAATTTTCTTAGTTGTTTCTTTTGTCCTTTTTCAATTACCAAGATAATTGTTTTTTCAGCATTTATCTGTTGTTGATTTTCATCGACATAATGCTGTAGGGCATCTAACTTGTGTTGTAGACCTATCGCAGTTAAGTAAAGCAAGATGAGATCATCCGTGTAAAGTAGGTGCCCCAAGACGTTTCCACTTATACGCGGATGACAAGCTCTCGCCGGCTCGAACCACTCCTTGATGCCTGATATGAAGAAGTTATATAGGATGGCCGCTAAAGGACAGCCTTATTTCAGGCCTCTCGTTGTTAATAGCGATTCGCTGAGGGTCCCTGGTTGGTCTAATCTGATTTGAAGGCTCGTGTTCGTATGTAACGTTATAATGGCCTCAAGAATATCTTGTAGACAGCCCTTTTTTTTTTGTTTGTACCACAATATGTCTCGATCTGCCCTGTCAAAGGCAGCAGTCATGTCGACACATGCTAGATACAACTTCTTGTCCTCATTCATTGTTTTCATTTTCAGTAGGTTGAGTGTTAATAAATGTAATCCGCAATCTACCTTTGCAACAAACCCTGTCTGCCTCTGATCGCGATTTCCACTCATTATTAGCCATTCATTCAGTCTTTTGAGTAGAATGCCTGCAAATAATTTCCCATGGACGTCTAGTAAGGAGATTGGCCTGTCATTTTCAGGTTTTATACAATACCCCTTTTTAAAAATGGGGATCACAATTGCTTTCAGACATGACTCCTTTATTTGCTTACTGATGCCAATTCTGGTGAAGAGATTTTCACACAAGTCAGCCCATAGCTTTGTGTTTTGTTTTAAAACAAAGTTTGACAACCCATCCGGTCCTGGTGCACGAGACTTGCTTACTTTATTAATTAGATCGAGTATTTCCTTTTTCGTGAATGCTATTTCCCAAGCTTTAGTGTTTACTAGGGGCCTCGGTTCGGTGGCATCATTATTTTGGTAGTACATTTTTCTGAAATGATCTAACCACAGTTGTTCATCAATGGGATTTATCTGCTCTACTGCCTTTGTGTTGAATTGCTTATTTATTAGGGTCCAAAAGGCATTAGTGTTTTGTTCTCTATTGTCATGAGCATGGACTCAGAGTCCTGTTGGCATAATTGCGCTCAATATGCTTTCACCCAGTTTCAGTGTTTTGCTTTTAAGAACTTTACATGGATCTCTGTTGATTTATTCTTTACCTTTTTAGGGCTCGTAGTTCATGAGCTAATTGTTTTATCTTATTGAATAGCTCCTGATCGAAGTGGTGTAAGTGTGTTTTTTTCTTCAAGCTTGCTTGCCCATTGTCCCTAAACAATGTGAGACAGGATTCGTATTCAACACCTCTATGTGGGGAGTCTATTCAACAATCTATGGCTGATTTTAGCAGTGGTATTGACTTGGTCATTATATGTAAGCGATTTATGCCATTATTTACACTCACTTTATGAGGCCATATTTCGTGAGTTTTACATCTCTCATTCTTATTTTGGTTAATTGGGAGACTGCAGGTTAAGATCAACTGGCTGTGATCGCTCTTGGTGGAATGCAGAATTTTCAGGTATTTCATGTTTTGGTACGTGATGGAGTCTTCACAAAAATAGTCTAAAGTTGCACCAGCATTAAAAGATCACCAGGTCTTTGCTCCCAATCGATCTCCTTCAACATTCCCATTTACCAGGTTGAGGTCTCTGATTTTAGTTTCTCTCATCCATTTTTGGGAGCAAGATGCCTTTTGCTGTTTAATTTCCGTTTTTTCCTTTGGGTCTTTTGTAACGGTACAATCTATATTTAAGTCCCCACAGATGATTATTTGCAGGTTACCAAACTCTGCACGAAGGTCTTCTATAGTTCTCATGAGTACCAGTACAAAGGATTCTCCATCTTTAGCTCCATCTTTAGCTCTACTTTAGCTCTACCGTTCCAATAGAGGTTGATGATTGCCTTTGCTTCTTTGTCTTCTATCAAAGGGTAAACTTCCTGCATTACTTTTATTTGGATGAGCGGAGAGGGCACTATCATTTGGTTGAATTGTTTTTTTATAATTGTCAGAATACCTGCCGATGGCCTTCCTGTTGCACCCTTGTATGCTTTAGTCAAGTAGCAGGTGTGGCCATCTAAAATTGGTGTGCTTAGTAGCCAGCATTCTTGCAAGCATATGACCTCTGATTGTAATAGGTCTTCATTTATATTAACAAGCAGATGTTTAAAGCCTCTGGTATTCCATGACGCAATCCAGAAGGTATCTTGCTTCCACTTTGGTTCGCTCTATTTTTTACTTATATTTTCTAGGGAAGATGGGAGCCAGTCCCAAGAAGCTGCTTCATCGATCTTAGTTTTTACTTCATTCTCAGGCATCCCTTTGCCTGCCACTGCAATGTTTGGTTGACCTTTTACAAGTACATGCAAGGCATTCGGGCCCGCAGTACCGTCTGGGAAAATCTGACAGGCCTAGCATCTTCCTCATCCACATGCTTGTCAATTTGTTTCCTTTTTTTGTCTTTTTTCAGGTCCAGCTCATCTCTTTTTTCCATTGGTCTCTTGTCCACAAGTCTCCCTTCCTTCTCCACAGATGTTACGTCAAAAGCTAGGATTCTCAGTTCCTCCTTTACTGACGCCTTACTGACGAAATCAGATTCACAACAACCTTGGAAAAAAAGTGTACACATATCTAATCTGTTTCACGTTCATAGGGGAAGGCCACCATTTTAATGTCCTTTGGTTGTATTACTCAGAGCTGTGGAACAGGATGTAGCAATCTCATCAAGTTTGAACGATTCAAAATTAATCCATTGTTTGCCTTGGAAACACGCTCTATAATGAGCTTGTGTACATCTGTACTGTTTTTTTCAGAAGTTGATGTTCAGCCGGGAATATTTCTTTCCCTTGGCCTGCTTTTTCCTCGTTTATGCTGTAGCTAAAATGGCTGAGAATCTATGTGAACTCGTTCCGTTCTTGAGTTATCCAGCATTGCTAAAATGATTTGTTGAGATTTCTTTTCATTTGTTCTCATAGCTTCCAGTAATTCTCGTTTTGTTTGCAGGGTTACAAATCGTGGTTGGTTCGGTGTAACAGGAGAATAATTGGTCTGGTCTTCCTTTGCCAACGAAGTTTGTGGAATTTCATTGTCCATGTCAATAATACTTTCACCTTTGTAGACTGACAGAGACAATAGTGATTCCTCTTCTTTTCCACTTACCACCTCCAATTCAGACTCATTTTGTTTATTTGGAATTACAAATTGCCTTTCTTCTTTTTTTGACAGTTTTTCTTCATCTGTGTCCTTTGTGAGGTTTGACTATTCAAGTTTACTTCATCTCCAATTGGTTTTAGGTTACGAATAAAGTGTCTTGCTCCGCCATTTGACGTTATTTTAGGTGGTGGTAGATTTTTAGTTTTTTTAGTTTGATTTTCAACAGTATTTCTTCTGGCTCCCATCTCTTTCCCATTTAGATCTGGAGCTTGTCTGTCTCAAACAAGGAATAAAGAGCTTGTGTATTTTTGGAAGCTTGCTTTTCTTTCACTCTGTTCTCTTCTTGTGTAGGTTGGAGATTCTGGGGCACAGACATAGGTATCATTTGGTCTTGTGTTCTTTTATCCAGCGTTTGGAGATTGTTTGTACAGGAGGATATAGATTCAATCAAGTCCGTATCTTCTCCCGAGTTTATTATCAGGGAACGTTCTTCCACAGTCTTTCTTCCCTTTACACTCTGGAGAGCTTGCGTGTCCATATGATGTCAGCCATGTTTATCCAATAAGGGTTTTAGTGAGGCATTCTCCTTTTGGTTTTTTCCAAGTGTACTTTAATTGACACAAGAGTTTCTGCTGGATGTACTACTTCTTTATATTCGTTTTTTCGCTTTGATTTTTTGTATCTAGGTCCCTTCTTAATAGATTTACTATGTCATTAAATTTGTTTATGGCAGCTTGTTTGTCATGACAGGCGTCCTCCATGAGGTCAATCAAGGTTTTAAAGATGACATTTTCAGATACTTTCTCCCTGTTTCTTCGCTCTTTTGACGCTTCTATGTATGCCTCAATAAAGATCAATTTTGACTGCATAAGTGCCAGCAAGGTGGTTTGATCCTTATAATTTTCGTGTAAGGCTTCATAAAGTTTAAAAAATGGGGCAAGCGTGATTGTCAGCATGGACCCGACTGCTGCTTGGAAGTTCGCGAGTTGCTCCGCTTGGAAGGATGTTTCTTGTCTTTCCTCTTGTTTTTGAGGCCTTTGTTGTTCCTCCCGCCTTTTGGGATGTCTATATCCTCTTAAAGATCTCTGCTTGTGGTTGTAGCTTTGTTCGGAGGTAGAGCTATCTCACGATCTTTAATCCAATCGTGTCGCTTGTTTTTGGTGTTTTTACGGCTTCTTGACCTATCGGTTCTTTAGCACCCATTTCAAGATAGTTCAAGGCGTCTGTGGAAATCTTCTTTGGCGTGGCCTTGCTTAAGGGTGTGTTCTTTAATGTTTCTGAGCTATTCTGTTATTTTTACCCGATCACTACATTTGTGTTTATTTTATTTTCATTGCTTGGTGGGTTTTCCTGCCAATTTTCCATGAAGTACCCCACTGCATCAACATATGAAGGAGATTCAGTACTTAACGGAGGGATAAGCTCATTTTTATTATCTTTTGTTTTTGATTCCCTTGCTTTGTCCAAAGGGATCGCCAGCCCCTTTGGTGCATACATTGTGCCTTCCTTGGCCATGCACGCTCCCAGCGCTACCCCTCCACTCCCGTGCTCACCCTCCAGGCCCAGCAGCTCCGCGCCGCAGCATGCATGGGCACCAGTGGGCTCCTCGTCTGCCATCGCGGCAGGCGGCCGTCGCGGAAGCCGCTGCGGGGAGAGACAACCACCGCTGGTCTCAAGGTAAATCACAGGGTAGCTGACAGGGGGCGGGCTGGTAGGGCTGGTAGTGGGAGCTTCAGAGGATGAGGTAGGCCACGTACCTTTATCTCGATCCTGGTTGGGTACGCTGGCTGATTCCAAAACCTCAGAGGCTTCCAAATCTTTCGGTGCTTCATCTGCGGCTCAAAGGATCTGCCGTGGGAGATTTTCCTTCCCGCTGCTGTCGCCATTATGAATGGGGGAGGTCGCTGAATTCACAGTAGACGTAAAAGACGTGACTTGTGTCAATACTTGGTCAGGGGCCAGCACAGCAGAGATTGTCTGTGAAAGTGCGAGCCCTTCTCCACTTCATCCATGTCGGACTGTAAGCATTTTGTGCGGCTACGGGTTCTAAGGGCAGGGTTAGCAGGGGGGATAGTCGATGTCGGGTCCATGTTGACTCACTTTTGCATCTCTGCAACCCTCTGATAACACTCCGCGGATGTTCCGCGTCCTAGTGTTAAGTTTTGTAGTTAGAACTCCTCCTCCAGTAGAGATAGAAAAAACACTCCAAAAGCAGGAACAGCACAGGAGCAGACCGTAGGAGAGGGAAGGCAGCCACACTCTGACAACACTGTGCATCAATGTTCACATGGTTGTGGCTTGTAACTGGTGCTGCATACCATAATTGGTGAATTCTAAGCAAGAGAGGCCAAATGTGCCGTTGATCCATAACCCCACAAACATTGCAAGGGATGTGAAGTGTCACTCAGTACACATGGTAAAAGTGCAATGAGACACACCAGTACAACCATCAACACCTGTCACAGGCCACAAACAGCCATCCCTGCAACCCACTCCCACACACCCAAGAAATGCCCACACAGTTGGAAAGCCCACAATTTAGAATACAAAACCAGTGGCCACACCAATCCATAGAAACAACACCATGCCCAGACCTATCACCAGAATCACACTGTGTGAAACAAGCACCCATTAAGAAGTACTGGTGACCCACAAGACAAGTCAATCCCAACTGATCACACAAAGTGCAAGACTCCAAGGCAAATGCCACACAAGTGTCTGCAAATGCCCTTCACTTACCTGCATATGGTACCCACGTGCCTTGCATATGATGCACGCCATCGGGAGACGTTTCTCTAAAATCCAATGACATGCATAGTAACAACAGAAAGAAGATGCACATACATGACAACACATGAAGTGATACTGAAAATACACAGAGAGCACACACTGCAGAAGCACCACAGGGAGCAAGTGGGTGACAGGATATAGATTGTGATCATGGGCGTAATTTTAGGGGGACAGGGGTCTTTGTCCCCCCCCAACTTTCATGGCACACCATTTTGTCGCCATTCATTTGGCTGGGGACCCTTTCCTTCAGATTTCATGTCCCCCCCAACATTTTCAGCAATGTTACTCCACTGATTGGGATCTGCACATGAGAGCAGCTTACCGCAACAGAGAGAGGGAGGGAGAGTAACACTGAGAGGGAAGACCAAGCAAATGACACATCAAGGAGTGCACTGCCTGGATTGGAGATGGCCAATTACATGCACTACACCACAGTAGGTGCAGCCATAGATGAATTGGCCAAAGTAGGTAACACAGTGCCATGAGTACCACTTAAATAACCATACCGGACATGCAGCAAACATGGTGACCATTGATGCATGCTCAACATGCAAGACAGTGATAATGCTTGCCTGCTGATTGGGTCAGCATGGTGTGAATCCTGCATCACTTTCACCTGGAACTGTGTCTCCAAATTAGGTACTGAAGGGACAGTGCCTGGTGGAGGGCCTGGGTAGCATTGACGTCAAAGGGTGCAGGGTTTCTCCCCCAGGACAGCAGTCAGCGCCAGATTGTGGATTACTGAAACAACTTGGGAGAAGACATTACAACTGGCATAGTGAAGTACCATTCATACAGCACACATGTGCGAGTGAACACTGAACCCATAGTTACCTGCACATGCCATCCTGTACACCACCATGCAAACATGTAAATTGACCCCACTATGCATGCATGCATGTCCTCCACTGCAAAAGTCATGGCCTTGAGAGAATAACATCACAACTCAAGCAAAAAATAAGTAAAATAATAAAAATTAAACCATAGAAGGGCAACGCAAAAAAACAATGTCAGCATCTGGGACTGGGGTCAACTAAAGTATTAAAAAACAAATTAAAAATCAAAAATGTCAATCATGGACCGGGGGGGGTTCCACCCAGGAGGGGAGAATGGGCAGGGTGCATGTCAACTTCCACCCATATAAAAAATACATAAATAAATCCCCTCCATGGGCTCACGGACAGCATGGTTATAGTGGACGGGAAGCATGTCTCTTCTGCCACCACCATCCTGCATTGAATCAGAAGGTGGACGTGGTGCTGGAGGATCACCACCTTGTGCCCTGGCCTGGTCCTCAGTGGCGGCTGCCAATGTATAACAATGATGAATGCACCAGCAGACTGAGGGCCTGGAGGTCACCATCCACAACCTCAAGGGTTTCACAGAGTTCTGCCGCAATAGTCTCCCTCAGTGATAGCATCTCCTGGTGGAACAGTCTACTGCTGGCTGCCTCTTCCTCACAGATTGCAGCTCTGTGGGCCAACAACGCACGCCTCAGGGCTTCCTTGTGTGCCCAACACTCTGCAAGCAGTGATGCCTGCAGAGACCTCAGATCTGCCCGTCGGCCCTGATGTTGGCCTCTATGCGCAGCCTGTGGAAGCAGCATGTGGACCACATGACCTGTAGCTGTTGCTCCACCTGTGTTGCTGGGGGGATCATGGAACTGGCCACCCTATCCATGCCCTTAGCCAAGTTCTCATAGCCAGCACCCTGTTGGTGTGTGGAATGCAACATCTGCTGCTCCCACTCTATCTGCGCAGGCTGCACATGTCCCCATGTGTGCAGGGCCCATGCCTGCCTGACCCAAGGGAGCATGGCCCTTGCTGTGATGCCATTGTCTCTGGCTGTAGGACTACAACCCTCACTTTGATATCCGCCTCAGGACCAGAAACCAATACATGGGAGTGTGGCCTTGCAGCCGTAACCACCACGGATGGATGTGACACCACTGATTGGCCTTGTGAAGGCACCTAACCCCCTGCAGACATACAAGTCCCAACTGCTCCATCCATTAGTGCACTCACCTCTGCCAGCATTGAGGACTGCACATCCGGTTCAGCATCAGAGCTACTAGACTCCAAAGAGTCAGAATTGTCTGCAGCAAGGCACAGGAAGGTCTGTAGCATCAGTGGATTCTGACTGCCTGCCATGCCACATCCTCCACTGGTGGTCTGAAGTGCCACAGACTCTTCTTCCTCCTATTCCTCCTCCTGCTCTGCATCTGGTGCCTCCTCACCTGCACATGGACAGAAAAAGACATATATGGGGCCTCATTCCGAGTTTGGAGGTAAGTAACGGTCCTTACCGGCATGGCGTAAATAGCGTTTCCGGGCAGTTATCAATCGCTAATAGAGGACTATTACGACTTCACGAGCGCGAGCTTTGTGGCATGCCGGTAAGGTAATTACCGCCATGCTGTTAAAGGCACCTAAAATGCCCTTAGCGGCATCATGCATAGCGCAGATAGCACTACCGACAAGGTACAATGCGGCATTAGCAGTAACGCAGTAATAACGGTCAACGTTAATAACGGTCACCGCTAATAAGCGGAACCGGAAATAGCATCATCGCACAGGAACGGGAAGGAACACACAGCGGCCATCTTTAAAAACACAATCCATTGCCATTCTCACCACACAGTTGGACTCTGCTGTTGTACTGAGAACATTCTCCTATCACACCACTATGCCCAAGGCCTTAAAGAAGGGAGCTGCCCACCTGCGCAAGGAGAGATTTAATGAGGATGAGCTGGAGATGCTGGTCGGGACAAAGCAGGAGCGTGCTGGGATAGTCTTTTCCAACAACATGAAGAGGGAGGCAATTCTTTAAAAAAAGGAGATCTGGGCACTTGTTGCTCAAAAAGTCAGTGCTGTTGGGCACACCCCACGCACCATCAAAGACTGTTGTAAGCGCTGGGACAACCTGCGCCTCAGAGTTAGAAATATACTCTCAGTGAACAGGAGCCAGTCAATGGGAACAGGAGGAGGTCCCAGCTCACCAATCAAGCTGGCACCATGGGAGGACATCTGCGCCAGCATGATCGGAATGGAGGGGATCGAAGGTGTTGGCGAGATGGAGTGTGGCACCACAACACTGGATGGAGGTGAGAAAGAAAGAAAACCTTGTAATGCCGCCGAGTCTGATGAAAGTCAACCAATATGTCAGTCCAGAGAGTCAAGCCATGGTCCAACACACACACACACTCCCAGCAAAGTAGGCATGCGCATCACAGACACATGCAGATGCCTGCTGCAAGGCAATGCCATACCTTACACATACCACACAAAGATGTAAATGCCATGAGTCGCACAGCGTGCAGGCCCCAAATAATGTGCATGTCAGATAGCAGATAGCATAGCTCTGGGCCAACATGAGTGACTCCGACGTATGCCTGCATAACCCACCCATGTATCAAACAACGTGCTCATCCAAACACAAATGCCTATAACCCCCAATTGTGTGGATGATCAATTGTCCAAATGTATGTATGATGCCTATCAAAACATCACTCATGCCGTCCCTCTCTTCGACCCCCACAGGCTCTGACCATGACAGCGATGAGCAGGACGCAAGCCCTACAAAGACCACACCCCGGAAGAGGTCCCGGGTTGACGCCAACCACCCTTCAACCTCGAGGGGACAACCTAGGGGCCACCGTGCACCAACAGGCAAGACACCCCAGGTTGCAAGTACACCGGTGCCACCAAGGGCCGTAGAGGCCAAAGTACCACCACCCATTCGCCATCCCGGTGATTCAGGCGAGGCACCACTTTCTGAGGAGTCCAGTTTGGCTGGGGAGGTGGCAGCCACAGCACCCCTAGCTGTGGAGGACCGACAGGATGACATATGGGTGCCCGTTGAGGATGATGCATCGGAAGTGGTCCGTAAGCCCAGTCCACTGGCATCCCCCAAATATCGTCCCTCGAAACTGACCACGCCACCACCCCAGAGCAGTCTGGTCAGAAGCAGATGGAAGGGCATTTCAGTCCCATTTTGACGGGTATAGAGGCTGAGCAGGACAGCCAGGGACCATTAACCTCCACAGGTGCACCCGCAGGGCTGACGCGGTCAGAACAGCTGACTGCCCTTGTGCAGCAGTTTGTTGCCGACAACACACTGGCCAGACAGGAGTGGCGTGAGAACTTCACCTCCCTAGGCAGGTCCATCATGGAGAACACTGCCTCCATGGCCAAAACCTTTGCAGATAACACCAGCCGCCTCTCGAGGAGGTGTCGGCCCTCCGCCAGGTCTTAGGCCGCTTAGGAGATGTCATGGAGGCAGGGCATCTGGCTACCCAATCCCAGCAGGTGGCCACACCATCATCATCCAGTTTGACACAGACGAGCCGGCTCCGCAGGTGTGCACGTACCCTGCTCCGGCAAGACATGCCACCACCTGGATCAGGGAGTGCCAGTTGATAGTCAGGGCAGCCTCATGTAGGCATTGCAGACTTGATGGGACATGTGTGGGGGAGTTGTGGAGGGAGGGGGAGGAGGGTGAGAGTGTGTGGGGGAGTTGTGGGGGGAGGGGGGAGGGTGTGTGGGGGAGTTGTGGGGGGAAGGGCGAGGGTGTGTGGGGGAGTTGTGTGGGGAGTTGGAGGGGGGTGAGGGTGGTGGAGGGTTTTTGCACTTTCGTTATCATTGATATATTTAATACACCCGTTGTGTGAAAAGCAAGACCTGAGTGGACATTCATCATTGCGTATGTGTCATTTATTCATAATTGCGTATGTGTCATTTATTCATATACAGTGCACAGTGTACATGTACCCCCAGACCCAGTGCCCTCTGTCCAACTATCATGTCACCCTCTGCTGCCATGTGTGTCAGAAATATTGTGCAATCACTGACTGACGCACAGCACGTCCCTCCTGTGCATCAGCACCAAGATGATGTCCAGCCACATTGTCATCATCCCCTTCATCATCACCAAGTGGTAGCAGTTCAATGTCAGGGGGCAGGGGCATGTTCCGGCGGATACACATATTGTGCAGCATGACACATGTCATGATGATCTTGGCCACCTTCTCATGCCTGTAGAGGAGTGCCCCACCCGACCGGCTGAGGCAGCGAAATCGTGCCTTCAACAGGCCAAAGGTCTGCTCGATGATCACACAGGTACAGGTATGGGAACGATTGTAGTCCTCCTCGTGCCGGTTCTGTGGGTTTCGGACAGGGGTGAGGAGCCACGGCTTCAAGGGATAGCCACTATCACCTGCATGAGAGGCAATGAAAGGTAAATGTTAGGCAATTCATGATGGACAGCTGTACTAGTCACACATGCCTGCAGATTATCGTTGCCCACGTGCACATGGTCCTGGATGTATTTACGCCATCTTCAGTCCCTCAATGTGTCCTGTGCCATGGACTAATGGTGTGGGTTGCATCTTCAAGATGATACATGGTGTGCACTGACATCTTGTTGCAGATGCATCGTGTACGCATGCAGCTCTGTTTGTGTCAAATTTGTGATGTGTTGTGTTCTGTGAGATTTACTTAGAGGGAGCGTTGGCAGTAGTCTGTGCAATATTGGGCAATCAGCGCTGATCATTACCATGGTGGCATGCAGCACTCCTGTGGGTGTGGCGGCCCTGTGATAGACAGTGGATTCCCTAGTTGGTTCAGTTCAATGCACTCCCAGGGATGCTTGTCCTGTGTGGTGATTTGCTGGAGAAAGCAACACAGTGCATGTGCACTGCATGGTGCTGGATGGCGTTACAGAGGGGGAGGGCGCTGATGAGTGGTGCGCGTGTTGTGGGATGTGGGGTGGTTTCCTGTTAGTCATGTAGTGATAGGTGTCGACCTTACTTCATTCACATGGGATTTGGGTGTCATATACCGTTTGTGATGGTTTGGGGCACAGTGTTCAGTGATGTGCACATTGTGCAGTCACAACAACATTGGCAGCATGATGGTGTGTGCATCTCTCTCCCCATTTCAATGCCATGTGCCTGTCATGCAACTTACCTAGCAGCCAGGCACGTCGTCCAGCATGTCGCTCCATGAAGCGTTGTAGAATGGAGTTCCGCAGGACCATAGAGTCATGAGTTGATCAGGGATATCGGGCACAACAATGTGTGATGATCTTGCTGGCGGCGCATACCATCTGCACTTTGATGGAGTGGTATTGCTTGCCGTGGCGGTACACCCCCTCCATGGCATGCGGGACCAATAACTCCACGTGGGTACAGTTGAGGGCACCTACACAGTTTGGCATGCCTGCCAGTGCATGGAAGCCAACTTTTGTATCAAATATCTCCTGGGGAGTCCGTGGTGGGGATATGTAGTTACTTGTGTGCTTGAGGAGGGCATCCAGCACTTGGTTCAGAATCTGAGAAAATAAGGTTTGTGATATGCCATGCATGTGCCCCACTGGGTGCTGGTAGGTGCCTGTGGCAAGGAAGTCGAGCACAGACACTACTTCAGTAGAGGGGGGATGGCGGTGCGTATTTCAATGAGGCTGACAATGTCGTCGTGTATCATGTCCACAATGGTGGTGATGTTGTCCCGGTCCAGACAGTACAGAGTGTGGATCTGTTCAGGGGTTAGGTTGAAAGGACTGGCTCTGATGCGAGGAATTGGGGGCTGCCTGTGTGGTAACGGTGGCTGCACTGGTGGGGCATGCTGGGCCTGTCTCATCCTCCTTCTCCTCCTGCGTCTCCTATGTGGTGTCAGCTGGTGTTGTTGTTGTTGATGTTGTGGCAATGCAAGCATGTCCTCCAGCTCCAGTAATGCTACTACTATTGGAATCACCTTGGTGTAGGAGGAGGTGTGGTGTGTGGGTGTGCTCCTTTTGTACTGGGCCAGATTCCGTTGCCTCCACCTGTGCTGATTGTGTGCACCTGTGGCAGTTGGGAACACTATTCAAGGCATTTTACGGTTGGTCGGAGATGCCGGTATTTACGGCATGCCAGTAACCACTTTTACCACCTTCATGATGCCGTTATTTGCATGTCCGTTTCACTTGTGATCTCCTCCAGTTTACGGCATGCCGCTATTGCCAGCATGAAGGCCCACGTGCCCGCTCCCATGACACTATTAGAGGCACCGTACTTTACGATGCCGCTAATATCGGTCAGGCTGGTCAGAATAGCATGTAGTGGTAAGCGATGCCGGTAATCCTTTACCAGCATCATTTTTCCCTTAGCACCAACCTCGGAATGACCCCAATGGAGTCATGTGCAACGTGTCTACAGAAAACATGTGTATCACATTGCTGTCATGCAAGAGAATGCAGGGCATGTCACCATGAAAGAAACAGCATCCACACACTATGTACAAGAAGCTATCTGATCATGGCATATACAGACTGGCAACAGCATTCCCAGCTCAGGGCCAAGCTGCCAGTGGACACATGCCAACAAACAGGGTTGTTAGCAAGCACACTATGGCACATGGCACAGCTAACTGTTGACTAATACCAGTGAAATGGGTAATTTGGCAGGCCTCCCATGCCTTGCACCTGCTCCAGTAGAATGAATTGGCTCGTAGGCTCTTCATGGTCGTTCAGTTCCTCCTCCTCGTCTGGTGACACCCCTCAAGTTGCCAGAGCAGAGGCGAGGTTGGCACCCAGCTTGGACTTGGTGTTATGGGTGAGGTCATTCCAGTGGTTCACTACCTGAGCAGCGGTGCGCTTCTCAAACTCTAAGGCTTTGATCTCATCCGTGACATGCTGCCATAGCACCATACGATGAGCATGCGTATGTGTGCTCCCCGGTTGCGGGCACATGTCATGGTGGTGCATGGTCACATAGTCCATGAGGATCTGGAGTTCTTCATCATGGAAGTTCCTCTTGCTCAACATGCCAGTGTCCTGTGCTGTGCCATGGGGTTGAGCCTGTTCCTGCTGTGCAGGCTTTGCCTTCTTTCCATGTGATGTTGGTGTTGACCCTGTGTCACTGGGACCTCTCTGGGCTCCAGATGCCGGTCCACTAGTTGCCTCGGGCATGGCATTACCCCCTGTGGCTGGGGCAGCTGCTTCTGCTGCACATCCCTTACCCTTTTGGGTTGGGATAGCTGTTTCAGCTGCACGTCCCGTACCCTTCTGGGCTAGGACAGCTGCTTCAGCTGCACGTCCCTGGTGTCACAACTCAGGGATGGTTTTCTGGTCATTGCAGATAATACCTCCCCACTCTAGTGGGGAAGTTACCTTCGCTCAGGGAATATGAAAACTTTTATGGTGATGTGCCAAAGACTTCCCCCCCAAGAGCTCAGCCTACAGGGATCAATACACCTGGCAGGCCGGGGGCTTGAGTGAAAAGGCAGGAGCAGAATCGTCAGAGCTAGAGGGACAAAGAACAAAACAATTGTTCAGGAAATGCAGCCAAGTAGTGCCGGAAAAGAAACAGCCAACACCGCCCACAATTACCCACTCTTACCTGCTCCGTAGAGACAATATACCAGTAACCTACTAGTATCGAAATGCAGAGACAAGGAGGATGTATGGTGAAGGGAAGGTGTGCCCGTATCCTAGGAACACCAAGGTTGAAGCAGCAAAGCGTCCAAAAGGTGTTCAAAGCAATCCAGAGTTAAAGCAGCAGAGCGTCCCAAACAGTGTTCAAAGCAATCCAGAGTTAAAGCAGCAGAGCGTCCCAAAAAGTGTTCAAAGCAATCCAGAGTTAAAGCAGCAGAGCGTCCCAAAAAGTGTTCAAAGCAATCCTGTGTTAAGGCAGCAAAGCGTTCCAAGAGTGTTCAAAGTAAAGTAGCGGACAAGAAAAAGAAATGAAATGACCAGGAAAGCGAGCGTTAACCTCACGCTAGTTCCCTTACAGAAATGTTCGGAGTATCAGGTCACCAAAACTTAAGGATTCAGAAATGGGAGGTCAATAATGAGTAAGCTGGGTTCATATAACCCAAGGGAGACAATCGAGGGAGGCAGGCGTCGGGAGGCAGACAAGGGCAAGGCAGAGACAACAACTTGATTCGAGCGCCGGGTAGTCAAGAATTAAACAGGAGTCCGGGAACAGAAGCTCATAACTAACAACAGTTTAGGAGCACCCGATCTCCGAATAGCCGGCATTTAAATACGGTTCACAATGAAGGAAACACAACAACGTAGTACGTGTGTCACGTGACTGCAAATAGCAGGAGTTGTGGGAATTGTAGTCTCAAAGGGTTCTGCGTGTCGGGTAGTGCTCGGACAAACGCCATGGTAGTCTCCAATTTACCCGGGATGTGACACCTGGACCCTTGGGGCTGGGACAGCTGCTATTGAAGGAGGTCCCTGACTCCGGCCACCTCTGCCCCCTTTCCCTCTTGGGGCCTTTCAACTCATGTTCCAGGAGTAAGTGGAAAATGGAAGGCACACCAAGCAATTGTCCTGGGCAGTTAGAGTGAGGGGGCGGTGTACGTAATGGAAGACGTATGTCTGTGGTCCAGGCAAGGCTCAAAAGTACCCCAGGTGTCAGAAATATGGTATATGTAACGCACAGGCACCACAAAAGTAAAAAATGTATACGCGAGACCACGATAGCTTCCATAAATAGAAAAAAGCGGTACCTGATACGCAGTGGCACCCAGCAACCAAAGAAATGCATATGCGAACCCCAGAAAGCTACACTAAAGGTAAAAATAGAGGTAAGCGATACACAGCGGCACCCAGAGTTGGAAAAATGAGTACATGACTCACCATTAGCCTCAGAAAATAGAAAAGTATATGCATGTATGCACTGAGGCAAATCCCACACCAAAATTAGAAGATTGTACGGTCCCTCAAGGGAATGGATTGCATGGCACCCCAAAATAAGCAGTACTCCACTCGTCTGTCTACTCCCTTTCGCACGCATGTTCAAAGTTGCTTCTACACGTACTTATGTATCCCCGAATATGGCATGCTCAATGCCAGCATGCAGCGCTTGTCATGTAAGTTATGCGCTGAGGTCCTTTCCTCGGATTTCACGTGTCCATACTCATTTTTAACGCGCAAAGTCCAGTCACTCTATTTCTGGCTGCCATCCGAGATTTACACGGAAGACCCCTGCTCCTGTCTCTGTGCCTTTTTACCTGCCTCCTATTGCCCTGTGCTGCCTCCTACTTATCCGTCTACTGCAACTTGTCCACTGTGTGTGCCTGCTGCCCACCTGCACTGTGTTTGGAGTGCCTGCTGACCAGCCATTGCCAGTGCTCCCGTCCTTGGCCCTGTGACAACCTCAGCTGCTGCATCAGACTCCCACTGTGCCATATCGTCACCTCCGCTCCACTGCCCAGCTCCAGGACCACCTTGCCCACCCACGCCTGTCTCGGGGGATGCCATATCTAGACCATCATTTTCAGACCAGGGCAGCAACCCCATGACAGCGGGGCAGAAGGCTGTCAATTTCACCTCCACGGAAGTTGACATCCTGGTGGAGAAGGTCCTGGAGCATTATGATGCCCTCTTCAACTCTCTGATACAACGCATCAGAGATGGGCATCAGCAGATCTGGGATGGGATAGCGGATGCCATCAACACAGAGGGGGTGGCATCCCGCACCTTCAAGACTGTGCATAAGTGCTGGGAGGAGCTGAAATCCAGCAACCACAGCAAGGCCCTGGGCTACATCCAGGCCAGTGCCACCACAGAGGTGCACCGTGCACGCAGGTGCCGGATGTCAAATACCAACATGCAGGTCCTGGAGGTCCTGGAGAAGTTCTACCCAGAGCTGCACACCCAGGTCTGCGAGATACGTGAATGTCTGGAGTCACTGGTGAGTATCCATGTGGTGCAATGCTCTAAGGTGCATGTGCATGTCGCTGCATGTTGGCAGTGAGCTTCTTGGGCTTGCAGCAAGTATGCTTCTGAGACGGATGTCTGTGTGCATGCCCCAGACATTTCTCCCCATGTGTGCATTCAGACGATATTTATTTTGAATTAACTATCACTTGCATTGTGTTGTAGTGCTGCCTGTCAGACCGTGTACATGCAATGTTACTTGTGTCTGAGACGTACCAGTGTGCCAAGTGTGACAGTTCATGTATATGTGCCAAAGATGGAAATGTGTGACTGGGCATCACTCACACCTTGATGCAACACGTGCATTTGGATGTCGGGCTTAGTCACATAGAGGGATTACAGTTCACGGGACTCTGATGTGATTGGCCTAGTATGATAGTCGCTTGTTTTGTTCCCCCCCTCCCTTTCTGCACCCCTCTCCCTCAACTTTTGCTTTTCTCTGGCTCTACCAGAAATGTCGCCAGGCCTAGTACGGTAGTCGCCTGTCTGTTTCCATTTCCTTCCCACTCTCCTCCTCCCTTCCTTATCTATGTCTTAGCTCTTGCACTATCTGAAATGTCGTCAGGCCGAATACAATAGTTAATTTCACATCCTTACTGTTCATGGCCTGTAGGAATATCATTGTATTTTCCCTTGTTCCCTCCATTGCCTTGAAGCGCTTTAAAACACATTGTGTATAGGTGCTATATAAATAAACTATCATATCATAACATATAATTGATCATCACACTGCTTGGGGCCTCTCAGTTGATGTGTGTGCATGACATGTGCATGTGCATGTTGCTGTGGCATGCTGACATTTGAATGTGCAAATGATGCATGTGTGTGGAGCATACACAATTGATTGGTTGTGACAGTGGCAAGTAGCCTGATGTGAATATCAGGAGTGATGGCCAGGCATGTGTCTACATGGATGTGGATTGCATGTCCATGTGTGTGGGTGTGGCGGTTGATGGTTGTTGCCTTGGCTAGTCATGTTCATGTGAATGTTGGTGTTGCCACGCACAAATTGGTCCAGTACACTGAAGTTTATGTTTTGTGTCTCCTTTTCCACAGTTGCATGAGATGAACAGGGCAGAACCAGTGCTGTGGAGCATGGCAGCAGGGATGCCTCCACCAGGCAGAGGCGTAGGGCCCGTGCCCGCCGGTGACATCAGGCATGGCTTCTGGGTGTAAGTTCAAGAATGTGAAGGTGGGAGTGGACTCCTCAGCAGTGGTGGGGACAGGCTGCTGCTGGTACTCTTGTTCAGAGGAGAATTGCCTAGCATTTCGGTGCTGGACTGCCCCAGGGCAGGACAAAGACTGATATGTTTAGGATATTTCTTCTCTGTGAAAGATAGTGAGCTAAAGACTCTGGGTAAGTCTCTCGCAACCAGGACTAATGTCTGGCAGAGAGACTCCCAGGACCCCCCTTGTCAATTTGCATATTTAAGTAACTTTGGGTCTCACCCTAAGTTACTAGGGGAATCCAGACGTGGACCCCTTGCTCACTATTCTTAGAGAGGCACAGCTTCTCCCTACTGATGAGGTCCAACCAGACCGAAACACGTCCCTGGGGATGCTGTTGGTACTCTTGTTCAGAGGAGAATTGCCTAGCATTTCGGTGCTGGACTGCCCCAGGGCAGGACAAAGACTGATATGTTTAGGATATTTCTTCTCTGTGAAAGATAGTGAGCTAAAGACTCTGGGTAAGTCTCTCGCAACCAGGACTAATGTATGGCAGAGAGACTCCCAGGAACCCCTTGTCAATTTGCATATTTAAGTAACTTTGAGTTTCACCCTAAGTTACTAGGGGAATCCAGAGGTGGACCCCTTGCTCACTATTCTTAGAGAGGCACAGCTCCTCCCTACTGATGAGGTCCAACCAGACCGAAACACGTGTCTGGGGATGCTGTTGGTACTCTTGTTCAGAGGAGAATTGCCTAGCATTTTGGTGCTGGACTGCCCCAGGGCAGGACAAAGACTGATATGTTTAGGATAGTTCTTCTCTGTGAAAGATAGTGAACTAAAGACTCTGGGTAAGTCTCTCGCAACCAGGACTAATGTCTGGCAGAGCGACTCCCAGGACCCCCCTTGTCAATTTGCATATTTAAGTAACTTTGGGTCTCACCCTAAGTTACTAGGGGAATCCAGACGTGGACCCCTTGCTCACTATTCTTAGAGAGGCACAGCGCCTCCCTACTGATGAGGTCCAACCAGAGCGAAACACGTGTCTGGGGATGCTGTTGGTACTCTTGTTCAGAGGAGAATTGCCTAGCATTTCGGTGCTGGACTGCCCCAGGGCAGGACAAAGACTGATATGTTTAGGATATTTCTTCTCTGTGAAAGATAGTGAGCTAAAGACTCTGGGTAAGTCTCTCGCAACCAGGACTAATGTCTGGCAGAGAGACTCCCAGGACCCCCCTTGTCAATTTATGGGGACAGGTGATGCCACACAGGGGCCATCCATTGCGGAAGACGCCCCAGAGTCATTCAGGTTGGTGGAGGGGGAGGGGCAGAAGTTGGCCATTGCAGTTCAGCCCATGGGGTCAGGTGGGGGTGTTGATGTGGGCATGTCTACTGCAGTCCTGTCCCAGGGGCTTTAGGCTGTGCAGGCCACCGTGGAGGTGCCTGTGCAAAATCTAGTCCCTTTGCAATTGGATGCAGCAGTATGTACCTGCCGGGATGCCTCCACCCAGACTCACCACCCAGTATCGGCTGATGTGTCCACCCAGAACGACACCCCCTTACCATCTGGTGTTGCCATCTGGGACTATGTGCTTTCCCTGCAGGCCTGGGTGGCGAGGCATACAGCCGTCATTCGTGATGATGTGCAGGCTACACATAGTGAGGTATGCTGCCTCATCAGCTGGCTGCTATATGCCTGTTCAGTGTTGTGCTCCATGGGATGTTCACTGCTGCAATCCCCTCCTTGTCTTCCTCCTCTTTGCGCCAGTCGTCCTCCAGGCTGCCTTCTGGCCCAGATACCACCAGGGCCCCCTGTGCACCAGTCCCACCCCACATTGCCCAGTCTGGTGGAGTCAACATCCCTACCCGAGTTGGGAGTCCTAGGCAAAGCAGCTGCAGTGGTCACCGTGCCTACCCAGGCACCGACAGGGTCACTGGCAATGGAGGGACAGCAGGCACCCAGAAGCAGTGCACCGGTCATATTACCCCAGGTAGCGTCATCAGCTCGGAGGGTGTACACACATAGCAGGAACCAGGCACTGTGGCAACAGGTGGCAACAAGGAGAAGGCTCTCTTTTCCAGGGTAGCACATCCAAAGGGAGCAGGTGTGCAGTGTGAGGCGGGAGGCACATGTGGACCTGAGGGACAAGATGTCTTCCGTGTTCCGAGGATATGGGCAGCAGATTGGAGCAGAGAGGCAGTGGGTTCGGCAAGCGAGGGTTGTGTTGGCCAGGGCTCAGATTGCGCTGCATTGGGCGGGGAGGCGGGCTGCCATCCTGGAGGCCACTTGCAGGGAGGTCGAGGTGATAGAGACACAAATGCTGGAGACCCTTCAAGCCCTCCAGGCAAGAACAGAGGCCCGCATGTGGAGAGAGGACATGGCACAGGACTCAGCCCTGGCGGAAAGGCTAAGCGAGATTGGAGAGGAGGAATCAGACTAGCTCCTGCCTATGTACTTAGTTCTTTAGGTGAGGTTTCCTTTCTTTCTTTATTATTTTCCCCAGACTTTCAAGACATCCCTTCCCCGTTTTTATTGTATATAGTTGGTTAGTCATAAGATATTAATTTCATTACATATTTACCATGCACTACTTTGCGCTTCATTCCAAGTTAATCTTTGTACATATTTCTAATACATTGTTCTGTTTGTTACATTCCATGCTTCGTGCAGTTCGTTTTTGTGTCGGCCTCTTTGATAGTTCTATTTTCAGCCAGTGCATCTCTCCATTGCAAGTCATGTGTCTTGTGGCGTGCATGCTTGTGGGTTGTTGTTGCTGGGATGGTTGCGAATGGCAGGATGCATATGTGCCTGACATGTGGGGGTGGGTCGATCAGACGACTGTGTCTTCACTGTATTTTTCAATTAGCATTTACCTGTGCAGCACCACTGTGTGTTTGGCATCAGTGTGGCTAGGGTGGAGGGAGGTGTGCTCACTGTGGGAGTGTTCCATGGTCAAGTTTATGGCACATTAGTTTGTCATTGCTGTGTCAATCCCATGCCGTGCAGACACGTTCACCAGCATGTGCAGTCACACAATGCCTTCTCTCATGTGTTGCTCAACCTCTACCACTGGAATGCAGTAGTGGGCCATATTTGCTCTTCCAGAGTGGCAGCACAATTCTCCAGTAATTTTGAGTCATGCTCTCTCTGACTGCCCTACCATCACCCATGTATGGCTATGTCATGTGATTGTTCCCTGACTGGTAATTTGCCACACAGGTCACTCATGCTCAGGCTGGGATATGCCTGCCCATTGTTTGTGGATCTTGCACCAACCTTTGGTAGGTTTGTTTCTGTTGTGGGCACACATTCTGTCACTGTGCTTTGATGCATTGGCAATGTGCCATGGACAACTGTGGGGGGGTGTACAGTCTGGAGGGGGCTGCATGTGGGTGGTGTCACAGGTGAGGGAGCTGCGGGGGGTGGTGTCCAGTATGGAGGGGGTATCCTTTGGGTGGTGTCACAGGTGAGGGGGGCTAGCGGGTTGTGTCCAGTCTGGATGGGGCTGCCTGTGGGTGTTGTCCAGTTTGGAGGGGGCTGCCTGAGCGTGGTGTCAAAGGTGAGGGTGCTGGGGATGGTGTCCAGTCTGGAGGGGGCTGCCTGTGGGGGTGTCCAGTCTGGAGAGGGCTCGCTGTGAGGGATGTCCATTCTGGAGGGGGCTGCCTGTGAGGGGTATCCAATCTGGAGGGGGCTGCCTGTGGGTGGTGTCACAGATGAGTGGGTTTGGGGGGTGGTGTCCAGTCTGGAGGGGGCTGCCTGCGGTGGGTGCCCAGTCTGGAGGGTGCTGCCTGTGGATGGTGTCACAGGTGAGGGAGGCTGGTGGTGGTGTCCAGTCTGGAGGGGGCTGCCTGTGGGGGGTGTTCAGTCTGGAGGGGGCTGCCTGTAGGGGGTGTCCACCCTGGAGGGGGCTGCCTGTGGGGGGTGTCCAGTCTGGAGGGCGCTTCCTGTGGGTGGTGTCACAGGTGAGGGGGGTTTGGGGTGGTGTCCAGTCTGGAGGGGGCTGCCTATGGTGCGTGTCCAGTCTGGAGGGGGCTGCCAGTGGGTGGTGTCACAGGTGAGGGGGGCTGGGGGTGGTATCCAGTCTGGAGGGGGCTGCCTGTGGGTGGTGTCACAGGTGAGGGGGTATCCAGTCTGGAGGGGGCGACCTTTGGGTGTTGTCCAGTCTGGAGGGGGCTACCTGTGGGTGGTGTCACAGATGAAGTGGGCTGGGGGTAGTGTCCATTCTGGAGGGTGCTGCTGTGGGTGTTGTCCAGTCCGGAGAGGGCTGCCTGTGGGAGGTGTCACAGGTGAGGGGGGCTGGAGTGTGGTGTCTGGACTACAGTGGTTGATGTGCAGTAGGGGAGTATGTGGACAGGAAGGGTGCTGAGGGTTTAGGGGGGCTCCCATTTTTGTAAAGGTTGTAGCCTACACTTATGAGGGTGGCCCCTTCTT
Source organism: Ambystoma mexicanum (assembly GCF_040938575.1). Classification (NCBI taxonomy): domain Eukaryota; kingdom Metazoa; phylum Chordata; class Amphibia; order Caudata; family Ambystomatidae; genus Ambystoma; species Ambystoma mexicanum. Next base: position 472,262,563 of record NC_090929.1, on the reverse strand, counting down.
ATCACTGGTGGCGGCCTGGGCATGCGAGGTGAGGCACGCGATTTTGTTGGGGTACTGGATGCTGGGCCAGGGGTGGTGCGGAGGCTTGTGCCGTGTTAGTTCTTTAGCTTGCTTTTTGGTGTGCGTCGGGGCATGTTGTTGGCATTTCTTGCGCAGCTTGTTGTTACTTGCGCGACTGCTAGTAATGCGTCTTGAAAATCATGAATACCTGTGGTGCGCAATATTTTTTCTGTGCCACGGCTCATGCAGGGTCTTTCTCGGCGCATGGCCCTTGCGCCATTTCTGCGCCAGATTCCTTGAATCAGGCCCATCGTCTTTGTTTTTAGTGTGTTAATTATCATATCATTTTCTTTAGCGTATTCCACTAGCACAGCTATTGAGTGTTGTAGGCCAATTGGAGTTTGATCAAAAAGTATTGTGTCATCAGCTACGACAAACTGATGATCCTTGTGCCATTTATCTGCAGTGGAAAATTGTGGACCTGATGCAGGTAAGGCTCTAAATCGGCGGTATAGGCGTTGTTCAAGATAGGGTCAAACATGCATCTCTGCTTCAGGCCCCGGTTTGTTTGATGGTAATCAGAGTGATAACCTTCTGAACTAAGTCATATAGAGATAAAAGTATTAGACTATAACTGCTGGATGTAATATAGCAGAGTTGGGTCTATCCCCCATTGTTTCAGCTTTGCCCAGAGTTTAGATCTAGAAACTAGGTCGAAGCCCTTAGTAAAAATCTACAAAACAGCAGAAAAGATGTGAGCCCTTCTTAGGTTCGTATTGTGGTTGAGAAATTGGAATGCATTGATGTTGGTGATTCTGCTGAAAGTTTTCCTGAACCCCGTTAAGAACACACTGAGGAGTTTTCTGTCCTCAAGCCAGGAGGTAAGTTTGTCCAGGATAATATTGGTGAATATATTTTGGCCAGAGTCCATCATTGCCAAAAGGTGATAATTTGATGGCTCTAATCGGTTACCTTTTTTTGAATATTGGACCCAATATGGATCTTTGCCAACTCTCCGGGACAATACCAGTCTGCTCTATGTGCAGAAAAAGAGCTTGTAGTATTTTTGCCCATAGTACCGGCTGATCTTTAAAGACTGTTTAGAACGTCATTCGGGCCAGGAGCCTGAGAAGCTTTACTTTTGCCTAATAGTCTGATAAGATTTTCTTCCTGAAAATCAAAATTGCAGTAGTACTGTGTCTTCGATGCACTTATCAGTGTAAGACTCAGACCGTAATTTGAGGAGTCGAGTGCAGGTTTATGCACGGGGCAATAAAGCTCCCGAATATGTTTGAACCATGACTCTTGAGGTATAGGATTCAATTCAATAGATGATAGAGCTTTGTGAAAGTCATTATATCCCAACCAGAAGTTGCTTGAGTTATGCGTTTTTAACCAATAAAACAATCTCTGCCAATTTGAGTTTCTGGTAGAAAGCTTGTGCTGTTTGAGCCACTTTCTATGTTTGGTGGTCAATGTTATAAGGGATTTTAGTTTTTCCTGTTTATTCAGCCTGAGGTTGGCTCTAACGGCAGAACATTACTTTCGGAACAAGCCTTTCTTGCCATCCATAATAGAATCAAAAGGAGCACTGTTTTTAAGAATGTCGTTGCTACTGCTTTTCGAGATCTTTATTGGGAGAGATTGTGTTTTGGTAAAAAGCATTTTACCAAGGTGCCAATTAACTGAGCTCAAATCATCTACTAGGCTTAACTGGTCGCAAAATAAAATATTATTTATGAATTGAATGTTCTTGGCTGACCAATGTAAGCAATTGCCTTGGAAATTCGAGGTAAGCTCTAGTTTTCTAAGAGTTTGCTTGGGGTGGCATATCGCATCCATAGACCAACCAAGAACTGCGTGATCACTCAATCTGTTATGTATTATCTTAATCAGGCCACAGCTAGGCTTCAAGGCCGAGCGTGTTAAAACATAGTCGATATGTGAGCTGAAAATACCGTTTGACCAAGTGTAATTATTCGATTGTGAGCCAGATAGGGAAAAGTCAAGAAACGTCAGATCAAAGTGATCCATTAAGTTGTGCCAAGAAGTAGTGCCTGGGAGGCCTTTCGGGGGACACTAGGTGTAAGTCTCCTTTGTTAAAGTCGCCAGCAATCATGATGCAGCCAGCAGAATTTTCAAACCATTTACTGATGGAGCTTTCCAGGATCCCTTGAATCATTTTAGTCCTAAGGACCCCCAGGGGGTCATAAAGGTTGATAATTACTGTCATTTCTGAGTAAGAAGTAGTTGAGTGTAGGACAGCCATCATCACGTATGGTGAAACAGAGAGATACAGAAAATGGGTCAGAATTAGGTTTGGCTTAACCCCAATGGCCAGGCAACCACTAGCCTGTCCTTTTTTGGAGGGAATTGCGTTATAGGAAAGAATATAGAACTGAAGAATGAAAATTGGATTAATACACCAAGTTTCTTGCAAAATAAAAATGTCCACAGATTCTAAAAGAATCTTGCCCCCCGGATTTGCCAGGAAAGAGCGAAAGCCCATAGTATTCCATGATATCCAATGTTGTTGTTCTGTCGATGCAGTAGGTCAATTTGCCTTATTTAAAGGGCACTCCGGCATCTGGTATTCCTCTTCTGGCAAGGGCACAATAGTCTGGGTGCTTTGTACTTGAAGACCTCTGAGTATCTCTCTCTCTGAGATTTGGGAGTCGTGTTAAGCGTTGGACTGTGACTCTTCCTCCCAGTTTACTTTGGTGCTTAATTTCTTGACCTATTAACATGCTATCAGGGAGAGGCCTAAGCGAGTAAATAAATCAGCACGGGGTTTCAAGAGGCCAATTGTCAATGGAGAAGCAAACTCAATGAATGCCCAGTTTGTAATGCTATCCCATTTTGCAAGTTCAATTTTTGAAATATCTGATGACTGGATTAAATCAAAGTATGGTTATTGTTGAAAAATAGCAAGGAGATGGGATCTACTCAGAAACGGGCTAGTAGCAGTAGGGTTTGTCTTCTCGAGAATAATAGATTTTCCCAGGTCTTTGAGAGCGTTTGGGGCAATAATCGGTAAGTCAATAGCCAAGGGGGCCATTAGTTTGCCAGTTTGCAATTTTCTTCTAGTTCGTGTGCTTTTGTGGAGGACCCAGAGATTGTAGATGCTTTGTTCGAGTAGAGATGATTATGCCCTCAGTACTGAATAGCTTATCGTCTGGTTGGTTAACTGGCTGGCGGTGTGTGTTTGATGCTCAAATAGCCTTTTACCATCGTTCTTAATTGGGCCATGTAAGAAAGCCTGACGAGTTGTACCATCAGGCAAAGTGTTATCCACCAGGATATATTTAAGGGGCCAGACCATTTTTGGTAGGTGGAAATCTAATTGCTTCAGTCGTATGACGCTGTCATCATCCTTAAGGCTCAGATAGTGAGGGTGTGAACCCCAAGATAGATCTTTGCTTTTGGGGGCCAAGGCATTAATTGATTCGGTAGGGGGTGGAATGTGAATGTCCTCATAGTCCCACCCTTCAGGGAGGGGTTTTATTAGGTTTTGCAGATGATTGTGAAGCAATGTTAATGACGTGATTGATCTCGCCATTTCGATGTGTCCCTGTGTATTTTTGGTTGCCTTTTTGTAGATTTTTGTGGCTCCCGTGGCAATGCAGAAACCATTTCCAGGATTTGTGCCAGGACTGATTTGGCTTCTCAGTGTTCTTTTACTAGAGACGCTTAGAAATAGATTGTGCATCGATTTTTGAATTAATTACATTAAAACTATTTTTGTATTCGCTTCCATTCAACTTTTCGTCAGAAATGGATGCATCACCTTCACAGCTCGATTCCTGGCTATCAGAAGACCCGAAGCAAAAGCAGCTAAATCAGGCGAATTGGATAAGTCGATGTCAATAACGTTGTCGTGGCAATTTTGCTCAAATAAAGTTTGTTCGCCGGCCATGGAGGCCCGTTTTTAAGTTTACAACCAGCTTAAGCAAAGAATTGTTGTTATCGATTGCATGGGACAGCGTCTGGTCAAATCGCTTATTAGGACAGACGAAGGGTGGGTTTTAGAGGCAGATTTAGAAGTGAAGAAGCCTGTGATCTCTGATTGTTCGAGAGGCGTATATATAGACTTAGTGGGCCTGCTTGGCTTTGTTCCAGAGGGGGTCATGAAAAGGCTTTGTCTTTGCAGTCTGAGAATTTTTGATGACTGCACTGCAGAGTGTGGCTTTGCGAGTCATGATATGGTAGATATGATAAGTTATTTATTACGCGCTTAATACCCAGAGGTTTCAGAGCGCTGACCCGGGGATCGAACCTGTGTTGCTCCGTGTCGTCTTGCTTCCAAGGCAAGCACGTTGCCCTTAAGCTATCTGTTAAAATATAATGACCAGCCAAGCAGACCCTGACCTGAAGAAGACCCCCGCGGCACACTGCCCACGCCGCAAAAAGCAGGACTCTCTGTCTCACTGTCAGCAAGAGAGTTGTTTACGCGTGGCTCAAAGGGACCAGCCCCTCAGTCACCACGCGAAAGTGAAGAGAACTGAAACCAAAGTTACTACAGCGTTTTTAGCTGCTTGTCCTGCGGTAGAACACCACAGTTTTCAAAAGTAGCTGCCAATCTCGCTGGTCACTTACTTGCTTGTAAGAATATATGCGGAGCAGACCAAGTATTCCCTTGTAATTTGTCAGAACGGTTGGATGTCGACTGTCAGCTTGCCTGCCCTGCCCCTCTATCTCTTAAATGGCTCCATGCTTGATGTGGCTATTGTTTACATTATTGTCTGAACACTCTTAAATGGCAGAAGTGTGGTGACATGTGCACTTGAGAGAGGCGTGAGCATGAGTGGTTTAAAAACCACAACCATTCACCTCCTTGGTAGAAACTGACAATTGAATGGACGCTCACGGCTGCAGAGTTTGGATGGAGAGACTATTTTATGTGGCATTTGATGTGTGTACATCTGCCACTAGTGTGGCCTCACAGGGCTGCTAGCCTCCCCGACTAGGTTGCATCCAGAGGCTAAATAGAAGGGTCCATGAATGGGATGTGTCCTTTGTAGATCGTGATGCATGTTGTGTGTGAGGGCCAATGATGTGCATCGGTTGTGGAGCTGCATTCTTGCTAAGGCTTGTGTTGGTGCGAAAGATGTTACGTGCATGCTGCAGATGTACTGTGTGCATCCAGCTAAATTAATACTGCAGGGGATGCATTGTTGTAAGGTGTGAAGTCTATGTGTGTGTCTGTTTTTGGGGTTTTATACAGCGCAATCCTAGCCAGGAAGAAACAGAGCTCTGTACATGTTATTGAGGGTAACATATGAGGTAAGAATGGGGAGTGGCCTAAGTGAAATAGTCAGATGCCCCGGAAGATGGCCAGAATTGCGCTCCGGTTGGTGTGCTGCAACTGTACGTACCACTGCGGTAATGTGAGTGGAACCTGCAGGCAGGAATTTGGTTGTGACTCTTGGGTAAATTGTATTTTCTCATGTTTACCCGCAATTGTATCTCAGTAGATAATGCAAAGGGTGTTTATTGTATGCAAGGGCAAGTAAACAGCTGGGTTGACCAATCATAGTGACAGCAGCCCACAGTGCGGACTGTACTGCAGTGCTGAGAAGATGTATATATATATTGTGACGGACAGGTAAGCAAACAATAATGTAAAAAGCTGTTGATGCTAATGTTAATGTTAATGTTAAAGGATATTTGTACCGCGCACTATCACCACCTTAGTGGTCCCCTGGCGCTCTGGCAGATCTGAAACAAAAGGGGGGAAGGTTAGGCGTGTTAGTAGGACAAAGTTTGGAGAAGAGCAAGGGAGCATTGAAGTACTGTTGGCAGCTTCAGTTCGGTTAACACTGTTCGCCGAGCATATTGGTGTGGTATTCGGTATTGAGTCTGTTGTGTGCTGTTGTGTGGGTGTTTGTGTGGTGTGTTTGTTGTTGCGGTGTGGTGAAGTGCGTGCAGGTTGCTGCAGTTTCAAGAGGTGTGGTTGTGTTTGGTTAGAGTGTGAGAGGTATGTGGGGAGTGGGGAGGTTTTTAGTAGTTTTTTGGGGTTGGTTAGTAACCTTGTTGTTAGGAGAAATGCACACTCCTATTAAGTCTCCTTTGTGATTTAGAGAAGGTTGTTTTCTTTCAGTGATTAAGATTCAGCATGATAAGGCTGTTTCATCTCTCTGTCATTATGCTAAATATGTCATGATCCGCAGAACACGCCCCTTTTGGACCTCATGGTCCTTGTCACAACGGGGCTTGCACTCCTTGATACTCCCAACATGGCCGTCTAACGTGCAATATCTTCCTTGTCCTTACGTCAGACGTAGCGTATTTACAAATAGGCCGCGCCCCCGCTGGCCTGTGCGTCTCAATGCTACTGCAAGCAGCGACTAGACGTGTGCTCCGTAGTTCGCTACACTGTTGTCCTTGTTCCTGGACCTCCTAATTCCATTCCCATTACCCTCTTCCTTCCTCCTTGTTTCCCGGACCCGTGTGCTGTGTGCTTACCCTCCTGGTTCCTGGATCCCGGAGTGTCTGAATCCTGGAGCTCTGAACGCACGCTGGAGCCAGAAGAGGCTCGCGTGGGCTTATACAAGACCAGGTCCGTGCATAAGAAGACACCGCCCAAGAAATCCTACAAGGATCGCTCCCAGGTGAGAAAGGAGGAATTCCGTGACAGTTTGAGACGCCAAACGACCGAAGTCGAAGCTGACATGGAAGCGGCTGCTCAGAATCTCATGCGTGGCATGCAGGAACTAACGACCGAGGTACAAAATTTAAAGGCGGAAAACGCTGCTCTCAAACAATTAGTTCTATCCTGTGATTCTGCCACAAAGGAAAGCGTATTGCTGGGCGGCATTGTTGACAAATACGATGGGTTGGCAAAAACCCTTCGTGGATTCCTTGATTCTTGTTTGGTTCACTTTACTTTTAAGCCCTACTACTTTTCAACCCCTAGGGCTAAGGTTGGCTTCATAATTACACATTTTTCCGGAAATGCTCTAACTTGGGCTACGCCCTTAGTCAATTCTGGTGATGCCCTCCTGGATGACTACGACGGTTTCATACAAGCCCTTAAAAACATGTTTGACCGCCCTGAGCATGTCTATATTGCCCAGGAGTGCCTGCTAGACTTTCATCAAGGATCCCAGGATATGCTTATGTATGTAACCCGATTCAAGCAATTGACCAAGGAAGCTGACTGATCTCCTGAAGCAAGGTTTACACTTTTCAGAAGGGGACTGAATGAGGAGATCAAAGATGAATTGGCCAGAGTGGCTCGCCCAAGCTCGTTACAGGCCCTTTTGGACCTTGCCATGCAAATAGATTTTCGTATCCAGGAAAGAAAGGCAGAAAAAAGGAAATCCAAAGTAACCCCCCCGAAGGCATCCTTCGAGATTACCTCCAAGACTGACACAAATCCAGGGTCAGCTACTGAACCAGAACCTATGCAAATAGAAGCCTTCCGTGGACCCATATCCCCGCAAGAAAGGATGAGAAGGATTCATACAGGGCTATGCATGTACTGTGCCTCGGATAAACACCTGGTTAGAGAATGCCCTCTAGCCCCTCCTCTGCGTTTGGGAAACGCCAGCTCCCGATCCTAGATGGAGCAAGGCTTCGGGAGAGAGATGTTTGCTCCACATCTATTCCATCCTTGAACTCGCCTGGACAAAACAGCCTAGTGTTTGTATAGGCCCTTCTATCGCCATCCAAGAATAAGACCTACTCCATTTTGGCCTTGGTTGACTGCAGAGGTATGGGAGTATTCATTGATCAAGATTGGGTTACGTGTCACCACATTCCATATGAGACACGAAGTACCATGCAACCGGTGGAAGCGATCGATGGAAGACCCCTCACTTCAGGGCCTATAAGCCTGCAGACTAAAGAGACCCAACTTTCAATAAACCATCACCAAGAGCTGATCAGATTTGACATCATTAAGTGTTCTCATTATCCCATGGTCCTGGGTATGCCCTGGTTACAGAAGCATAATCCTTATATCAACTGGGCAGCAGGATCCTTATTTCTTGGATCTGAGTTTTGTATGTCTCACTGTCTATTCCTGGAATCATCCGTGACACCTTCCAAAGAATCATAAATAGATCATCAAGTTCCACTCATGGTTTCCAATATCGTATCGGTTCCAAAGGCCTATCAGAGTTATGCTGATCTGTTCTCAACTGCCATAGTCCAGGCTCTACCCCCTCACAGACCTGAAGACTGTGCCATAGACACAGAACCCTCAGCAGTGATTCCCTTTGGGAGAATGTTCATCCTATCCGAACCTGAAAAGAGAGCCCTACGAGAATACTTGGATACCAACCTTGAAAATGGCACCATAAGACCATTGAAATCCCAAGCTGGAGCCTCACAGTTTTTTTTCCCCAAGAAAGACACCAAGGAACTTAGACCTTGCCTCGATTATCATGGATTGAATCAATGCACCCTCAAGGACCGCTACCCTTTACCCTTGATCTCGGATATCCTGGAAGCGGTGAGAGGAGCTGTAATCTTCACGAAACTGGATCTCAGGGGTGCCTATCATCTGATCCGTATCAGGGAAGGAGACAAATGGAAAACAGCCTTTCGAACACCCTTTGGGCACTTCGAATATCTGGTAATGCCCTTTGGACTTGCTAATGCCCCTGCCGTCTTTCAACGTTTCATGGATAGGGTGTTCCCCGATATGCTGTTCATCTTCGTCATCGTCTACCTGGACGATATCTTGATCTATTCCAAGGACCTTCTAAGGCATGAAGAACATGTTAAGGCTGTCTTACAATGACTACGTGAACATAGACTCCTAGCCAAACCCGAGAAATGCCTGTTTAATGTGACCTCTGTTCATTACCTAGGATTTGTCCTTAGTCCAGAAGGAATTGGTATGGATCAGTCAAAGGTAAAAGCCATATTATCCTGGCTGGCTCCCACTTCTGTGAAACAAGTTCAATCCTTCATCCTTCCTAGGGCTAGCCAATTTCTACCAGAAGTTCATACCCACCTTTTCTGAGATTGTTCAGCCGATCATTGCACTCTTGAAGAAAGACACTCCCTTTCTCTGGTCTACACCTCAAGACAAGACATTCCAACGTTTAAAGATAGAGTTTACTCAAGCCCCCATCATAGCACAACCCGACATAAATCGACCATTCATAGTGGAGACAGATGCCTCTAACTACGCCATAGGAGCAGTGCTGAAGCAAGACTTCGAGGACAAGATGAAACACCCCATTGCTTATCTTTCAAGAATTCTGACTCCCAGTGAGACACATTACTCTGTCCTGGAAAAGGAACTGTTAGCCATCCGTCAAGCCTTCACCGAATGGCGACACCTACTCCTGGGAGCGAGACATCCAGTCCAGGTCTGCACGGACCATCGGAATCTTCAAGTTCTACAATCCTTGGAGTGTAGGAACAGTCGTGAGGCCTGTTGGGCCTTCTTCTTTGCCCAGTACCAGTTCCACATCCACCATGTCCCCGGATCACAGAACATAATTGCTGATGCCTTATCCCGACATCCTGACTACGAAACAATTGAAGACCGGACCTATCCCAAGATGTTTCTCCACACGATTTTTTCAGCCTAAGCAGTCAGTCTCCTCGAAGAAATTTGCATACAAACCCAATGCTCTGAACTCTGGAAGGATATTTCAAGGAAAAATCAATGGAATCTAAGAATCAAGGAAGGATACTTGTTCAAGGATAATGCTCTAGTCATCCCCACACAGAAATTACAACAAAGGATAATCAACCTCTGCCACGATACCCTTCATTCTGGACATCATGGCATCACCAACACCCTCCGTCTTATACAAAGACAATTTTGGTGGCCTAGAATGAAGACAAACGTACAACTGTACATCCAAGCCTGTTCTATTTGTAGTCAAAACAAACACGCTAACAAGAGACCAGTAGGTCTCCTACTATAACCTACTCTACCAACAAGACCATGGGAATTCATCGCTACAGACTTCATTGTGGAATTGCCACATTCCAGGGGATACATGACTATCATGGTTACCATTGACTTGTTCACTCACATGGCTCACTTTACACCCCTGCATAAACTACCTTCTTCATCAGAGCTAGCTGGAATCTTCCTGGAACACATTTCCCGCCTACATGGACTTCCTTCCAAGATAATATCAGACTGAGGACCTCAATACGTCTCATAATTCTGGAAACATCTCTGTCGCATTCTGGGAATCCAACGCGCTCTCTCATCAGGTTATCATCCCCAAACCAATGGAGCTACGGAACGTGTAAACCAGACCCTGGAACAATACCTTTGCTGTTTCGCCACTAAGGTTCAGGACGACTGGTCGCTCCTAATACCCGTGACTGAGTTTGCGTACAACAATTCCGATCATTCGGCAATCAACAACAGCCCCTTTTATTGCAGTCAAGGATTCCATCCATCAGTGTTACCCTCTGTTCTTCCACATCCCACACCTGTTCCTACCATTGACTCCTGGATGGAAACACTCATCAATGTACACAAGGAAGCCAAGGAACACTTAGAGAAGGCCAGAATACGAACTAAACAAAATGCTGATTCTAAATGAATACCAGGGCCTTCATATGCAGTGGGTGATCAAGTCTGGTTGTCCTCGAAGCTACTACCCCGACATTTATGGCCAAACAAACTGCCCCCCCGGTACTATGGTCCATTTCCCGTCAAGGAAATCATAAATTCTGTCTCATATCGACTCAAGCTACCCGACTCCTGGAAGAAGATTCACCCAGTTTTTCACACTTCTTTATTAAAACCCTACATCCGATCTTCCCGGAAATCTTGCAGAGCCCCTCCGGTGGTGGTGAATGACCAAGTGGAATATGAAGTGTCACGAATATGCGATTCCAGGTATAAACGGGGTCAGCTTCAATACCTGGTTGAATGGAAAGGATATCCTCCAAGTGAAAGAACCTGGGAACCAGCTTCTAACCTGAATACCCCTCGATTGCTCAGATGATACCATCTGATACACCCGGGCAAACCCGGTGGAACGAGTCTTCGGAGGGGGCATGCTGTCATGATCAGCAGAACACGCCCCTTTTGGACCTCATGGTCCTTGTCACAACGGGGCTTGCACTCCTTGATATTCCCAACATGGCCGTATAACGTGCAACATCTTCCGTGTCCTTACGTCAGACGTAGCGTATTTTTAAATAGGCCGCGCCCCTGCGGGCCCGCGCATCTCAATGCTACTGCAAGGAGGGACTAGACGTGTGCTCCGTAGTTCGCTACACTGTTGTCCTTGTTCCTGGACCTCCTAATTCCATTCCCATTACCCTCTTCCTTCCTCCTTGTTTCCCAGACTCGTGTGCTGTGTGCTTACCCTCTTGGTTCCTGGAACCCGGAGTGTCTGAATCCTGGAGCTCTGAACGCAGGCAGGAGCCAGAAGAGGCTCGTGCAGGCTTATTACAAGACCAGGTCCGTGCATAAGAAGACACCGCCCAAGAAATCCTACAAGGATCTCTCCCAGGTGAGAAAGGGGGATTCTGTGACAAATTCAGCTAATCTTTGTGTTTCCATCTTTGCATTTGGCCATCCCTTTTATCTCAGTTTCTTGTTGCTGCCACCTAGTCCTTTCAGGTTAAATTTACTTGCGAACTACGCCCGTACCCTACACCCCATGTTGTGAGTGGATAGATGCTTTCCTCCTGATAAAGAGGACATGAATAGCCAGGTTAAAAAAAAAACTTTCTGGAGCTGGGGTGCAATTCGAGCGGTCAGATGCAGGTGAAGGGGAGAGAATTCTTGATGTTGGAGTGCTGGACTCAGGAGGAAGCTCTGCCCAGGTGACATTTTGAGAAACGTGGAATTTAAATCCATACTTGGGTTTGAGAGTGGAGGTCGCATCTTAGTCGGTAGCTGTAGTTTGTTTTGTTAAAACTTGGCACCCAAATCCTGGAGTGTCTAGCGGTCAACTGATAATGGATGGAGACCAACCAGCACTGGTGGGAAGTGGTGCCAAGTGTCCAGATGCAGCAGGAGGGTAGCTGTTCAGTTTTTCACATCAAAGTGGGACTAATTACGAATTTGATGGTACTTCGGCACCAATTCCACCAAATTACTGCTAAATTCAATTACCGTTATCACCTCTTGGTCACATGGGGCTACCACCGGATTACAAGTGGTGGTAACTCCTCCTTTTTGGAGTTCATAGTTTGGCAGATTTACCGCCAGTGGAATTACTGCACAGTAAATCCACCAAAATTATAATTTGGCGGTGCAGGACAGTAACGGTAACGCAATCACTGCCACATTTTTTCTACGCCACCAAACTAATGATGCCCACTGTCTTTTCTGGATCAAGCAAACCTAGGGTGCCTAAATAGAGGCCATTGGAAAAGTAAGGTGAGTTGTGCTGGACCACTTTTTTGAGTTATGCAATTCTAGGCACTACTCCTGAGGCAGAATAAATCATTTCACTGATCTTGTTTGCATGAGTATAGGCCTCCTCTTTTCACTTAGCACCATCAATTCATAATGACCCAAGCGGTGCTTTATTAACCCAAGTGTCAAAAACGTACCTTTAACCCTTAGGCCTGACCACAGAAGAGTGCTTGTATTGTTCAGCTATCATAATAGCCACAGCAAATCTGTTCAAGACATCAAAATAATCCAGGGATACAGTGCAGTGGGATAGAGCAAAACTCTGAGTACACATTACCTTGGCTCTGGGAAATGTCTAAGCAAGAAATGAAATGAGAATGTCCTTCATGTTTTACGGTAGTGTGGTAAACACTTGTTTTCATTTAGCTAGATTCTGCCCCTGGACCTGATCCTTGTTAGGGTATACTTGGCAGTAGGACACATGTTGACCACGTTGAAAATCCTACAGTTTGTTTGTCCACCATCATTTGAGAGTGGTGAAAAAGTAGAGATGGATTGGCTTATTGTGAGATTGCAAGACTCACAGACAGTCTGGTACCTCTAAAATGCGGATAGTGCTGTGGCAGAGTCAGTCACAGAAGAAGAAACTAATTCAAAGTTATTAGACTTTTAACACAATTTGATCTTATTGATCTTATCGTCAACTATTTTATGAAGGTCATGAAATCCATTTCTTCATTAAGACCACCTGGATTGATACTTTACATTTTATATATCCAAAACATTTCTTTTTATTTCCCATTTCCTTTTTCTTGTCTTTTTTTGTGCAATTTCTAATACCTGCAAACACAGTTGGGGTACAGTATGTCTGAATTCTGTAAAATGTCTGTTTGGTGGTGATTTCAATTAGCTACACGGCTGTCACTCTGATGTGCAATAATATTTTCTCGTATGGTCCATGAAGTTTCTCATAGCGTATGCAGATAGTTAATCACATAGATGCAATTTTTTCAACAGCAAGTGACACAGCTTTTTAAATCAATCTCCTCACCCATATCTGAATGTGTGATGACTTGTGTGATTATGCCGTCGCTGCATGCACTGCAATCAAGATATGGGGAGATTCCTTTTTTGGATGATGTTAAACGGGTTTGAAAATGACTTGTTCAAAATGTGTCCGCACTGATTGGAAAACATCATGCATTTTTTGATATGTTTCGCCACAAACAGTGATTCAGGTGAAAATAAACACGGTTAATTGTTTGACTGTTCTTTGCCATTATTTCTTATAAGCCAATGATTCTCATAGGTTTATATTACACCTTTCATTATTCATGGTCAGAAATGTACCTACTTTTAAAATCTTATTCAAAATATGTGAAAAAAGAAAGGTACCTACCATGTCTACATTGTAGTATATAATCCATGCATTGTATCCAGCAGATGTAACCCATACACTCATGCTTTCATTAATGGTGTTGAAGTATTCGGTGGGTTATGATATGGGTTGAACATGTTGAAAGCAATATAATTAAACATCATTCTACCGCTAGATTATACAATATGGATATTAAGTTGGACCCATACAGTGTACCAAACGGATACACATGTAAGATCCATGGAGAAGAAACAAAGTTACAAAATATTGAAACATCATTTTAAACGTTTTTTTTAAATGAAACTTGAGTTTTTGTATGTTTGTTTAAAATCATGGTGTGACTTTTCTGAGGGGCTGGTTGTTAATGGATATTGTCTTACTTCAGCAGCGCGTGTAATCACTACTTTTGAGTTTTGTGCTATACTGAAGCCAAAAGTTCAAAATGACAAAGGAAACATCTAACAAATGTACCACCGCATGTACTCTTAAGTACTATCGGCTGTTCGGCGGGTCCTGCTGCCTCTCCTGCCTCTGACTGCCTTCGCCTGCCCTCATTGGATACACCATATGGACTTGCTTTGGCAGTAGCCACGCCCCCAGCCTTGCGTGACTTTAAAGCCAAGCAGCCGCGCGCACCAGCACGCGCGTACCTCCGCAAGTACTCGTAAGTACTGTCGGCTGTTCGACGGGTCCTGCTGCCTCTCCTGCCTCTGACTGCCTTTGCCTGCCCTCATTGGATACACCATATGGACTTGCTTTGGGTATATATATCCACCCTGATTGGACCTATATGGACATATAACACGCATATAACACGCATATAGCACGTTACAACTGCTAATTCCTGTTTATTTTCTTATGTTTAGCAGTAGCCACGCCCCCAGCGTTGCGTGACTTTAAAGCCAAGCAGCCGCGGGCACCAGCGCGCGCGCATCACCGCAAGTACTCGTAAGTATTGTCGGCTGTTCGGCAGGCCCTGCTGCCTATCCTGCCTCTGACTGCCTTAGCCTGCCCTTATTGGTTACACCATATGGACTTGCTTTGGGTATATATACCCACCCTGATTGGACCTATATGGACATATAACACGCATATAACACGCATATAGCGCGTTACAACTGCTAATTCCTGTTTATTTTCTTATGTTTAGCAGTAGCCACGCCCCCAGCCTTGCGTGACTTTAAAGCCAAGCAGCCGCGTGCACCAGCGCATGCGCACCACCGCAAGTACTCGTAAGTACTGTCGGCTGTCCGCAGTCCCGCGGTGTTGCGGTTTTGCTGTAGCATTCTGCCCCCATTTTGTCTCATATTTTTTTTTTTGTGTGTGTGTTACATAAATGTGGCCACTGGTGAGCCCCTCCCCACGTGCAGCCCGTACTCCTGCAGTGTCATCTATTTAATAAACGCCTTATTTATCGTGCTATCCACTTTAGCCCCCTGTCCCTCCTGTGTTTTGAAGCTCCGAAACATGAGCTTTACCACTCTACAAGCTCCTTTGTTGCTGTGGAGCAGCCTCGGAGGCCGTGTAGCGGCTCGTAGCTCACTGGGCTCTTGATCCACACTGCCGACGCACAGATAAGTAACTGATACGGCCCCCTCCTTGTGCAACTGTGGTGACGTGCCGTGCGGTAAAGCCCCAACAAACTACGGCCTTACCATAATTCCAGCTATGGCTCTGAACAACTAAGTGGGAAACCTAGATATAACATGTAACCTGAGAATAACTGGCATATAGCTCACTAAACTAAACAACGTGTACTCAGCCAGCAATTCTACTCCCAATATTTTCAGGTTAACCGCTGGAATGCCCCCTTCCCCTCCCTGCTATGCCCCCCGCTTCCCTGTTCACACACGTCCGGGCCTTCAAATCTCTGCAATGGCTGGAAGCTCTTCGATTCAGGGCCCTGCAAAGATGACTAACTGTTCTCCAGCATTGGCCCTTACTACAGAGAAGACCTCAAAGTCCACCACTATCAATACCGAAAAATTAGTTGAGTTCCCCTCTGTGATCTGCATGTCTGACAAAACCATGCAAGAGTGTTATGAGACCCAACACCCTTCTTTTGATGAACGAGCCTTTTACACCTCATGCCTTGCTACCAAGTCTCTAATATCAATTAACTCCGAAGTCCCATCATTTGTTAAACCAACCCCTTGCCCATCCTTTGGTTTTCCTTCATCCCCCAACTCTGCTGTAGAACCTGCCCTCATGGCCATAAACACCTTGATTCTCTCACTTACCAAACTCTTTGAACTTCTAGACTTCCGTGTATGTTCTCAGGAAGCACTGCTAAATAACTTAATTAGCAAAATTGCTTGGCTGGCAATACATTTTTCGGCACTTGTGAAAGCAGAATTAAACACTAAAAGTGCTATCCCTTCCTCTGAGAGAGACATCACGCCTGTTGAGGAGGCTCCTGGGTCCGTGACCCAAATTCCAATCCCTGCGATTCAATGTCCACCTGAGTCATTCTCTGTCCCTGAGGTGGAACTATGCACTGAGCCTGAAACAACGCCTTCCCTTCCACCAGATCAAAGTCCAGTCTATGAGATCTTTAATCGTCGCTTACAGAATAAGAGACGAAAACGCAAAAAACATAATAAGTCAATAATACTGCAAAGTCTGAATACCGTTCCAGACCGGGTATTGGAAAATCCGCAATAAAAGAAAAAAACCAAGAATCAAACCTTGACCAAAAAAAATAAACTAGCTGCTTCTAAAGCCACAAAGTTGATAGATAATATCTCCTTACCATCTGAACAAAATCTGCAGCCTATTCCGTCCTCAGCCCGAGTAATTCCTGCTCTTTTTTCAAAAGAGCCCACCTTGGCCCCCAGGCTGCCCTCGGATGGTGTGATGTCTCTCGCAGGTAAGAAGCTTGTTTCTATATCTCCTTGTATTGAACCTGTACCATCCTCAAGTGTTGTAGAATCTTTAAACAAGGCTTCAACAAATGATGACCTAATACATTTATCGGTTTATTCAAATAACATTTCTGTCATAGAAATGGTGCACCAAAGCCTCCATCATAATAGAGCAAGAGCTTTACCTCGAGATCCAATGTTCTGCATCGTATTGGATCATGATGCAAATCCATTTATGACCCTTGAACAAAAAAGAAAAAAACTGGTGAAGAGAGCGCCTTTTCCTAAGGACTCCCCTGTGAGATACCAAGAGCACATTGCTCTGAACGAACCACTGTCTCTCTCTTCCACAGAAACTGCAAACGTGGGAGTTCCCTTCAAGTTACCACTCTCTGGTGACCCGTCTGATTTCAACTCTCCTGATGTGGAAGTTTTTCATGAGGAAGAATGGCTTCCCAAAGTTCTATCAAATGAAACACTCAGGCTCACTATGATTGATAGAATATTTTCTGATCCCTTCCCAAATAGGACTACTATTTTAACAATATTCCACTCCTTACCGCAGTTAAAACACATTAACTCAGAGGATATTGATGGTGTTTCCTATCCTATCCCACCCATCAAGACATTGTTGATGTCAAAATTCGATCTTTAATTGTAAAAAACTTCGTCTGGGATCAAAGGCAGTTACTATTTGAAAAAGGCCTTCTACTTGAACTTGTATCTCCTCCGACTCCCGATCAACAGAACTTACCAGGAACAAAAAATCAATTCCCTCCTCACTCCACTTCGAACCCCTCATGCTCCAATTGCAATCCAACCACCAAAACACAACCACCTCCGCAACAATCTAAATGGACATGGGTTTCCTCTGCTAGATCCCTTGAAAAAGATAATCACTAGCAAGATAGGGTTCCCCAACACCAATGCACCCTTATTTCTTGGAATACTCGTGGGTTTTCCCACCTATTGAACGCCAAATCACTTTTACTTAACAACTATGATGTCATTTTGTTACAAGAGACATGGATGTCCAGCACTCCCCTTTGGCCGGACCATCAACTTGTAGCAAATAATGCTTCTAAACCAGCAAAGGGAAGACCTGCAGCGGGCCTTCTTATAGCAGTAAGAATTGACTCTCAGATATCCATTTCTGCATGGAAAAGCCCGGCTCCTGGTATCCAACCAGTCTTAATTACGACTGATAATAAAGATCATCCTTTTTTCCCTAAAACTGCGGTTATAAATATATACTGGAATCCAGCATCTGTGGCTGCTCTCAAATATGCTGATAAAATTGAGTATATTCTTGACCAAATTCTTCTTGAACCTGATATAACCAACACAATAATTGCTGGCGACTTCAATATGAATCTGCTACAGTCCTTTGAAAAACTAAGTAACACAAGATCAGGCAAATGGCTATCCCTAATGAAAACCAGAAATTTTACATTATTAAATGGCACATTCCCTATGGATGTACCTCCGAGACCAACTTGGACAAGAGGCAACCTTCAATCAATTCTAGATTATGTCTTTATCTCAAATAATTCAACTAAAACAATAATGAATTTCCAAATTATCCAAACCACGTCGAGCTATCTTAATTTGGTGCTAACTTCTTGGAGACCACACTCTAAAATAAATACTGAATACTATAGAGTCCCAATTGAAATTAACAATTCAAGGACAAGAATTTGGTGGACCCCATCTCGCATAAACTACTTAACACAACTCTTGCATCAAAAACAAGAGGAGAAGAACCACAAATATTACAATGATTTAATTCAGATTATCCTTGAATCGAGCACTAAATATGCCAAGCCGAGCTTTGCTCATAAACATAAATGGAACCCTAATATAATTTCTCTTAGAGCAAAACTAAGGCGTGATATAAGATCACTACCGGCACATGATAATACAACATTAAAACAAAAAATAAAAAATAAATATAGAAATCAAATTAAGCAAATAATAGCGTCAACAAAACAGAACAACGCTGAAGCAATGCTAAAAGCTCTTCTTACTAAAAAAGCAGGGGAAATATGGAAAATAATAAATAGATCAGAAAAAACAGCTGAAAAATCTATTTAATTAAATTGCATTGACCAGAGGACATGGGTAAAACACTACGAGAATCTTTTACTTAAACCGCAAGAAGATCATTCTTCTAAAAATCAAAGTGGTCTTGTCACCAAATCGCTGCATTTTGACCTTTTGTATATAATTATTATAATCAAAAAATTAAACAATTCACGTGCCCCCGGTCCTGACATGATAACAAATGCTATTTTAAAGGAAAACCCAGAAGCATGGGCTGATGTCTTATACTTGATTTTTAAAAATGTCATAAACCAAAATAAATTTCCACCATCATGGCAGAAGGCAATTATTATCCCCATTTTTAAATCCGGGGATAGATCTTCCCCATGTAACTACCGCCCTATAGCACTTTTAGACATGCCAGGGAAAATTTTAGCAAGGCTTGTGGTGCGAGTTTTTACAAAATGGCTCTGCGAGCAAGATCTAATGGACCATTATCAATCTGGCTTTGTCCCAGGTATAGGTACATCACTAAATCTAATTATTATTGCCATATTGAAAGCCAAAACCATTCGAAGTAAACAGCCAATGTATTTTGCACTAGTCGATTTTAAACAAGCGTTCGACTCCATCTCTCGCACTTTGCTATGGGAAAAACTATCTAATGCTAACTGCCCTGCTCACATTTTTAACCTGATTTTATTGTTTTATTCGAACACGAGTGTAAGAGTAAAACTTACAACTGACGGTCTTTTGTCAGACACAATAAGAACAAATACAGGCTTAAAACAGGGATGTCCGTTTGCTTCAATCCTTTTTAACTTTTATATTAGTGATTTTTTTAAAGAAATGGTGACTGTGCAGTCGTTTTCCCCACGGCTTGGATCTTTAACGATACCCTATTTGTTATACGCAGATGATATGGTTCTTTTTGACAAAACCCCTATAGGGCTTCAGAGAAAATTGGATGCGTTATCACAATACGCAGAAATAAACAAACTTGAAATCAATATTAAAAAAACGAAAATTCTAATTGTTCAACCTTCTCCAAAAAAATCTATAATCAAATTTAAGTGGTACATTTCCAACTGCCCACTTGATATAATACATCAGTATAAATATTTAGGAGTCAATATCAATTCAAACATAGCGGACATCCCCTATAAAGATGAAATCTCTAATAGAATGAAACTTCTAGCAATTCAAGCGAAAGCTTTACAAAGAAAGTATGGTTGGTTCTCTTTAATACCTACTCGTACGTTTTATTTACAGAATGCAGTACCCATAATAACATACGGAAGTCATACCAAAATTATGAACAAACAAGTAAATTGGGACTATATTGAAGGTTTATAATGGAAAGCAATATTGCCGGTCCCTCCAAGTTACCCAATAGCCATAATTCGATATGAACTTGTGCTGTCTTCCCTAGCTGTGGTAGTTTCTTGGGCAATGTTAGCATTACATCGAAAAGCTCTTCTCACTCCAGATAATGCTAAAAATGTATTTCCGGCGGTAAGAGACATGATGAAATCCTCAGGTAATAACTCAACCTCCTCTTGGGCTGATGAGTGTAAAAAGACTCTCGCGAGAGCTGACATTTCTTTCAACGACCTTGCTATCTTTCCAGACAAATCGAAAATCAAGCTACTTAGATACAATTGGATTCTCACAAGGGACAAATGTCTCCAATATTCAGCCTTCAAAGCAGGGCCCTTTATTGTAAAAGCTTTGAACTACATCCCGAAATACATCTCAGCATTTCCAGATAGATCAGATGCAGATATTTTTCTACGATTCAGACTAAATCTACTTCCAACCAAGATCAAATTGGCTCAATACTCCAAAGACCCAATATTAAGCACTGTTTGTCGATTCTGTAAAAACTCTATGAATGAAGAATCTATTTTTCACCTAATCTCGGAATGTGCCTTTTTACTTGACTTAAGGATAAAACATTGTTTTGAGTTTTTTAAACATAAAGTATTACTTACCAAAGAACAATTATGGTATGAGATATTCAACACATCAAATGTCTCGCTTATTATAGCAACGGTACAATATCTGAATGAATTGAATCTATCGGAAAACTAATGCAACTATTACTATATTTTAACTGATGTGATGATTTTGTACAATATTATATTATATTATATGACATTTTAACTCTTTTGTATCAAAATAGTAATGATTTATGTGGTTTTAAAATGTAAATTGTATTAAAACGGAAATGTACGATCTAATGCATATGACTATGTAAAAAAAGGGAAACAAAAAGAAATGTAACCTTGATATGAAATATTGAAAAAGTTGATTTTTCAACTAAACCAATTTCGAATAAAAAATAATAATAAACATCTAACAAATTAGAGATGGACACTCCAACACAACTAACAGTGGTTCTGCCTATGGTCAGTAACACATCAAGTACACATGACATGTGACCGGCTATACCCCTGGACTGTTCACAGGCACTGGCCTCTCTTGAAATGACATGATTGGCCTAGATCTATATTTCTGCAATAAGGACTCAGAGATGGATCCAATGTGACCTCCCAACAAGGCCAGTTATTAGAGCCACTTCCTCAGGCCACTATGCCAAACTGAAAAGATGTACATGATGGAGGCTGTGTCCAAGAAGCCATGCCTTTGCTCCTGGTCTCACAGTAGAAGAGGTCAACCCAGAGGGCACCCGCGGATTAGACGAAAAGTAAATCAAGCTTTTCTACAGATCATGGTACCACAAGAGAGTGAACAGCAGTCTTCAAGGCTGCTAGTGCTTGTCCTCATCCAGAGAATATGATGTCTCTAGAGGTAAGTGGGAGTTCTCTAGCGTCCTGGACTCACCTATGGTAGCTTTTCTCAAGCAAGCCAGTTTTTAGGAGGCATGTGGTGGTCGGCACCAGATACCATAAAACACAATTTCAGCATCTATTTAAAGATACATTTCAAGTCAAAATATCTGAATGAATAAGGATTTCTCAATGCAAAGAGAGTCTAAAGAAAAAGTGGGGTTATCACAGTCATAGAAAAGTATAGGGTGAACATTGTTCAATGCAGTGGTGTTTTCCTAGTGTGGGGACTTGTCTTTACCCACAGTTTGAAGTTTGCAACTGTCTGTCTCTCTTGGTGGGATCCGGCCCTAAAGGGTGTCCCACCTTTCTTTCTGAGGCAGGAACCTTGCGGATACTGGAAAGGGCATGGGAGGGTCACCAGGAAGGCTAAAACTAATTTTGGTGAAGTCTCTGGACCAGACAGTAGAAGAGTTGCAGCTCTCTTTGGTTCTTAATCGATCCGAGTGAAAGTAGTTGCACTTTTCAAGTGTGTCTCATTAATTACTTGAAGCAAGAACCTCACAGTAGTTGTTTCTGGTGTCTCTCGTACGTGTTGCAGTGCTGGACATTGTTAGTAGTTGCAAACTAGAACAAACATTGGCAAAGCCAACAGTTTGGGCTTTTGGGTAGGCATGTCAGAGACGTTTGCCATGTACTGATATAATGGTACTGCCTAGTTGTAAGATCGCAACAGCTGGAAAATGGAGCGATTACCTGAGCATATGATGTCAGTACCTGGCAAATGCTTATCTAATTCCTCAAGCCAAATACCTTGCTTTTGTCATTGCTTATTTGTAACAAGATTTCAGTGCATGGAAGAGACATAAATCAAGTAACTGAAGACACACTTGGTAAGACATTTTACCACACCCGAAGCCTTTTACAGCTGCAATTAAGCTATTAATTATAAGCAAACTGCTCAAAAAAATCACTGGCAAGTTAAGGTTTGATATTTGTGCTTGATAGGACGAGGTCAAAGAGATCCCCGGAGGATGAGTGTGAGGAAGGGAGGGGAAGGTAGTGGAAGGGAATGGCCAAAGGGGTTTGCATGGCCATAGTTCGTCAATAGGTGGGTAAAAAACCCAACAACACCCACACGTATTGTATCCTTCCTCATATGCCATCTCTCTCCTACCTGTAGTCAAATGTAATAGTTTTAGCTTATAGATGGCGCTAAAGCACCATCTAAACACCCAAACTAAAAAGGAACCATACAAAGTCGCATGATCACATGATTCCTTCCTCGAAGCTCACGGGCACCCTGGTTCGGCATTACGTTCTTGAGTGATGGCAGAAGCTTCCTGACTGCTTCCTTGGGGCGTGTGCAGCTGAGACAGCGGACTAGGCAACAAGGGAGTGGGTGGCACAATGAGAATATGGCACTAGTATTCAGTGATCGAATGGCTGTCAGTAGAAAGGAAGGGGGCACAACCGTTGCGCCAGCACAGCAATGGTGTTACTCCCTCGTGCTTCACCGTTGCTGACCTGTATACTCAGTGATGTGGGGATCGGGGAGCAGTGGAGGTGTCTACAGATGGTTCAGTAGCCACATGCTGCCACCAGTGTGCTGGGGCCAAGCTTTTGGTTGCAACCAATGGCACACTTAGCAGACAGAGCCGCCTCTCGGTGGTGCTCATGGTGGTTTGGCTACATTGGGTGAGCAGGTGGCCCTGCCAGTGGTGGGATCAGCCAACTCTCAGTGCTGGTTTTCGAGTCATCACTGCTGACCTTTCAGCATGGGTCACTGATGTTGAGTGCTTGACTGATTGGCTATATGTATACGTTGCCCAACTACAGCACTAACCATCTCCAGGCGGAAGACAACCAGCGTAACTGGACATGCCAGCTACTGGCCAATGGCGATTGAACTGCGCGTGAATATTTTAGGACACTTTGGAAAGCAGCTGCACTTGTATGGTACTTTAAGAGGCTGACACAACTTTTCTTTCGAAACCCTATGGCTGCAGGTGCAGCATTGCGGGATGGAGGCACTACTACAAGGTTGGTGTTATATGATTGCAATGACCTTATGGGGCAATATCGCTTAAGCGTACTAGCTAAATAAGAGGCTGGGGTTTGGCCAATCAAGGCCTCGAAGACTAGACAACAGATCTTAAATCCAATTTAGGCATTTGTAGCAAACAAATGGCTCCACTTTCAAATGGTGTAAAGGGTTATCAGAGGCCTTGGACAGCAGACCTCTCTCCCTTGAGGGTGTGGCTTTACTAAGCCAGTCACATTTGGGTGCAGGTCCATGGCGACGGGCCACAGCTCTTGGCAGCAAGTTATCCTTGTGTACTACTGTTTCTTTGGTCGAAACACATCTCCACACATCCCGTGTTTTGTCTTCGATAGCCTTCCTGGGGAATAAGGGAGCGCGTTGGCACAGCCAACACTGGAAAGGGCCATTGTAAGGGTTTTTGTGACTCTGGTTTGTTCAAAGTGTTGCCCAAGACCCATAACTATGCCGAGATGTGGGCTGGAAGGAGGGGAGCGGTTGATGTGAGGTTGCCTTTGAGTGTGGATGAGGTGAAGGCTGTGGTGGTGAGATGGGTCATGGATGAGTGGCAGGAGAGGTGGGGGAGTGGGGTGAAGGGCAGGTGGATGTTTGGCGACCGTGGGAAAGTGTCGGTGAAGGTGGATGCGGGGAGTCTGGAATGGAGGAGGGGGGAGGAGGTGATGCTGAATCGGCTGAAAATAGGACATGTGGGGCTGAATGACTGTCTGTTTCGAGTGGGGAAGCATGAGTCGAGGGACTGTGTGGTGTGTGGGGTGCCTGAGACTGTGGGACATTTTCTGCTTAGGTGTGAGAGACATGTTGAGGAGAGAGAATTGATGAGAGTTTGGATGTCTGCGCTGGGTGTGGCTGAGCTGAGTGGGAAGGCTTGCTGGGAGGTGACGGGGTGAGAGGCAGGAGGAGGAGCAGTGTGTTGTTGGATTTTGTGAGGCAGACGGGGCGGTGGGAGGAGTTATGAGATTGTGAGGGCAATGTGTATGAATGGTGGGGGTAGGTGCACATCATCCTATTGGATGGGGAAGCGCCTGCGTGGGTCCGCCCACGCATTCAGTAATTTAGAAGAAGAAGAAGACATCTTTTTGTACATTCCTTTAAACTGGAAAGTGTTGACCACCCACGGACAATCTAATTAATTCAAACATTACAGGCCTGGGGTTACAGGCACGCACCTATAAGGACTTTCCTGGTGCAATCAGATATATTGTGCAGCCAAACAGAGAAAAACAATTCCTTGTATGGTCACGGGTGGCTTCTTGAAAGAAGACATAGCATCTTAACGAGTCATGCATTATTTTCAGGGGTCTGCAACCTTAGGCTCTTTAAATATTCGGGACTAGAGCTCCCATTATCCATGGCCTACATGGTGTATGGTGAGGAATCATGGGAGTCGTAGTCCAAAAAATCTAGAGCTCAGTAGACTGCAAACTTCTGGTTTACGGATCTATTAGCTTGCCTCGATTCTTTGGGTGCAGATTTGTCCACCTTTTTATACCACAAATATCGGGTTGAGACCGCCTGCATCCTCTTGATTCCCATCTCCCACCTCTGTATATACCATACCCTAATTTACCACACAGGTTTGTGGTAAAAAGATGGTAAAAAAAATGTGCTGAAAAAAAATCGTCAAATAATAAAAGAGGGAGGAATACCTGGTTTACAGCACGGTCTGGCTTCTAGAGCAAGTTGGTTTTAGTGGGGTGGCCGGAAGTCCTTGACAGCAATATACTACTACCACAAAAACGAGACTCTACCACAAAAACGAGTGGAATGGCCAACAAGCAGGGGATTATACAATAACTGCGCCACGTTTACTGCGACCCCCGAAAATTATTATTTTTTTTATTTCGACCCTCTTTTCACTCCATATATATGTGGGGGGATATAATGAATGAAGTGGGGTGTGGGGGTCTCCCCCCGCATATACTTGGGGCGAAAAGGGGGTCGAAATAAAAAAAAAAGTCGACATTTTCGGGGATCGCAGCAAACGCGACGCAGTAATCAAAAAGATCCCCCAAGCAGGATGTCCGCACACAGCAGGTCAGGGTTTACTTTGCGTGTTCTCCTAACCAGGACTTTGAGGGTGTACCTCAGTCATGTAGTCCCACCACGTCTCCGGGGTTCGCAGACCACAGCGTGGTAGCCTGAACCGAGTAAATCCGAAGGGAAAACTCCAAAAAATGACAGGGACGCTGCATGCTACTGGCTCGGGGCTTTCGGTCTCACAAAGCAATTCTTGTTCTGCCCTCATTAAGTGTACCAGACACGGCCCACCTCATATCCCAATTAATGAGTGTGAGGTAAGGTGTGGAATGCCAGCCTGCAGAACACTACACCCGCTGCGAGGGGAGTGCAGTCTGACTGAAAGGGTTATTGTCTCTCTTAAATTGCCACATTGATAACTAGCTGAAGTAGCCATGGGTGGTACTTTAAAGCACGAGCTCTGAGACACGTTATCAACGGTGACGCTGCGTCACTACTTACTGTGTAGAGGACGTTTATCTTGTTATGGTGACGTCACCGACAATAAGACATAACCGTTGGTGAGTGTTTTGAATCCCCAGAGCACCGTTAGTTATCCTTAATAATCACGGCTAATCGTTGGCTAAAGGAAAAAGATGACAGCATAATAATCACGCTGCCCCCGTGTGCAGTCTTTGGCTTCCCACAGCGCAGGGTGATGTCCAGTGGTGCAGCAGACTTTGCAAACGAAGTCTCTTTCCTCTTATGCGACTCAGCTCTCGAGTGCTATGGCTGATTGTTTCATGTGCAAATATTGGCTAGGACTGGATATATTTAACAAGATGTCCCATGGAGAGTTGTAGAAGGTGGGCGTGTCGAAGTCTTGAAGGACAGTTTAAAGAAATCTCAAGTTTTTCAATGTCAGGTTTGAAACAAATAACAATTCCTGTCTTTTATGCTCATATCCTGATGCATTCTGGTAATTGCGGTCCAGCATTTATAACTTGCCAGAAAATGCTAAATGAGATGCGCTAAAAATGCTCGGGTTTACAGGAAATGCGTTTACAGCTGTGTTTCCTCATGTTTTTTAAGAAACAAAAATGTGAACGGAGTAGTGGTGTTAGGTGAGAAAAGCTGGCAGTGGTCTGTCTGCTTTACCACCTTTGGTAGGCTTTAGTAGTCTCATATTAGGCAATCATTTTGCATTAGATCATTGTAGGGGTGGCAGATGTGAAAACATTCACCACTGCCATTTAAGCAGGCTCATGCCATAGACCCAGGTACACGTGCATGTTCAACTCCAGAGAGCTTTGTGCAACCTGAATGTATGTTACAGGGAATCTCTGCCTTTCAACGAGAACATAAAATGAGGAGCAATTAGTGGGGTAATGGTAGCATCTGTTGCTTATACTGCTGTGAAGCCAGTGGCACTCGTTGTGATGAAGTCAAGAAGCCTCTAGACTAGAGGCAGCACACGCATAATGGGGATGCTGTGGTGCGCATCCATTATGCCCAGGCTGCCACTGTGTCATGCAGAGCACCCCCCTCGGTGAACCTAACAGGGAAGCACTCTGCATGGCATGCTGTCGTGTGCCTAAATGGACTGATTCCCCTGCAGGTCCCTATGAGTGAGGGGGTGATGGCCCAGATGGGGATCTAGAGGGACCTGGATGGTCCTCTGTCCCTAAGGAGTCTCAATTCACAGGGAGCCATGAGGGCGTCTGGGTGAAAGCCCCCAGCATTCACAGAGGAGCATACCCTGGGGCTCTGAGTCTGAGCACTCAAATCCTTCTTTGGCACTTTCAGAGACTTTCAGGATGGGCCTCCTACTTTTAGCGTGGTTGGAGAAGAGCCAAAGGGCTGGGCTGGGCAGAAAAAAGAAAAAAGTTACATTCAATATTGTTTTCCCTGTGTGTTTGCACAAATGTGTGTGAGTATGTATGTGTATGCATGTGTGTGTGTCTGTGTGTCAGGAGCAAAGGCAGGGACGTCATTTGGGGTCACAAGGGGTTGCACCTGCGACCCCTGGGGGCCACAATTGCAAGCCCAGGGACTCCCTTGCGACCACAACTTAAAAAAAATAAAAATGGCCAAGTCTGGTGGGTCCCTGGCCCAGTTCTCACCCATCAGGGTGGGCCAGGGAGGCAGTATGGGTTGGAGCTGACCTTGACATGTTACACATGTCACATGCCACGTTCAGCTCCAACCCCTTCTCCCTCTGCTTCCTTGCAGCTCACATACAGGAACCAGGAATCTCTAGCAGCTTCCTGGTTTCTGTTTGTGAGCAGCAGAGAGGGGGGGGGGAGGAACAGCCTGGAAGGATGGATCGAAGTTGCAAGAAAAAGGTAAGAAGGCTTTTATTTTGCAATATGATGTGTGTTTTGCATGTGTGAAGAGCGTGTCAGGTGTATGTATGTGAATGGTGGGTGAATGAGAAGTGATGTGAGTTTTGAATGTTCTGGGTGGGTGTGTGCCTGTGCGAAGAGAATGTAATGGGTGGATGTAAGAGAAAGTGTGAGTGATGGGTGGGTGAACGAGAAGTGATGTGATGTGTGTTTTTGAATGTGCTGGGTGGGTGGGTGTGTGCCTGTGTAGACAATGTACTGAGTGGATGTAAGAGAAGGTGTGAGTGAAATGGTGGATGGGTGAATGACAAGTGAATAATGTGATTTGTGTTTTTGAGTGTTCTGGGTGGGTGGGTGGATGTGTGCATGTTTGGAGAATGCAATACGTGTATATAAGTGAAGTTGTGAGTGACTGGTGGGTGAATGAGAAGTGATGCGATGTGTGTTTTTGAATGTTCTGTTTGGATGTGTACATGTGTAGAGAATGCACTACGTGGATGTAAGTGAAGGTGTGAGTGACTGGTGGGTGAATGAGAAGTGATGCGATGTGTGTTTTTGAATTTTCTTGGTGGGTGGGTATGTCCCTGTGTAGAGAATGCAATGAGTGGATGGAAGAGAAGGTGTGAGTGACTGGTGGGTGAATGAGAAGTAATGTGTTGTGTGTTTTTTAATGTTCTGTTTGGATGTGTACATGTCTAGAGAATGCAATAAGTGGATGTAGGTGAAGGTGTGAGTGACTGGTGGGTGAATGAGAAGTGATGCGACGTGTGTTTTTTTAATGTTCCTGGTGGGTGGATATGTCCCTGTGTAGAGAATGCAATGAGTGGATGTAAGAGAATGTGTGTGTGAGTGACGAGTGGGTGAATGAGTATGAATGTGATGATGTGTTTTTGAATGTGCCTGGTGGGTGTGTGCAGCCCCTGTGTAGAAAATGCAATGGGTGGAGGTAAGAAAAGGTGTATGATTGAGTGACTGGTGGGTGAATGTGTATGAATGTGAAGACATGTTTTTGAATGTTCTGGGTGGGTGGGTGGACGTGTGCCTGCTTAGAGAATGAAATTAGTGCATGCAAGAGAAGTTGTGAGTGAGTGACTTGTGGGTGAATGAGCATTCCAAAATGTGTACAACAAATTCCTGTAGGTCAAGCATTGTGAACCCACCTGTAGTCGGATCAGTATAGATGTCAGAAAGAAAACCATCAATCTTCTTTTATCAGTAAAAAAGAGAGAATTTAATCCATCATTCCATTTGAATAGATCACAATAATATTTATTAAAAAAACATTCATAATACTATATACCTAGTGAATATAACAATGGTGTTAAAGCATACATGTGGTAGTGTGTGTTTGAATGTTCTGGGTGGGGTTTGGTGTGTGTCTGTGTGGTGAATCCAGTGTAGGCGAGTGTGAGAGGAGATGAATGGGTGAGTGACCGGTGGGTGAATAGGGATGCATGTGTGTGTAAGGCCCTGTGAGACTGGGGATCACTGGAGCATTGTTGCCATATCCTTTATTGACTTTGCATGTTTTACTGGTATTTTTGGGAAAAGGCAAGTTCATGTGTGCCATTCCTTGGCTAGACTGGCATTTTGGTGCAGTCAGTCTAGCCATTGCTTACTGTGGGATGACATTTATTACTCTGCATCTTTAAAAAAGCAAGCATGATAAGTATGTTACCTCGATAGACTGATGTTTTGGCGTGGCGGCCTGTATATTCTTCACTGTAGAATGACTTTTTATTAACTGAGCATCTGTGAAGAATCAAGCAAGATACGTGTTCTTATGGGTCTAGACTTGCTTACATTGAAACCAGTTTGGACATGTTTTCCTATTATGACATGTCACTTTTAATGACCAAACCAACGGGAGTATATACTTACGTAGGAGTACTGCCACATATTGGCAGAGCCAGTCTTGTGAGCAGTGCCAGTAATGATACTATAGAAAAACATCTTAAAGCGAACATAAGTATGGTCTTATATGGGAATACTAGCGTATGTTGATGGAGCCAGCATGAAAATGTATGCACACAGCCAGCATACAATTGTTTTTTATGCTTTCATATATTGCAGGGACCGGCATGATAATGCATTGGGAAATACCCTGTGCACTTTTGGTAACTTACATCTATTGTACTTTTTTAAATAATTTACCCTACACCCTACAAAACCGATTGTTGGCCTTTTACCCACATTGTTGGCCTTTTACCCACATTTTCCCAGAAAGTGTGCTTTGTAATGCACCATTTTAACACATTATTCAAAACATTCACTCTGGGGAGGGAGAAGAATCCTCCCGGTCTCCCGCAACCCATTTTCTTTAGTTCGGCTCCCTCGCTATGCTCAGTCGCAATCACATACTTGTGGCAAATATTTACACCCTCCAAAAAAACAACTCACCAGCCACCACTGGTGGCTGGTATATTTGTGGACCAGGCACTGCCCCCTTCTCTCTATGTTACGTTAAAGATTTAAGCTTCGATTGAAAAGTATATTTACTTCTTTCACTTGCAGCAGTGCATGCCCCTGCAGCGGCATAATAATCATGGACATTGCGCACACGTGGTGGTCCGGGTTGTGGCGTGCCCTATGCTTTGTTAAGTAGCTTTGGGGGGGACCCCACAGCATGGCACTCAGGGGAGCTGCCAATTTTTGTGCTACGCCATTGGGCACCACTGGGTCTGACCAAGGGGTAGTATGCAGTGCGCCACTTGAAGTCTGCCAGAAATTCCCAGGGTGAGAAGCAATTTGTGGGTGTTTTCAATTTTATATAACTGGCTGGTGCTATGAATTTATGTGTGCAGCAATGATATTACATTAAATTGTGTTTTTTTAAAGTCCTCTGGCACCCAGTTACGCTTAGATAATGAAAATTATGGGGGGCTCTGGGGTATATTGAAAGAAACGTTACCAGATATTACACTGCAGCAAAGATAATGTTATCAGATGCACTCCCCTCTGTGCATGCAGACCAGTCTAATAGGTTTCTTCTATCGTAGGGGTAGCTGAATCATTTATACATTTATAACCATGGAATTTCATTGATACTAAATCCTGATCAATGATTTCATTTTTAGGCCCTGCTCGTGCAGCATTTTTCTCCTGGTTAAACAGCAGTGCACAC
Source organism: Ambystoma mexicanum (assembly GCF_040938575.1). NCBI lineage: Eukaryota > Metazoa > Chordata > Amphibia > Caudata > Ambystomatidae > Ambystoma > Ambystoma mexicanum. Next base: position 472,231,695 of record NC_090929.1, on the reverse strand, counting down.
CTCCCCAGGTCAGTGCTTTTTTGGCTTGGTTAACACAGCAACGCCACAGATAACACATACTTTTGTGTACATTGATCTATAGGTGTTTCATATACTAGCTGTAGCTTGCTTTACAAATTTCAGTTACCCTGTTAGAAATACTGCATTATGTATGTTTTTCATATAGACCCCATGTCGAATCTGGAAAATGGCATTCCTCAAATGTGTAATCGTGGGCAAATCATGCCTCCCTCTGTGCCTCTGTTGTCATGTCTGGCTGAAATGGAACACAGGTGCTACATTCATCAACAAAAATCTTAAGGTCGTTTGCCATCACTTACTGTGAGGTCACTGGGGTGGGGTCAAATTACATCACTTCCTGTGATGTCATCAGCGGTCAAGGGTCGCGTGATGTCACTTCCACTACCCCTGGCATTTTGATACAATGACGTCCCTGAGCAAAGGCACAGTCTCTGGGCAATGAGAGCGCCCTGTTGCAGAACTTAGGAAGCAATGGCATATATTGTTATCGTATTTGATTTGGGCAATAGCATGAAAGGGAGCAGCCCAGGCATGTATTCGTGAGAGAGGCCTCGTGTTTTCTTTGGACACCAGCAGCATCAGCTTTTGTTTTACAGTGGAACTGCTGGCATGTATTGTTGAACGCAGCCTTGTTATTTTCTTTGAAAACCAACGTGAATGGGAGATAGACCATAAAATGCTCCTGTGTTGTCCTGGTATTTGTGGGGTGTTTCATGTGTTGCCCTGCAGACTCCAGTGCCAAGTCAATGGAATGTTACCCAATTTTTCTGAAATTATGGCTGAAAAATGCATGTTTTTGACCCATTATTTTAAAGGAATTCTAAGCGGAACAACTGCCCAACACCTTACTGAATAGGTTCAGGTTCACAAGCTTGGGGCAATAGGGGGAACACTTGTACGCCCCGCCTCTTTACAAAAATTAACCAGTTGCCAGTGCACTAGACTGTAGTGGTACTTACTGCCAGAGGGTATCAGGTAATATTATCCCCACCAATAATATTGCCATATATGGTCGTAGGGTAAGGCCATGGGCGATATTATTGGTGGGCAGAATTTATGGGGTTATTCGGACCAGGGGTGTCCCGCGCTCATTAAAAAAATTATGGGGGGTGTCGCCCCGCAGGTTCCATGGCTTAATATCGCCAGTAAAAATATGGCGATATTTTTGTATGGCGATATTTTTGCTGGGATATTAACACATGGAACCGCGCCAGAGTGGGGCATGGACGTCGGAGAATATAGCTGGTTATGTCTTACACCATTCTTTGACTGCACATCGTTTCCCCATTTCCCATAGCTTGTACCCCACTCTCCAGACATGCTGGATACTCCCTGTTCATGTGATCAATAGTCTGGGCCGCAAAGCACATTGTGGTGGCATCAATGATCACGTAAGAAAATGAGTGTGTTTTGGGTCAGGCTGGCTCGGAGTGGCTATAACAGTTCAAGTTGTTGTTTTTTTGTGAGAAAAAGGTTTTAAAAAACAGAGGCTCCTGCCAAGATGAAAGTCCCATTGCGGGGCACTGCACTATTAATAAAATCAAACACGTCCAGACTGCCTGGTGCCTCTGAAAAGGCGCTAGTGCTGGGAGGGTCGCTATGCCTGACATGCGACTGACCCTGACATGTGACTGACTCTGCCCTGTCATCGTGGAATTTCAGAAATCCGAAAGAATTCTGCGGTGGCTGTCAAAAATGTCCCTTTTGGCAATAAAGCGTGAACGGAACCCACAAAAGTGACTTTCAAGAACATTGCGCTCAAGCCACTTTACCAGCCATGACAATGGCTAGAGGCTTGAAACACTTGCGTATAGACGCGTAATAAATGCCATATCATATGACTGATAGTGTGCGTGGCGCGTAAACACCAGCACAGTGGTTCAAGAGGCTGCCTAGAGTGCAGGCCCTGCGAATGGGCTACCTCCACTAGCCCCTTTCCCAGGAACACCGCCCGGCCCTTCTACCTGGCTTGCCCTCTGTCTCCGCGCGAGCACTGTGTGGGCCTCCGCTCCGCTCTCGCCATCTCTCTCCCTCCCACTTGCCAGGCCAGACAAATTGTGCCTTGTTAGCGTCCTCTCCCTGTTGCCTAGGCGCCAAGACTGACAGTGTTGTGACGGCTTAAGAGTGTGTTGACAGCGAGTCTGTCTGATGCTGAGTGACAGCCTTGGCCCCGCGCCAGACTGTGGGGGTAGCCGAGACATGGGAAGAGACAGGCAGACCTGCCTGAATGACACGCTGAGCGTGCGGCGCGGAGGTGTACGGGCGTGGGTGACAGGGCATCACTGAGGCGCTTTTTTGGAACGCCCTGAAGGAAGGAAAGGCCTCATATGAAATTAAAATCCAGACGGACTCTCCCGGCCACGAGAACACGGCCTGTGTTTGATTCCTTCAGGGCAGCGGAGTCTCCAGCAGAGACCCCGGGCGGCGCTGGGAGCCAGGCCTGTGTTATACCTGCGGCTGGATGCGCGCATGCATATACTCTAGTCATTGGGGTGTGCGACAACATTTCTCTGATGTGTATGTTGCTAAAGATCAAAACTGGACAGAGTCATAGATTTGGGCCTTCTCCGTTACACAATGGTTTCGCATGACACCTTACAGGCGGAGTCGCATAGGTGGCAGTCTGCGCTGCATGCAGCCAGGTGAACCGTTGGCCTCCTTTGCGATCCTCTTTTCCCCTCTAATCACTTTTATAACAACATTAGTGGCAAATGGCATTTTAACAAACAGAAACACACACACACACCATTAAAAAAATAAGACAACGGTAGGACTTGTGGATTCAGGGCACTGGTGTGTTGATTGCTTTCCAGGGACGGATTTAGGGTTTCCAAGGCCCTGTGCAAGAGAGGACATGCAATCGCCCATTCTGCATGTGTACAGACGTCATCTCAAGTGACGTAGCAGAAAAGAACTTTGTAAGGAATGTCATCAGTTTTTGATACTCAATGGCGTTTTGGCATATGCAAGCCAAAAGACTAAACACTGTGTGCGGTGCAATATGTGAATGGACAGTTGTATGTAGGGAGAACACTAGTAAACCATGATTGAGGATTTGTTTTAACAGCTTAAGGTGTGATGTGAATCACTTCTAGGGACTCCTAATTCCGAGAAACAAATCACAGCAAGATCAAATGATTTGCCCAGGATCACACACGTTAGTTAAGTGGTGAAACCGGAATGGAGGCCCAGTCTGCAATTTAGCCACTTAACCACATGTCATCCAAGCTTCAGAGTTTATAAATATTTGTAAATGATTCAAGAGCTAAAATATAGTCTTCTAGAAATACCTTCAAAAGTACACATAATAAACTAACTTAACAATAATTACATTGTCATAGAAATGCATCAAGCAAAAGTGTTGGATTATAGCTTCATTTCCCCTATCCCAATGGTCTGCAAACTCTGGCACTCCAGAAGTTTTGGACTACGAATCCCATGATGCCTCACCACTGTCTGTGCTGGCTAAAGCTGATGAGAGTTATACTTCAAAGCATCTGGGGAGCCGAAGGTTGCAGACCCCCGCTCGATCCCATTCGAATGTTACAATAGCAGCCTTCGAAGTAAACACGTTACACAAAGTGAAAGGAAATGCATGATACGTTCATCTGCCTGAAGTCATTATTTCATTTATCATGCAGTGATATGCACCACTCCGATTTCTAATCATACACCATTCACACCTAAGGGACAACAGCCATGCTCCCAGCCCCTCTCATCTCCCTCGCCACCACCTCCACCACCCATGGCTCCCCTTATTGGCGTACCAGTGGCCATTTACCACCAATCTCTCTCTTGTTTCAATCCTCTGCTGAAACGTAGGGTGTGTTAAGAAGCTATCTGACAGACTCCAGGAGGGAGACGCCGTGCCACCTTGTGCTTGAAACATAATGTGAAAAAATAGAAACACAGCTTTCCAGCCTGAGCTCCAAGCGCTGGGAAGGCAGTGAACGTCTGAACCCCACGCAGACACGCAAAGCCAGGGCTTGTCCCTGCCCCAGGCAAGCGGTGTGTGGGAAATTGGGAAAGTCCTACAGAATACGGGAGGGTTAGACACTCTAACCTAGATACTGGTGGAGGACAATGCCCCCAGACTCATAATTTCTTCCCACTTACCGGCCTTTTCAGTGCTATAGGCCATACTTTGTCCCCAGCTCTGTTTGTTTCTATATCACGCGTCAACACCCAGCTGTCCTGGGTAATGTTTAGTGTTCTTAGCGTTTCTGCCAACTTTAGTTATCACCAATATGAGGTTAACAATCTCATCTTAATAAATCGGCACCTTTTTTCTGACTTTCCTTTTCACAGGGGTTGAACTCATCCCAACCCCTTCATCTCCCCCCTGCACGCTGCACCACACAATCTTTCCGTGCACCCACTATGTTTTGTTAAAAAAATTGCCCTTTATTGAAAATGTGTTCTGAAAATGCTATTCGTTTACTTTTCCTTATGAAAATGAGGCATTCTTTGTGACTGGGATATAGCTTCCCAAATGACACAGCTAGACATTTTAGGGTAAGTACTTCTAGGCAGCACAGTCCAGGTCCTGCTCCATGTGGAGCCACAGACCAAGAGCCACCTGATTTAAGAGTGCCCATAATTCAACGCAGGTTTCCCGTCCATAGAGACGGACCAGTGCCGGCTGTTCGTGGCCTAGGGTGTAAGTGGAAGGAAGAATATGTGGTCACCTGTTCCTTTGGCCATCGCATAAGTACACCTGGCCAGTGCAGGAGGCCTCAAAGCCTGTGATCAGGGTGCTCTGAAAGCCTCTGCATTAGGACCTTATAACAGGCAGTTGCCCTCCTAGCGTGCTGTCCATAATGTCAGATATCTACTTTGGCCAAGCCTGTTATGGATTATTTTGCAACCTTATCTCTAATGTAACTCTCATACTGCATTCCAGTGGCTTATTTGCCAATTCACTGCATACAAGGGCAACAATCGTTCTTGCTTTTTGTAATCACTTAAATTAAATGACCTAATGTGTGATTTGGCCGTTCAAAAATTCCGAACTGCCGAAAAGTTCGACCAGATCACACATTCGGTGCTGGGGGCTGCCGGTGATCTGAAAAAGAAAAAAGAAAAAGAAACAAATGAGAGGGCTGCGGGGTTGTCCCCTGCGCCATTGCTCCCTATATTGTGAGCGGGGGTTGCAGGGATGTCCCCCGCAGCGATCCCAAAAAAGAAAAAAAAAAGAAAAGGACCCTTCGGTTCTGGTTCCCGATCACGGAATTGAAAGGGAACAGGTGTAGTGACACATGGTAGTTAGGGGTTTGGGGGTGTGGTGGGGGTGTGGATGGGGGCCAAATTGTAAATTATCAGGGGAGAAAAGGCCAAAGATTATTTCGGAAAAATAATCTTCAGTCTTTTCTCCCTCGAACATTTGGATCGCAGGCTTTCAACCCCGTTCCCACTTCTCTGCCCAAGGCTAATCTAGTATGGCTTTAGGTGGCAGAGATCCTTTTTGTGCAACCGTAATTTTGTGTCCAACAGAACTCCTGCTGACAACTGCTTCTTGACTCTGACGCCTCCGTCAGTGGGCTTGACGTTACCAAAACCCACCTTGGCCATTAGAGGGGATCCAATATCATCTATCTGGTTAGTAGCCGCCACAACTCATAGGAACTCTTGAGCACACTTCAAAGCCATCACACATCCATAACATAATGCTACCTCCACACTAGTAATGTCCTCCATGATCGGTCTGCCGGCCAATACAGGAAGTTCTCATCTCTTCTTTTGAGTACATTTTTTCTGGTCAAACACTGAAAACTATACATTCGTCCCAACAATTATGATCACTCCCCCTTATGCTTTCAATGCCCTACATGTTAGTTAAATCCATACGGTTTTCTCTCCCTGACTTTTCCCACTCTTCCCCTTTCCGCTCTCCTTGGCCCTTTTTCCTTTTCACAGCACAAATCATGGTCTTGCTGCCACTCTGGGTGGGGTCACAACTCGCCTCTACACAGACAACGCTCATTGCTTTAAGACCACTATGGTGGTGATGTACACAGTATAACTGTGAAATAACATAACATAACATAACAAAGTTACATAACAGGATGTTCAGGTTTATCAAACCTTTTTTTATCCAAAATGAATAATACAGCAGATTCACAAAAAACAAATTCTCTTCCTTGAGTATAAAATAAATGGAAAAATAAAAGCAAATATGTACATCACGTGTATGTCATGCTGCTGGCTCGCAGATGCCACTGGCGGCTGTGGAAAGCTTGGCGCTGGCGGCGCAATTAAGTCGTTCCATTCTGCCATTTTCACTTCCTGGTTAGCGTTCTAGTCTTTTTGTTTTGCCTGTCCTCATTTCTGTATTTAACCACACCCCTTTTTGGGGCTCGGCACGTTGCAACTTTGCTTTCGCTCCGCTGCTGTGTTTTTTCGCTAGCCCTTTGATTTACCTCTTTGAAGGGACTGCATTTTTCTCCTTCCCTCTTGTTCCTCTTTCGTCCCTGAGTATTCCGTCACTCGCGTTGACTTACCTGGATTTCCCCGTTTCCCTCTTTTCCTCCATTTTTCTTCCTCGCCTTTCCCAGTCTTTTGTTTGTTCTTCCTTTTCTTCCGCCGCTGCCCGTTTTCTGTCCGCTTCTCTGAGCTGTTTTCCTACTTTCCCCTGTTTTTCTGCCTTTGTTTATATTCTGTCTTCTGTTATCCCTACAAGCACGGATTAATGGTACCCTTCTCAGCCAAGCACTGCCTTCTGCTACGGAGATACTGTACCCTTCACTGTTCATGACTGCCAATCCACAGAGATCCGGATCATCTTCCTATCTTACATCAAGGATATTCTGTCAAGCCATCCACCCGCTACAGCGTCAAAGTTTCAGAGAGGTTTTTTTAAGCGGTTGCTTTTTTCCTCTCCATCTAGTCCCTGTGGGGGGGGGGTCCTCTGCTTCCCTGCATAACAGGGTATCAGTGTGGCTTCTTACCGCGGAAGACCTTACCTCTTCACAAGAAAAAAGACGCCAAAGAAGAAGGTACGCAAACACGAGACCTCATCTGAAGAAACAGGTGAGGAGGAATGGGAGGTGGGCACGGATATAACAGATGTACAGCCTTCCATTGCTGAGCTTGATAGTTTGCAACACCCGGAAAACAGACCAATGGCATCACCTGAACAGGTCCAGGAACTTCTTTCCGCGGTGCATAATTTAACCCAGGAATTGCAGGCCGTTAAGGCTGAAAACGCGACTCTTAAACAGAGAGTCGACAGTCAGAAACGATCCTGCAGTGAACTCCCTCCTATGCCTTTAGCCTGTGGTAAATACGACAGCTCCCCACATAAATTTAAAGAGTTTATGGAGGCATGCATTATTCACTATACTTTCAGACCCCAAACCTATGCCACGGATCAAGCCCGCATCGGCTTTCTGGTGTCCAATCTGACTGGTAACGCCCTAGCCTGGGCTACTCCACTGGTTACTTGTGCCAGCCGTTTATTGCAAGACTACTCCGGGTTCAGAGCCCAATTCAAGTTGACCTTCGAGAGACAAGAGACCTCAGTTGTTGCCAGTGAACAGTTGCTGGACATACGACAGGCTAACACTGATCTATTGTCTTACATATCCTGCTTCAAACAAGTGGCAGCCGAGACTGGTTGGCAAGAAAATGCTCCGTATGCCATTTTTCGTCGAGGCTTGAGAGAAGACCTAAAAGATGAGCTGGCACGGGTTCCTATGCCAGCGATCCTCTCCAAACTTTGGTCCACGGTCCTCCAGTTGGATTTTCGCCTATCAGAAAGGCATTCAGAACGTCGAAAGAATTGTGGGTTTTCTGCTCCACCTGAACCTAGTGTGTCCACCTCCACTCCTACCAACTTGAACAAGGAAGAACCCATGCAAATCGGTGCTACCCAAGTGCCCCTTATATCAGATGAACGTAAACGAAGACGGGATAATAACCTGTGCATGTACTGTGTGTCAAACAAACACATATTAAGAGATTGCCCTGATGTGCCACCATGACGGTCGGGAAACACTCTTCCTCGGAACTAGTAGGGACAAGTTACCGAGGGGGATTTCCTGGTCCCTATGTATCTTTGTCAATAACTCCCACTATCTCTACAGAAGACAACCGTCTTATGGTGGTAGCTATCCAATTGTGTCTTCCTCAGCAGACCTTTGATGTACTGGCTTTGCTGGATTGCGGGGCTGTAGGATGTTTTATGGACATCGTCTGGGCCGACAAGACCGGCATCGTCCGGTTGGAGAAGGAAGAAGACCAAAAGTTGGAGGGAGTCGATGGAAAACCCTTCAGCTCAGGCCTGATAACACACACTACTCCCCCGATGGTCATGAAGGTTCTTCAACACACCAAAACTATTCACTTTGACCTCATCAGAGCAGCACACTTCCCAGTTATACTGGGAGTATCATGGTTAAGGAAGCACAATCCGACCATAGATTGGAAAAACAATCAGATGTCATTCACCTCTGAGTTCTGCGGACAGTCCTGTTCTTCAATAACTAATTATGCCACCATTCAAACACTTCCCGAGCCTTCCCAAGGAACCAATTTATTGAGAATAAACAGTATTCCCGCAGAGTTCAGTCAGTACACGGAGGTGTTTCAGAACAACGAACCACAAGAGCTGCCTCCCCACCGGCCCGAAAATTGCTCCATCAACTTATTGCCAGATGCCATGGTTCCATTTGGGTGCATGTTTTCGTTATCACTCAAAGAGAAAGAGGTACTCAAGGAGTACTTGGACTCAAACCTACACCACGGTCTCATTCAACATTCCCACTCTCCAGCTGGGGCTTCACTGTTCTTCGTCCCAAAGAAGGATTCTTGTGAATTTAGACCTTGCATTGACTATCAGGGCCTTAACCAGGCCACCATTAGGGACCGGTATCCTATGCCCCTGATCAAAGATATCCTGGAAGCAGTACAGGGAGCCAAGATATTCTCAAAAATTGATCTTAGAAGAACTTACCACCTGCTACGCATACGCTCCGGCGATGAGTGGAAAACCGCATTCATCACACCTTTCGGGCATTATGAGTACTGAGTAATGCCTTTTGTCTGGGTGAACGCTCCATCAGTATTCCAGCGTTTCAAGAACTGCACATTCTCAGACCTCTTGTTCCATTGTATCATTGTATACTTCAATGATATACTGGTATTTTCCAAGAACCCTCAACTCCACACCACTCATCTTCACCAGGTTTTACGAAGATTAAAGGAGTATCATTTGAAGGCGAATTCTGACAAATGTGTGTTTCAGGCTACTGAAGTTCCCTACCTAGGGTTTATTCTTTCATCCGAGGTATCAGGATGGATCCCGGCAAGGTGGATGCAATATTGAATTGGCCCACTCCTAGTTCTGTCAAGGACATTCAAAGGTTCTTAGGGCTTGCCAACTTCTATCGTGAGTTCATTGCAGGCTTTTCCGATAGAGTGCTGCCCATCACCAATTTGTTAAAGAAGTCATCTACACCTTATGTTTGGTCTAAAGAGGCGGACCAGGCATTTCAATGATTAAAGGAGGACTTTTGCTCTGCCCCTGTGCTTCGTCAACCAGACCAAGGACTAAGGTTTATCGTAGAAACAGATGCCTGTGCAGCGGCCTTAGGAGCCGCACTACCTTAAGAACACGATGGCTTGGAATATCCCGTGGCATACATTGTCAGAATCAGCAGCACCAATCCTTTCCAAACCCCGATCCTCCTCACCTGATTCTTTGTAGGATGACTTCTTTTGGTGCCCCTTCTTCTTCTATTCCTTTTTTTTGTGAAGAGTAATGGTCTGTCCCGTATAGAAGGCACTCTGTCTCCCTAGTGGAACAGGGATTCAGGTGACCTCCTTCCAAAAGGACCGGAGAGAGGAAAAAAGCACGTTCTTAAAAAAAAAACCTCTCTTGGCACAATTCCAGGCTGAGGATTATATATATATATAGTAGAAAGATGAGTCTTGGCTGGACTGGTGAAGTAATTCCAGGAGGACCGATATCCAATAGAAGAAGGTCTGGGTAAATTCCGGGCAATAGCAGAATATTACTACGTGAAAGAGAAGGAGTAAAAGGAAAGAGGGAAAAAAGACATGGGAGGCAATAGGAATTAAATACAGGCAGAAACTGGAAGCCGGAGTTGGTGCTACAAACAATAGAAAAATAGTCCCAGCGGCGAGGAGCCGAACAGCAAAGGAGGTAGAAGGGACAAAAATTGCCCCTGGAAGCAGAGAGGAGAAGAAAAGGAAACGGGACGAGAATTGACCCGTCCACTGGCTAAGCGGGAAGAGGTACCCGTGCAGCAGAAGCGGGAAGGGACCCGCAAGGAGGAAACGGAAGAAAAAAGAGGAAAGAACCCACAGAAAGGAAACGGGATGAGACCCGAAAGTAGGCTAAGCGGGAGAGGACCGCGAATGAGGAGCGGGAAGAGACCCACAGAGAGGGAGCGGAGGAGGGAGCCGAGAGGTACACACACAAGAGCGGGGAACCCGCAAAGAGCAAGGGAACAAGAGGAGGCAAAGCCGGCAGAGCGTCAGCACCCGAAACGCAAGCGAAGGGTTGCAACGCGCCGGGGGGAAGGCAGGGGCGGGGTTAAAAGGCAGGAAGTTGAGGAGCGAAGGAAAGAACTAGACCAATCAGTCAGTAACAGGGAGAAGCAATCAACGACGGAATAGCCGCCACTGTTGCCATAAACGCCAGCAAGGGAAACGAGCAAGGTGTGTGACAGTATGCCCCCTCCTGATTGAGAATCCCCCTGGTTTTCCTGGATAAGTCCAGTGGAACCTTTGCACTAATTTAGGAGCATGAATATGAGAAACAGACTCCCAGGAGTCATCTGTAGTTGGGTAACCTTTCCAGTGTATCAGGTACTCCAACCTGCCTTTTCTGTATCTGGAGTCTCTTATCTTAGCCACCTCAAATTCTTCAGGTGTCTCAACCCTTAGTGTGGGTGATCTGGGCAGGCCACGTTGGTAGGGATCTTCGAGGTATTCCTTTAACTGGGAGGAATGGAATACAGGATGAATTTGCTGAATGTTTCTTGGCAATTGAAGACAGTAAGAAACTGGATTGAGGCACTCAAGAATGACATAAGAGCCAAGATACCTTGGGGTAAGTTTTGAAGGATGCAACCATTGAGGCAAATATTAGTGGACAACTATAATTTGGTACCTCTGGTCCACTTAGGTGATGGCAGCAGGCGATGAGGATTTTTCTGAAGGCTATAAAGTACCTGACTAGCTTGTAAACTTACAGAGGCAATCTTGTGAGCCTCAGAAATAGAGGAAAGACAAGCATCAACCAAGGGTATGTTGGAGACTGGTAGATGTATCTCAGGAATGAAACTGGGATGAAAACCATAGGTGCAGTAAAAAGGACTAAGTTTCGTTGCACTTTGTCTAGCATTGTTATAGGCAAATTCTGCCGTGGGTAGAAAGGACACCCAATTATCTTGTTGATTATTCACGAAGCACCGTAGGTACTGTTCTAAGGAGGCGTTCGTCCTTTCAGTCTGCCCATTAGTCTGTGGGTGGAAGCCAGAAGACATCACCCTCTCTATCCCTAGTCGATCACATAAGGATTTCCAAAAACGAGAGGCGTATTGTGATCTCTGGTCAGAGATTATCTTCTTGGGCAGACCATGCAAACGAAAAATATCTCTGATAAACACAGATGCCATCTCTGCAGCAGTCGGAACACCAGGTAGGGGTGAAAAGTGGGCCATTTTGGAAAAACAATCGACTATCACCATGATGCAGGAGCACCCGTTAGAAGGGGGTAGCTCTACAATGAAGTCCGTAGAAATGACACTCCATGGTCTGTCTGGTGTGGATTCTTGTTGAAGGTATCCCAAAGGCTTTTGTGTGTCGTATTTGGTCCTGTTACAAACAGGACAGGCCGAAACATAGGCCCATGCTTCTTGCTTTATGTCAGGCCACCAAAAATGTCTTCTAAGGAGTTCGATGGTATTGGAAACACCTCTGTGTCCATCGGCTGCGTCATCATGACACCATCGTAGGGCTTGTAAACGGTTCTCCTGATCAGGCAGAAACAGGCAGTGATCCCTAAAGTAGAGTCTGTCAGTTTTATGAAGACCACGATAGGGATCAGTAGTTGACGATGGTGGTAGTAACCGGGAACTCCTAAGTGCTCCCTCTACAAAGGATGAAACTGTGCCAATGAACTTCTTTCGAGCCAAGATGAAATTTGGCCATTCCTTGTGGATGACACCAGGAAGGGGTCTTCTGGACAGAGCGTCGGTCAATAAGTTCTTGCTACCAGGTAAGAAGGTTAGGGTGAAATCGTATTGAGATAAAAAAATGGGCCCACCGGGCTTGTCTAGAATTTATACACGCCATACGTTGGATTACCTTTAAATTCTTATGATCGGTTCTCATTTCAAATGGATAAGAGGCCCCTTGTAGTAGGTGACGCCATTCCTCGCAGGCAGCCTTCATGGCTAATAATTCTTTCTCAATAACTGAATAATGGAGTTGGCTTGTGTTAAGAGTCTTAGATAGTTAGGCTACTGGGTATTCTGTGCCTTCATGATCCTGAAGTAAGGCCGCTCCTATGGCCTCAGCAGAGGCATCTGTCTCGACAATAAAAGATCGACCCTGGTCAGGCTGTCGTAATACAGGGGCTGAGCAGAAGGCTGTTTTCAGATGTTGAAAGGCCCGGTTGGCCTCATCCAACCAACAAAAGGGTGTGGAAGACTTCTTCAGAAGTCTGGTGATGGGCAGGACCACCTCAGAGAAGCCTGAAATAAATCAACGGTAAAAATTTGCCAGGCCCAAAAAGCTCTGGACATCCTTGATCGATGTGGGAATGGGCCATTGTAGAATACCTTCCACCTTACGAGGATCCATTCTTATACCCTCCTTGGACAGGATGAATCCCAGGTAAGGTACACTGGAAGCTTGAAAAACACACTTTTTGGGGTTCACTAGCAGGTGATTTTCTTTCAGTCTTTGCAGAACTCTATGGAGATCCTCAACGTGTTGTTGTCTAGAGGTAGAGTAAACCAATATATCGTCCAGGTAAACAATGGTACAGTGAAATTGGAGGTCGGAAAAAATGTGATCCATAAATCGTTGGAATATTGAAGGGGCGTTGACCAGCCCAAAGGGCATTACCCGGTATTCGAAATGTCCGTAAGGAGTCCTAAACGCGGTTTTCCATTCATCCCCTGCGCGTATGCGCAGGAGATTATAAGCTCGTCATAGATCGAGTTTAGAGAAAATCACAGCTCCTTGGACAGCCTCCAGAACATCCTTGATAAGGGGCATGGGGTACCGGTCCCTTATGGTTACCTGATTAAGACCTCGATAATCAATACACGGCCGTAATTCGCTAGTGTCTTTCTTGGGGACAAAAAATAGTGAGGCCCCAGCAGGAGAGCGAGAGGGTTGGATAAGACCATTCTGGAGATTAGCATCAAGATAATCTTTCAGTACTTCATTCTCCTTAAGAGATAAGGAAAACATACGCCCAAATGGAACAATGGCATCAGGAATAATGTCTATGGCACAATCTTCTGGATGATCTGGTGGGAGTTCCTAGGGTACCTTGTCCACAAATACCTCATTGTATTGGTGAAGCTCAGTGGGTAAAGAATGTATTCCCACAGAATGTGAAGATAGGTCCTTTACAGCCTGCACCTTTGTGTAATGTGTATCAGACATACAGGCTCTGAGGCAGAACAAAGAGGAGAAAGCTAGCTGATTCTTTTCCCAGTCTATGTAAGGGTTGTGTCTGTGAAGCCAAGAGATTCCAAGGATGAGGGGAAAATGAGCCGCTCTAATGAGATCGAATTGGATGGTCTCAGTGTGTTGGAGAAGCTTCATCTCTAGGAGCGGGGAGGTATGCGTTATGAGGCCGGAACTGAGTGGCTTGCCATCAACTCCTTCCACCTTCTGGTCAACTTCTTTCTCTTGACGCTCGATACCAGATTTGTTAGCCCAAATAGTGTCCATGAAGCACCCAGCGGCCCCAAAGTCAAAAAGGGCAAGAACATCAAAGGGCTTTTGATGGAGAGTGAGTTGCACAGCGACCACCATAAGTCGGTTGTCTTCCGAAGGGGTCACTGAGGCTATCGACATTGAAGCATAGGGACCAGGTCTGTCTCCTTGGCAACTAGTCCCTAGTAGTTCCGAGGACGTGCGTTTCCTGACCGCCTTGGTTGGACTTCGGGGCAGTCTCTAAGCAAGTGTTGATTGGATCCGCAGTATAAACAGAGATTGTTGTCCTTCCTCCTCTTTCTCTCTTCGCACATAAGTGGACCCCTCATCGTGCCAATCTGCATGGGTTCTTCCTTGGAATGTGATGGAGAGGAAGAGGATGGGGGAGGAAAGTCCTGAAGAATGGGAGGGTTATGACCCTTCTGCCGTTCTGATCGTCTTTCTGCAATGCGGAAATCCAACTGTAGTACGGTGGACCAGAGATCAGTCAGAGTAGCTGGTCGAGGTAGGCGGGCAAGGTCATCCTTAAGTTCATCTCTCAAACCACGCCGGAAGACTGGTTGGCCAGAGACTGTGCGGTCTCTGGCCAACCAGTCTCTGCTGCTATTCTTTTGAATGATGAAATATAGGAAAGCAAGTCACTATTTCCTTGGCGGATGTCAAGCAACTGCTCACTGGCCACTTGGACAGTCTCTTTTCATTCAAAAGCTTCTTTAAATTGGGCAGTGAAACCGTTGTAGTCCTGAAATAATGGACTCGCACTGGTGACCAAGGGAGTGCCCAGGCCAGAGCATTGCCTGTAAGGTTTGATATCAGAAACCCTATGCGAGCCTTATCAGTAGAGAAGGTCTGTGGTCTAAAGGTGAAATGAATAATGCAGGCTTCAATAAATTCTTTGAACCATAGAATATGATATGAACCATCATATTTTCCTGAGGTGACCGGCAGGGGGGGTAATTCGGTCTAAATTCTCCCCTGATTATCCACCCTTTGCCTGAGGGCGGCATTCTCTGCCTTGAGATTCTGGAGTTCCTGCGAAAGGCCTTGCACAGCCGTAAGGAGTTCCTGGACTTGTTCAGCTGATGCCATGTTAAAGGTTTTCTGGTGTTGCAATCTGTCAGAATCAGCAGCACCAATCCTTTCCAAACCCCAATCGTCCTCAACTGATTCTTCAGAGGATGACTTCTTTCGGCGCCCCTTCTTCTTCTGTGCCTTTTTTTTTTGTGAAGAGGAATGGTCTGTCCCGTATGGAAGCCACTCTGTCTCCCTAGTGGAACAGGGATTCAGATGACCTCCTTCCGGAAGGACCGGAGAGAGGAAAAAAGCGTGTGCTTAAAAAAAAACTTTCTTGGCACAGTTCCAGGCTGAGGAGTATATATAGTAGGAAGATGAGTCTTGGCTGGACTGGTGAAGTAATTCCAGGAGGACTGATATCCAATAGAAGAAGGTCTGGGTAAATACCGGGCAATAGCAGAATATTACTACGTGAAAGAGAAGGAGTAAAAGGAAAGAGGGAAAAAGAAATGGGAGGCAATAGGAATTAAATACAAGCAGAAACTGGAAGCCGGAGTTGGTGCTACAAACAATAGAAAAATAGTCCCAGCGGCGAGGAGCCAAACAGCAAAGGAGGTAGAACGGACAAAAAGTGCCCCTGGAAGCAGAGAGGAGAAGAAAAGGAAACGGGGCGAGAATTGACCCGTCCACTGGCTAAGCGGGAAGGGGCTCCCGTGCGGCAGAAGCTGGAAGGGACCTGCGAGGAGGAAACGGAAGAAAAAAGAGGGAAAGAACCCGCAGAAAGGAAACGGGACGAGACCCGAAAGTAGGCTATGCAGGAGAGGACCGCGAATGAGGAACAGGAAGAGACCCGCAGAGAGGAGCCGAGAGGCACACACACAAGAGCGGGGAACCCTCAAAGAGCAAGGGAACAAGAGCAGGCAAAGCCGGCAGAGCGTCAGCGCCCAAAGCGCAAGCTAAGGGTTGCAATGCGCCGGGGGAAAGCAGGGGTGGGGTTAAAAGGCAGGAAGTTGAGGAGAGAAGGAAAGAACTAGACCGATCAGTCAGTAACAGGGTGAAGCAATCAACGACAGACAAGCCGCCACCGTTGCCATAAACGCCAGCAAGGGAAACGAGCAAGGTGTGTGACATACATGTCCAAAACCTTGAATGTCAGTCAGACACACTATTCGGTGATTGAAAAAGAATTGCTGGCCATGAAATCAGCTTGCGAGGAGTGGCGTCATCTTCTACAGGGAGCGCACCATCCATTCGAGTTGAGAACTGACCACAAGAATCTCAATGTTATCCAGAGTATGGAGTGTGTAAACTCACGTCAAGCCCGGTCGGCTCACTTCTTTTCTCAATACGATTTTTTATTGACATAATTACCAGGTACCAAGAATATACTTGCTGATGCTCTCTCAAGAAGACCCATTCCTGCCCAATCCCAGAAGGAACAATTAAGTCTTATGTTTCCTGATACTAAGGTCATCTGTTCCATCAAATCCTTTTTGGAAGATGTCCGCAGAGCCACACACACTTCCGGGATTCCATCTTTGACTTGTCTTCCTGAAGATCTACTTATGCAAGATGGATTATGTTTCTACAAACAACGTTTATTCCTACCCGACGTCTGAGTCCGACGAAATGCGTTAAGGTGGTGTCATGATGATCCGGTGGCAGGGCACAGAGGGGTGAAGAACACTCTTGAGCTGATTAGACGTCAGTTCTGGTGGCCTGGTATGACCAAGGAGGTTACTAATTATGTACAATCCTGTCCGGTATGCTGTTGTTCGAAATATAGCACACAGAGACCTGTCGGATATCTTCAGTAGGAAAGAGTGCCAAAGAGACCCTGTAGCATAATATCTACTGACTTCATCATTGAACTGCCGCCCTCTGAGGGATGTTCTTGCATAATGGTGACAGTGGACTGCTTTACTAAGATGGCACACTTTTCACCCCTGGCTGATGTACCCACTGTGGCAGAGATGGCTTCGGTCTTTGCTAAAGAGATCTTTCATTTACATGGTACCCCCGACAAAATAATCTCTGATAGAGGCGCTCAATATGCTTCCCGTTTTTGGAAAGAACTTTGCAGAAGGTTGGGTATTGAAAGGGCCATGTCTTCAGGATTTCATCCGCAAACCAACGGGCAGACTGAAAGGACAATTTCTCCCGCAGAGTTTGCCTACAACAATTCTACACATAGTGCTACTAGACGGAGTCCTTTCTTTTGTTCCTATGGTTTTCATCCCAGCTTTATACCATCTTTGTCTTTTCCCCCTTCTGATACTCCTTCTGTGGACCATTTGTTGTCCAGCATTTCTGAGGCACATAAGATTGCTGTTGAAAGTCTGCAGGCCAGTAGGCTTTGTTACAGCTCTCAGAGTAATCTGTAGCGCCTTCCTTCCCCTAATTGGCAGATAGGAACCAAAGTCTGGTTAGCTACCAAATACCTTCACCACTAGCTAAACCCTTCCAAGCTTACGCCTCGGTATATGGGTCAGTTTACCATACTTCGCAGAATTAATCCTGTGGCCTACCGCCTTCAGTTACCAAGGCACATGAGACACATTCACCCTGTGTTCCATTCATCCCTGTTAAAAGAATACAAGGTGGATCCCTATCATCGCACTCTGCCCTATAGGTCTGTTCCTACCAGCATCCCTCCGGAAGAGTACGAGGTCGCCTCCATCCATGACTCCCGTTACAGACGGGGCCAGTTGGAATATCTGGTCCATTGGAAGGGCTATTCACATTCTGAGGATTCATGGGAGCCTGTGTCTCATATTCATGCTCCTACTTTGATCCAGAGATTCCACCGCTTGTTCCCTGGTAAGCCAGGGGGTGGGCGTCCTTTGGGAGGGGGCATAGTGTGTTGCCGCCAGCTCGCAGATGTCACTGGCAGCTGTGAAACGCTTGGCGCTGGCGGCGCCATTAAGTCATTCCGTTTTGCCTTTTTCACTTCCTGTTTAGCGTTCTAGTCTTTTTGTTTTGCCTGTCCTTGTTTCCGTATTTAACCACGCCCCTTTTTGGAGCTCAGCGCGTTGCAACTTTGCTTTCGCTCCGCTGCTGTTTTTTTTCGCTAGCCCTTTGATTTACCTCTTTGAAGGGACTGTGTTATTCTTCTTCCCTCTTGTTCCTCTTTCGTCCCTGAGTATTCCGTCATTCTCGTTGACTTACCTGGATTTCCTCGTTTCCCTCTTTTCCTCCATTCTTCTTCCTCGCCTTTCCCAGTCTTCTGTTTGTTCTTCCTTTTTTTCCGCCGCTGCCTGTTTTCTGTCCGCTCCTCTGAGCTGTTTTCCTACTTTCCCCTGTTTTTCTGCCTTTGTTTATAATCTGTCTTCCGTTATCCCTGCAAGCACGGATTAACGGTACCCTTCTCGGCCAAGTGCTGCCTTCTGCTACGGAGATACTGTACCCTTCACTGTTCAGGACTGCCAATCCACGGAGATCCGGGCCATCTTCCTATCTTACATCAAGGATATTCTGTCAAACCATCCACCCGCTACAGCGTCAAAGTTTCAGAGAGGTTTTTTTAAGCGGTTGCTTTTTTACTCTCCATCTGGTCCCTACGGGGGGGAGGTCCTCTGCTTCCCTGCATAACAGGGTATCAGTGTGGCTTCTTACCGCGGAAGACCTTACCTCTTCACAAGAAAAAAGACGCCAAAGAAGAAGGTACACAAACACGAGACCTCATCTGAAGAAACAGGTGAGGAGGAAGGGGAGGTGGACACAGATATAACAGATGTACAGCCTTCCATTGCTGAACTTGATAGTGTACCTGTTTGGACCCATGAAGATTGCCACATCAATTTAAAGACTGGTGATTATTTACACCACAAGGGATTTGTGCAGGCAGGATGACAACGCCATCATTGTGGAGCAGTGAAAGGAGGGTATTAACATATAAGCAGAAAAAAAGAGGGTACTCACCCATGTCAGGCCTTCTTAAAATTGTCTTTCTGATTTCACTGCCATCCTTCCTCGTGTAGCCGGTTCTAGCAGCAGCATGGTCACAGAAACAGTGGTAATTTCACAGGCATTCTGTTAAGGCATTCCCGCTATTAACCTTAAACACTGACCCCCGATACGCATTACATGGAAACCTGCAGCATACTCCTCCCCAACCCTGTTGGGGAATCCAAGATGATGTAGGAGACAGCATCAGGGCTTGACTGGGAACCGAAAGTGACTCTCGAAATTTTTGTTCAAAGTGACCGCATATTTTGCGGAAGGAGCAAGCACAGCACGTGAGCACAACACTTCTATGGGGGGATTGCAGGTATCCTCCAAGAAGATATTGAATACAATTAGTCCAAATGAGTGCATTTAAACCATGTTTTAATCATATATGGATTAAAGAAATTCATGTTTTAAATGAGTTAATGATCTCGCAAAGTAGATCTTCAATGTCAAATTAAAATCTAACACCATAAATGTAATACTACAGCATCAGCATTTCATAAAATCAGTATCTTTAAGTTGCCTTTCTTTTATTTGTTACAATATTTAAATATTGAAAGATTTGCACACCCTGGTGACATGTTCCTCAATGTTGCAGTTCTAAGGTAGATTTCTCCAAGAAATGTCTTTGGTTAAATTGTCCTCCAGAAAAGGACAGTCAAGGAGGTTTTCTTCATTGCAAAGTGCGGAGTAAGTGAGAGGCAGAGTGAGGGAGAGTGCCAAGATGGTGGCAAGCGCTCAAAAACTCCAGCTTGCCAGAAGGAAAATTAACCCAAACAGTGGGCCAGTACTATTACAAAAACATAAGTTTATCCTTTAAAACAATATCAATGCCTACAAACGCAGACGCGTATCAAATGAATCACCATTCTTTGTTTTGTTATGTTATACAATGTTTGTACTGTGAACTGTAACACTTACAATATTTATGATACACAGATTAAACTAAATCGTTTTTGAATAATTGCATTTACAAATGTGTGACGCTCTAAATTACGTTTGCTTGCAAAATAATGAAATGTGACAAATTCCTTTTACGTGAACTTCATTTGTTTTCTAATATTGTACAAGTATAAATGATGGAGAGGTATGACAAAGATCCAGTCGAAAATGACAGAATGCATTTAAGGTACATTACTGCAAAATGTTCTAAGTAAAAGCGACAAATCCAGCTTTAACAAACATGAAATGTGTAACGTTGTGTAATGAAATGACCTACAAATTACAATCTTTTATATATTTTCCTCCCTTATATACACTGCCGGCCTGGAGGCCTGGGGGCTCCCTCCCACAGGCCCAGAGAGCCAACCGCCACATACACCATAGGCCTGGAGACAAGGGCACAAAGAAAATCTACATTTTGGGAGGGGGGGGCTAAGTGGTGATGGGAGGGGCCTCTTCAGAAAATAGGCTGGGCAAACTTGGAGGCTCCACCCCACTGTTCTACCCCCAAGGGTCTGGTGTGGGGACCAACTATCAAATAGTATATTTTACAGCGCAATATGCAGAGAGGGGATGGAAGTCTTTCTTGAAAGTAGCAGCTGTAAAGGTTTACTGCGTTTGTTCAAGTACATTTTTCTGAACAAACACAGTAAAACTTTACCACCGCCAGTTTCGCAGAAAGGCTTCCCTCACCTTTCTGCCTAACAAAATGCAAATGCACATATCCAGGGGTGCACCTAGGCTAAAATGTAGGCGGGGCTAACCCTTCATATGTTGGGAGAGGCGCTAACTTCAGAGACAGTGGAGGAGTGTCAAACTTACTTGTGTAGGGGCATCTAACTTCTTTACTCATTGTAATGAGACTATTCTAATGCAGCTTCACTGTTACAATCAGTTATCCCTCTCCTTTAAGTCTGAAAACATCCACTTCTTGCAGATCCTGAAGGTCCTAGAAAGTGTGAAAATGGCCGATGGTGTGCAATGAAAGACTCTATATGATAGCATAACTGGACATTGCAGAGTGTGGGACAGTACTGGGTGGCTCAAGCAACTTCAGTGGCTGGGAGCAACAGGGGAGAAAATGTATTATTGGTTCTACCACATTTAGTCTGCTATACTAGAATCTCTGGTGCCAAAATAATATCAGTGTACCTTTTTTGCAAAACCAGAAGATGCAAAAGACAAAATATCTATTTACCCATTTTATTTTCAGCGCTTTAAGACACACAACAAAAGAAGTTATGTAATAGACTCACTTAGGTTTGGAAATTCATCACAAACCTCCATCCTGTTCTTATGTATGGTTTTAAGAACATTCAACTAAGGACATCAAAGCAAACTTTACTTTGTAGCATATCAAGCTATTGGACATTTTGGGTATGAACACATTTTCAAAGGGTGCTTTATGTTGTTGCTCGCTTTAACTGCCACAGATTTGCAAGGTGGCTGGTGGTCTTTCAGTTGGAAATTCACCATCATGCATAAGAAAGGCTGTGCTGCTGATGACAAAAGAAACCTCTTGTCGAGTTCATTACAGCACTGGCTGCAGAGCCAGGGACGCAGCCTTTATGTCTCGGTGGGGCTGTGACTCGGGAAAATGCGCAGTGCTTAATCATCCGAGTCAAGCAGATAGTAGATTTGCTGCCTCAGAAGAAAGAAAATGCGCCAACAGGACCATGTTCCTGATCCTTTGAACTTTTATAGGGCACGGAATCCCCACCCCTGAGCGAACATTTCAGGGTGGGGGGCTTCAGCCCGGTCATCTGAATGATGTTGCGTGCCTGCCTGGAGAGTAATTCCAAAGCAGGCCTGTTCCCAAACCAGAAACGCACCTTAAACCTCACGAAAAGGTGCTTTCTTACCAGTGGAAATTACACCTTGTTTTGCAAGTACTTTTTCGTGTAATCTCTAGTAGCTGCTGCTGTGATGGAGCTATGCCGCTACATAGTATTGCTTCATTTTGTACATATTGTTTGTAACAGTAAAAGTGCTGCCCGTGCTGCAGTTGCCAACCAAACTCACGGACTCCTGCGTCTGTCTGTGTACAGCAAGCATGCAGGAGAGCCTGGCCTTACCAGGCCCCATAAGGCCATGCTTTTCGGTTAGGTTGCAACCCCTCCCTTACTTAATAGTTATCTTTCAGCACTTTCTGGAAGCAGGACAATCCGCCTGGCACGGTTTGTATTTTATGCTGCGCCTACGTGCCCCATTTGTAGTTGCTTTGTTCTCCTAGGACTGTGGTTAGTTGGAGTGTGACGACTCTGAGTTTCACATTCTACATTTTTGCAGGGCTGTGTTCTGACATAATGACATTATATAACAAATGAATGCACACTTGAAGATTTAGGATTTAGGATAATGTTGATAATCGACATATAATATTAATAAATGTATTTTTTCACCCCCCCCGTTCCTACCGGAGCCGAGGCCCGCCACCAAGTCAGCTGCTCCCTCATATCATTCGAATTGAATCTCACCTCCCTTAGTGGTCGAGTTGTTAGAAAGCACAGGCTACTGTCTGGCTGTGGCTGGCCTACGTGGCTGGCTGCTGCTGCTGCCTGCCCCACTCTGCCAGTGCACTTCACCTGACCTGCACAATGTGTGTGCGTGTGGCAGCAGGCAGGGCACATGCGGTTCCCAGGCACTCATCATGCGCATGCACGAGCTGCTGGGGAAGAAAATAAATGCACAGAATCACTTGCCTCAGTCGGTGGAGACGACAGCCAATTCAACCCGAATCACCCAGGCAGATCACACGATTGTTGCTTCTCTAATTTTGCATCCTTCTGCTCCCTGCGCCAAAGAGGCAAAAGAGGCCCTATGCCCAGAGGCCTACCGGGGGATGTCCTGGTGTCCTGGTGGGGCAGTCCAGCCCTGAGGAGCATCGGATGCTACTGGCTGAGGAGCTGGTGAAATTCTGTTGGGAAGATTTCTTGAGAGCGGACCCCTCTGCTTTCAGTCCGCCCTTGCCTAATGGGGATAGCTGTTCTTACAGAAAAGAACACATGATATTACTTGACAAGTTCTTCATAATAGTAGAAGGCAATTGGAAGCCAGAGGATGGTTATGTGATCAGTTCAAGTGAACTGGCAACTGCCTTGATGATTGGAGATATACCAGTAGCTCACATTAACAGTGAAAAGAGTCAAGAGGTGTTCATCTCAGCCAAAGACGTTTTAGTGTCAGAAGAGCTCACCTTTGTATGTGCGGTAGAAGAGACCGACTAACCGCAGACACAAGGAGATGAGCAAGACAACAAAGAGAAAATATTCTCCCGCAAAGACAGAAAAAGGTATCAAAGAAAGAAAGACAATGTGTGCCGACTCGGGACAGGATAGGGGAGCAAGGGAGAAACAAGTGAGCAAATGAGCCTGCTTTTGATGCAACAGTCAATCACAGTTTGTCGTCAATGACCAGTAATGGCTAGTAATGAAAGAAATGTAGCCAGCCTATGACCATAGGTGACATATTTAAGCAATCGATCGGGCGTTAACCAAGCCCTGGGGCATTACCAGGGACGATAATGACCCCCCTCTACTCGTGTAATATTGCTATTAATACCCCGGCACATAGTATTTTTTCTCGAGTTGGGAAATGGTGGGGAACCCGTTTCTCAACTCGAGAAAAAAAATAAGAAATAAAAATAGCTGCCATGGATCACTGAGAAGGGACAACACGTAGTCCCTTCTCCCATTCCATGGCACCCATGAAAAACATATGAAAAAAAATTAAACAATGAAAATGGCCGCCATGGAATGGAGCAAAGGGACTACACGTAGTCCCTTCTCCCTTTCCACGGTGGCCAGTCAGAGAAATGGAAGGAACTTTGTGTGATGCGGCGTGCTTTGGGAGCAGGTAAGTGAAGTCTTTGTGGAGCTGGTAACGACCTGGCGAGGGCCAATCAGATGGATTGTTACAATCTGATTGACCCTCGCCGGGTA
Source organism: Ambystoma mexicanum (assembly GCF_040938575.1). NCBI lineage: Eukaryota > Metazoa > Chordata > Amphibia > Caudata > Ambystomatidae > Ambystoma > Ambystoma mexicanum. The sequence continues at coordinate 472,207,900 of NC_090929.1, read as the reverse complement.
CTAATGATAAAGAATGCCTCCAGCATTTACAGAGGCAGATGAGTGCTGACCGTATCAGGCACAGATGAAATGTACAGAGGACTCAAAGATGTGGAGAGTGTGGTGCTAGCTGTCAATAATGAATCACAAAGACTTTCAAAACCATACAATGTCATGCAAATTAACAGCAAATAAATATGATCGATCGCTGATTCCGCTTGAGATCTCGTAGTCATCCCATTACAGCAGTGTAAAGCAATGATTGCACAAGAAACCTGTTGGGGACATAAATGGTGCAACACTGAGTTTAACCGTTGCACTACTTCTCAAAAGTGTGCATGGCAGAATCTGGCCAGCCATGTTGGAATGGCATGAACAAAGAAAAATAGAAATGAATCAAGTACTGAAACACTTGTGTATGAGCGCAATACAAATAAAATATCATATGTTTGTTTGTTTGTTTGTTTGTTTATTTGGTATAGCGCAGAACCAAACCCGAAGGGGTAGCTGGGCGCAAACAGTACAAGATTGCTTAAGAACTTAGTTACAGGAGAAATACACGTTATGCAGTTCGCAATTAAATCAAGAAAAGTGCAGTTTATACAGTTCACGTTAGATCAACGAAATAAAGAAATGCGGAACTACGGTTCAGTCTAGTTGATCGGATGTCATTCAGCTGGTTGCAGGCATCTAGTGTCTATGTGGGAGGGGGAGGTCGAGCTAAGTGTCATTGGCACGGATCCAAGTGAGGACTTTTCGCCTGAAACTAGAGTAGGGTTGGTCCATTCTGAGATCCAAGGGGAGTTTGTTCCAAGTTTGCGCAGCTATGATTGGGAAACTAGAGCCGGCGGCTGTACTCTTTTTGAATCTAGGCACCACTAAGGTGAAGGCGTTGGTCAGACTTGTGGGACGGTTAGAGGTTCTCTTGTGGATTCTGTTGGCCAGATAAGGGGGGGCAATGTTGTTGAGACATTTGGATGTGAGGGAGAGTATTTTGAGGGTGATCCTGTCTTTGATTTTTAGCCAATGGATATTTTTCCTAAAGGTGGAGATGTGGGCTCTGTTAGGAATATTTAAAGCTACTCTGATAGCGTTATTTTGGAGAGTTTGTAGTTTGTCAAGGATATACTTGTTAGAGCCTGCATAAAGGGCATTGCAGTAATCCAGCTTGGATATGATGAGAGCATTGGCTAATGTGATGCAGCTGGTCTCAGTTAGAAAAGGTCTGCATGCTCGGATCAATTTGCAAGTATATGCCGTGGAGGATGCTAGCGAGTTCGTTTGCTTTTTGAAGGTGAGCGCTGAATCAAGATAGACCCCGAGGGTTTTGACTGCAGGCATCACTTTAATGACGTTATTGTCAATGTTGAATGAGGCATAGTTGGGGTCAAGTTTTTTGATAGCCAACGCTGAGCCAGTGATTAGTAGCTCCGTCTTGTCGTCGTTCAGGCAGAGGCCATGGGATGCCATCCAAGCCTGAATGAGGAGATATATCTTATTTACTAAGTCCGTGTCTTCCAAGAAGTTACCCGAAAGGGGGATTAGAATCTGAGTGTCATCAGCGTAATTAGTGTAGACAACACCCAGTCTGTCCAACTTATCAAACAGGGGCTTAGTAAAGATGTTATACATCGTCGGAGAAACACATGATCCTTGGGGAACACCGCATGAAACTTGTATGGGATCAGCGGCTGCTGAGGGTGAGAAGACTCTCATTGTCCGGTTTGCAAGGAAGGATTGTACCCAAGTTATGGCATCACTTGAGAAATGAGCGGCCGAGCTTAGGTGATTGCATAAGACTGCATGATCTACCAAGTCGAAGGCCGCGGATAGGTCAAGGAGGAGTAGCATCGCTGTTTTACCATTGTCCTTCAACTCGTCAATTTGGGTCTTGAGGTCAATCAAGGCTGTTTCAGTGCCATGAAGGGGACGGAAGCCAGATTGCCGTGATCCTAGTAAATTGTTAGTTTCTAAGTAGTCCTGGATTTGCAGGTATGCTACTCTGTCTATGATTTTAAGTAAGAAAGGGACAGTAGTGATGGGTCTGTAGTTAGTTGGTATGGCAGGGTCAAGTGTTTGTTTTTTTAGCAAGGGAAGCACCCAGGATTGTTTGAGGTTGTTCGGTACTAGATTAGACTTAAAGGATGCATTAATGATTTTTGAAATGAAGGGTGCAAGGTCTCGAGCTGCATCTTTTATAATTTGGGCCGGACAGCTGTCACCTTCACAGTTGGAGGGTTTTAGAGATAGTATGATTTTTTCTGTCTCCAATATGGATATCTTTCTGAAGCTAAATAGGTGGGGGGTGTTAGATTGGTTTGGGAGGAGCTGAGGTTGCAATATGGGTTCTGTTGGCAGGAGCAAGGAGGCTTTTTTGTTAGCAATTTTAGATTGGAGCGAGCTAATTTTATCCGCCAGGGCATTTTGTATATTAGTGCACCAGGACTTGTTTTTGGGAATGTTGTCAGGTGGGGTTATGGGTGATTCCATTTCACGGAGGATGGAAAATAGCTCCTTGGTGTCTGATTTGGCTTTAGAGATTCTGTCATTGAAGGTATTTCTTTTAGTGTTTATGATTTCCTTTTTATACTGTTTGGCAAGGGTGGCTAATTTGGTTTTGTTCTCCTCGGTGGGTGAGTGTTGCCAGATAGACTGCAACTTTCTTTTTTGGATTCTAAGGTCTTTCAGGTGTGGCGTGAACCAGTTGTTAAGGTGACAGAGTTGTTTGCTTTTGCGCAGCTTGGTGGGGGCAATCGAGTCAAGTGCCTTGAGCATAGAGCTGTTGTAAGCTTCTACCAGCGACGTAGGGTCTGTAATGTTGTCTAAGTTATTAAGAGTAGGGAGAAGGTAGGGGAGGAGTTGTTCTGATGTGATGTCTTTTTTACTTCTGGTGGGAAGTGGCGGGGCCATGAGTATAGGTTTGGGCCGGATAAGGTCTAGTGAGGCATTGAATACAATTAAGTGGTGGTCAGTCCAGGATTGTGGTATTATGTTGGTAATACTGATGTTACAGTTCCGATCAGCAACCCAGTCTAAGGTTCTGCCTTTGGCATGAGTAGGAGAGGAGACTTTTTGAGATAGGGCGTAGTCATTCAGGAGTGAGGCGACAGATAGGGCATGTTTGTCGTTGCTGTCATTAAAGCCCAGGTTAAAGTCTCCCAGTAATAGTATTTGAGCGTGGTCTTTAGTATTGTTGGTTATAATGCTGGTTATGTCGTCTTCAAAGGTTCCCAGTGGTCCAGGTGGTCTGTAGATAACATGCAAGGTGAGAGTCCGGTTACAAGAGAGGTGCAATTTGGCAGTAAGGAGTTCACAAGATGAGAATATCAGGGTAGTAGCTAGTTTGATAGGTAAGGTAGCTTTGTGAATGATGGCTAGGCCGCCACCTTTAGTGTTAGGTCTATCGACTCTTAGTAGTTGGTAGCCATCAGGTATAGCTAGCATGATGGCAGGGCCAGCTGCATCATGGAGCCATGTTTCGGTTATGACTAATAGGTCTAAGTTTTCATTGGTTAAGGTGTCCGAGATCTCGGTAGCATGGGCGACCATGGATCTTGCATTAATGAGAGATCCAATTATTGATAGGGTACTATTTGGTTGAGTCGAGGAGGGTTGTTTATTTTTGGTAGGGGCATCTCTTTGTATCAGTGGCTGATTAGTAGTTGTAGGAGCAGGGCGAGGGGTGGTGGGTTTGGGGTATTGCGAACGTTTGTTTGCTAGATCGATATAGCCTCTGTGATTGTGGTAGGAAGATGGTTCATGAAGACAGGACAGTCTTGCCCTCAGTCTCATGTTTCTGTCCTTAGCAGGGTGTGAGTCCGCAGTTGCAAATGCCATGGTGGTAAGGAGGCTCAAAGCAATGTGTAGAGATTGGTAATAGGTGATTTTCATTCTGGAGGTGGGCAGGGATGCGAGGGTGGGCAAGTTCAGGTTCAAGCTATGGGCGTGGACTAGGTTACATGCAAAGGCGTGTAGTTAGTGGTTCGGTGCCAGAGAGGTCTGAGCAGTCTGTAAAGAGACCTGTATATTGGCTATTAGGTGATCTAGGCGAGAACCAGGCTAGGTTCTATGTGGGCAAAGCAGTGGCAAACTAGGCAAGTGTAGAAGACTAGCTAGGTAGTGTGTCACCTAAGTATGTCAGGGCAACTCGAAGCACATTGAGGTATATAAAGTGGCTAGGGCAGTGTTATACCTAATGACAACCATGGGGCAGGGGCACAGGTCGGGGCACAAATCTGGTGAAGTACTATCTGCAACAGCACAGAATAAGGCACAGGTCAATTGTGGTCTATTGGCGACCATAAGGCACAGCACAAATTAGGGCACAAATCAGGTAAAGTCTGATGGCAACCATAGGGCACAGCACAGAATAAGGCACAGGTCAATATCATAGGTTCCATTTAGCATCAAACAAGTCATATGACTGGAAAAAGAGACTTGGGAGAAAATGGTTGACACCAGTAATTCTTATTAAAAAGACTACAAGAAGTTAAGATTATGTGTCAGCGTAAGGAGCCTAAAAAGAGAAATTGCCATGGGTATATATCTATACGCGGTTTTTCAGAGCTTGTCTGGATGGTGAACAATGCATGCTTGATTACACATCTAGATATGTCCTATGCATGCCCCAGATACTGCTGCATGAAGAAGAGAAAGACTCAGGACTTTCATCACACCCTTTTTAGTCTTCAGTTATACAGAAATGCCATTTGAGCTATGTTCAGCTTCTATGTTTTTTCAGAGAATGATATCCCACATGCTCCACAAAGTCAGAAATATGGATTACTTTCAAGATGATATCCTGATATATGGTGACAATGAAATCAACCACAGCAAGACACCCTGATGAAGGAATTAAAGCATTGGCCTCAAAGCATTGTTGCAGTCTAAACCACACAATTCAGGAAATGAAATGGAGATGTTGCACAGTGCACGGGCAACTACTGTAGAACAAACACATGGGGTTGCAAGATCTGTTTGTTTGACTTATCATAAAACGCTCACCCACATGCTCAGCTCTGCTGGCACAAAGTCTTCCACCCGGACACCTGTGTGGTTAGCAGCACAACCTTGAGACAAACTAAACACACCAATCAACTACATTCATATAGGATCAATGTAGTGTCCTCCTTGAGTGCAGTGACACAAGAGAACACAGCTAGTCGAAATGAAAGTGAGTGGAAAGCTGCTATGAAGAATGACATCACTTTAAATGGAGTGAGACAGTATGCAATGGAAGGCTGCCCAGATGAAATATTCCTTGCCCTGTCTTTGCAATCACCCAAGCAAGTGTCTCCAGAACTACACATGACAGAAGTGCTAGTAGTCTGCCTTGACCATGCCATATCGCCCCAGTAGCGTGGGATACTCCATGATTGCTTAAACTCAGAAGGGGTGTAATGCCACAACACTGTCACACCACAAATGCATGATTGCACACCAGGCTGACTCCTCCGCAAAGCCCAAAAAGTCACAAAGATAACCCAGAGAAAGTGGAGTCAGGCTTTATAGGGCCATTGAATCAGACTTAAGTTGCAGCAGGTGTAGTGAGGTAGTGTTGCAGTTAACATTAAAATGGCTACTAATACAGATTGTGTCAGCATTTCGACCAGCTAAACATTTCCGTAGTTCAAGCCATGTCTAGAAGCAAAGGCTTTCCAAAAGAAATGGTAACAGACAATGGGGTCAGGGACGTCATTTGGGTATTGCCAGGGGTCGCACCTGCAACCCCTTAGGTCTCCCTTTCTACCCCTGTTGTGTCCCTTGCTACCCCTAAAAAAAAAGAAGAATTGAAGCTCCTTTGAAGCTCCTGGGCTGTGGCCAGTGCGATGTGGCTCTTTGTTTCTGGAGTGGCTGGAGTTCAGGCCTCTTAAAAAACAGGGGGTTCAACAAATGTAACACTATGAGCATTGACCCTAAATACAAAAGAATAGGGATAACACATAATGTATCTTTCTGGAAGTCTATACAATAATTGCTGGACTCATTAAAGGTTTATTTCAGGCACACTTCAGGGGGTGAGTCACTGATTTAGTCTGTTCTTAAACACTTAAAATTCACAATGCAAACAACAACTTCCAAAAAGCATTTAGAGTAGAATAAGCATCCATTTCGAACTATGTATTTTGCTTTTCGCAAGTTGCAGTTGTAGCATTTTTTTTCTGCGGTTGTCTCTGTTACGATCATCACAAGACATTCTATATCGGTGTCCTCAGTTACTTGACAAAATCCTTGTGCCTAAAAGCTTGTGTACAGTGTAGAATTTTTTACCATAGCACATAAAGTGGCCCTTGATTTCATTGTGCCACAATTACTTCTTTGTTGTAATGGGTCTATCTTTCCTATCTCTGTGGCATGCTGTTCAGGATGTTTGTTTGCATGTATGAGGTTAACGAGTGCCCAGAGTATGGGATACCTTTAATACACAGTTATGAACCCTCCAAATGGTATGTATTTTGCCACCCTCTGAAGCCTGAAAGGTAGATTCACGCAGACGTGACATGCGGCCAACTTAGCACCAGACCTGCAGATGAACTGGCCTGCTGTTAAATCTCAGTTACCAGTTTAATGCTATCCGCTACAGACTGTAATTTGCTTTCTGACTTTGAAAACATTCAGACATGTACTTGCTCATTTTACTATAGCCGGTAAAACAGCTATAGCCGGTAAGATAGCTCAGTGAATTAAGCACTCGCTGCTGGCATGTGTGTGTGTGTGTGTGATCTGCAGGTTGCAGGTTCGAATCCTGGCCAGGCCAAATCAGCCTTTCATCCTTCTGAGGTTGATAAATGAGTACCAACGCTGGTTGGGTTATATTGTAGTATATTTGTTCTATATAAAGCACTTAAGCGTAAGCTAAGATCTATATAATAACACATTATTATCACTTGGCCTTGGGCGTCTGCTTGCATTCACAATAATTTGGTAATATGGGCCTATACACACTGGGCCTCATTACGACCCTGGCGGAGTGGGTTTACGCCAGCGGTATTCGCGGCGGACCCGTCCGCCCTACTACGAGTTCCCGTAGCGCCATGGAGCGTTTTCCGCCTGGTTTTTCCGGCCGGAGAAATCCATGGCGCTACGGGACCTTGTTGTAATTACGCCACCGTATTTTACGGTGGCGTAATTAACGCCTTCCCCACTCCCATTATACCCTATGGGGCAAAAATGGGAATGGGGAAGGGTAAAATGGGGAATGGGGATTTACCGCCCCGCCAAGGTCGGAATGGGGCGGAAAATCCGACAACCCCCATGGCGCTATCGGCAGCTTTCCGCCGTGCTCCATGGTGCATATTGCACCGCGATTTCCGCCAGGGTCGTAATGAGGGCCACTGATATTAACGATACATATGGTGATCAATCCTTGTATGGAATGTATATCACATTACAGAGATATCGTAACCATAGTTTTCGTATTGAACTTAGGAACAATGCTATGTGATGCCACTTCCAGTTTTGTCAAGGGTTGAAAGGTTGTGTTCCATCGCTTCCCGTGATGTCACTTTGGGATGGGGTCAAATGACATAATTTCCTGTGATGTCATCAGTGGTCAAGGGTCATGCAATGTTACTTCCGCTACCCCAGGCATTTTGGTGATATGTCGTCGCTGAATCGGGTACAATAAGTGTTACACGATATGCTAGTGTTTCTCAAAAATGTAACATGAAGCAGAGTAGCCTTTTATCACCCCAAAGCCATTGGAAAATTGAAAAGCGTTAACAGATTCGTAAAAGCAGGTTTCCAGTTGGCTGCAGAATCTAACAGAGATGGCAATCTTGTTGCAAATAAGCGCCATCAGCTCACCGACAGACGGCAAATACAAGAACAATCGTATTGGTGTTCCAAGTAATGAGAGGTAGGCGAGGCCACTTAAGTCTAATTCCACTGTGGTTATCTGGCATCAGCTAAGACATTAGTATGTCCCTGGAAGATGTAAGGGTCTGCATGAAGAAGAATCTGGGAAGCAGAGACAGCAGTACGATCTGCGACATCAAGTGAAAGCAATGGACCTGCAATCCATAGACTTGGAGAAGATAAGGTTTAATTACAGGGGGCAGAGAGGCCCCTTCAAAGTTCAGTAGTCCATGGAGGGAGTAGCGTTCTATGAAAGGAATGACAATGCAAACAGGCCTGTTCAACTGAGTATCCCAGGAGAAAAGGAGGTAAAAGGAGAGATGGATTTCACAGAATGTGCTCAGAGAGCAGAGAGGTAAAGAACAAAGAATCAGACCTGGGAGGCATGAATGTCTTCCAAGCAGACACTGGCATCTTGGCTTTATGAGAGCTAGGTCTCAAAACAAGAACCACTAACAAAGGCCCAGTGGTTCTGCTTCACCTGTAAGTATAATGAGACAATCCTGATGTGCGAAGTGTTGAAGGCAGCACCAGAGAGTGAGTGCAAGGACAAGCATTGACGGCTGTTATTCTACCCTAGAGCAATCCTAACAAGCAAGCCACCCTCAGAGGTAGGCATCCACTCCTGGGCCGCCCATCCACATTGGCAATGCATGGCCCTCTATGGTTGAACTTTAAGAAGAGTTGTTTGGTTGTAATAAAGGTGAATGTTCCAAGAGAAAGTCTGCCTTCCCTTACTATGTGATGCGCTGAAGAATATGAGACGTTACCTTGTGGTCCCAGTCAAAATGCTATGCTACAGGTCACTGTAAAGTGCATGTCTGCCATGTGTATTGGTTCTAGTGTTGTGCTCTATTTTTAATGTCTGATTCAGCATGGTTTGGAGTGCAATCTGGGTAGGGGATGTTTACCATGTATTATGTGTTAGAAGTATTTGTTTTGTGGTTTGTGTGTTGAGCGCTGTCACTGATGAGTGGTTCATAGTATGAAGATGGGTTTGGAGAGGAGGCTCAATACTGCGTGTGCTGGAAGTTTACTGTGTGTGTAAGGGGTACACTGCAGAGCACTGCTGTGAGTAAGCTGTTATGGTGTGATTCGAGTTGGCCTATAGTATGTGTCTACGTTTAGAAATTTTGACTGAGCAGACAAACGAAATGTTGTACAGTGTCCTTGAGTGGGTCCCTGAGATATCAAACAGTTGCCTGTCACCTGCTCTATGCCATAATGACGTGGTAGAAGGACAAAATGCTGAGAAACCGGTAGGGCTCAATGGGAATGGGGAGGATGCTAACAACGGGCCCGTTAATGACGGGCCCGTTGTTAGCATCCTGGTCTGCTAGCGGGTTCCGCTAAGGACGCCTGATCTGACCAGGCGTACCAGAGCGGGACCCACTGCAGACCTCGTAATAGGGCGGCCCGGAATGAATGGTGCCAGTCCCTTACCGGCACCGTTCATTCCGCGACTGCCTAGGTTGTAATGAGGCCCTATGTGTTTAATGATATTGACAAAGTTTTCTGTTTTTGTGCCTGACCTTTTTCATTCTTTACAGTCCAGCATTTGTAATTATGTATTTGTAATGTACCAGAATGTAAACAAGTCCGAAATAAAATATTCACACCTGAGATGTCTGGCTTTTTGTTAATATTGATTTGGTGTTTAGTTTCCAGAAAAGAAAATATTGTTAAAAAAGGTACAATAACAAATATTTATGACAATTGTTAATTAAAAAGAACTATGCTGCATATAAAAGAGTGTGTTGTGGCAACAGTCCCATGAGTACAATGAGGATCTGTCCCACTCCAGTAGGTCAGATAGTTCACTGAGTTCCGCCCTCGCCTCAGTGATTTGGGTGCAAGCCTATAGTCATATATATTGGAATGTCAGCTCTTCAGCATTACAAGGTCGATACATTGAATATCATTACATTGGTTACCAATGACAATTCTTATTACAGGATTTAGAGGTGGTGGCACTCAATTATGCAGCACTATATAAAGGCGTGCATTATAATTAGTAAGATAGACATTCTGTACCATATGTTAGCTTTGTGACACCATGACTGACAGAAAAAGACTGCATGCAAATGCCTCCCCAAACTCCTGAAACTGAGGCAGACCTTCAGACTAAGTTGCAGGTCAGGCAGTATGTATGCAAAAGAAGCACACTTGGCATATGATGGCAGTACCTGGGCATAGTAGGCTGTACCTTTCACATGATGACTATGTAGCTTCCATGTGAGGCTCCACTGGCATAAAATGTGAGGCTAAGCCGGACACAAGATGGCAATACCTATCCAAATAAGGCTTTCTTGGCTATGGAGGCAGTGCCCCTCCCTTATGATGTGTCCTCTGGCATGCCATTGGCATATCATAAAGGCCCTCGTGGCATATCATGAAAGTGCCCTAATTAATATATGGCTGAAACAAAATAAAAATAAGTAAACATTTTGAGCATTTGAAACGTTTTGTTATTTCATTATTAAACACTTTTGTTTAGCATCAGCGACAACCCTTCCTATGATATCATCATGATCATCAATAATCTGAAATCACTTCCTGTGTTACAGCCAAGGTCAAAGGTCATTTGATGGAGCTTCTCCTGGTGCCATTGAGTGGGTAATGCAACTTCCACTACCCCTGACATTTTGGTGAAATGATGTCCCTTGCTAAAAGCACTAGAAATCTCCTCCATTATCACCAATTTGTGAGTTTATCCTGTTAATTTCTAACTTGACAGCCAAACAGAATCCACACATGAAGCAGGAAGCAAGCTAGATGTCTTAAACATTTTGGAATGGCTCCTGGCATTTGATTGGCTGGTCGATCTCTCCTCTCGAATCTCAGGTATTGAGTTTGAACGGAAGGCCTGACCCCTACCTTTAGACCTGCAGCAGGATTTGACCTTTGGGAAATCACATGGGAATCTGACAGGGCTGGTCAAACCTGCTTGAAAAGCTTGACCTTCCCTGTGGACATATTTTGGGAAGTTCGAGCACCTATATTTGAAACATTGGATTGTGGAATGATGTTGCAATTATGTTTATGCTGAGGAGTGGCTTGTTGACATGTATGTGGCCTTTGACGCTGTATTAGCTGCAGAGACTTTGGTTTCTATTTTAATGTAACTGCATGTGCATTGATTTTTATACTTGAATACATTTTTGGAGAATAGAAACATATTTAGGTGTCTAGTGTGTTCTGCTGTGTTACTGGCAAAAGTAGGGAGTCAGTTTTGTTTGCCCAATTGGCGCCGCTGTGATTTTCTGTGTTTGAGTGTGTAGCACATACCCTGTTTTGTCTTTTGTGCTGCAGAGGAGTGACACATCGCCATCTGTATTGCTTTTGGCACTGCATTGGTTGCATGAAATTGTCATGAAAGTCTGTCAAGTGTGCTATATGTTTTCAGCAACATCACAAGGTTAGGGAGGGTGAGGTCTGGCTTGTTTGAATCTTGAGTTGGTTATGGATGGATTTTGGCTTTGGGGTATAAATTCAGCCAAAGAATGATATGAACTGAGAGGCCAAGAAAGGCCACTACTGCGAGATAAAAGCTGGCTGATATATGAGACCCTTTGGAACATGCAGGCCAGCCCAAAACACTTTTCAACATGAGGCCTAGTGAATGCGAAAAGTGGGCCTCACTTAACATTACCAAAATGGGAAGTGACCCAGGTGAAGAAAAATGTCCCATAGAACCTAATACTGCTGAATGTGCCCAATGGATTCCAAAGAACATGTGTTGCTGCATATGCTGACTCCAGGTAAAATGGGAAAAGGCACAAGAAATAGCAGCATGATACATGAGATTGCCATACATTAAAATGCTGTGTATTTGGAAAATAAAAAGCAATAGAGACTTATATCTAAAAGCGAAGTCAAGTGACATATTTCATTTGACATGAACAGAAACTCCTACTTTCCAATACCCAAACTGACATTATTTAAATGGAAAGGCATACTTGATTTCAAAATGGACACGGGTTTTCCATAGTAAACTGTGGCCCATGTTTGGGCAATTCAGAAAAACACTCAAGTCTTTTCAACTTTTAGATTAAGGACATATATTTACCCATGGAAAGCAGGTCGAAATGCAATTTATAGAAATAAAATGCATGACATGTAAAACACATCTTTTGATTTAAAAAGACACTGCTGCTTTCAGCTTGCAAATGTGATTGTAGATTGCGTTTGCAGCACCACATTGAACTGCTGGACAGTGAATCTGGATCTTTAACCCCAGATACCTTTGGGGCGATGCATAACAGGCATTCAGGTCTGTTTCAGCAAAATCTTAAGAAACACCATTTTGGAGATTGAATACATGGAAGAGGTCAGATAAGGGAATACTGGCTTGACCTTCAGACCACGTTTACAATCACAATAAATTGTACCTCAGTTTCAAACAGACCTAATGGACTAAATTGCTGAGCTGGAATAACATGGAGACAAAGCAGATGTTCAGGTCATGTGACTCTGGAGAAACAAAACTACCTGTTTTTTCTGAAATGTGAAAATGAAAACTTCTATATTAATGTATTGCTACAGAATAACATAGGACTCAATTTCCTTGATAAAAAGATAATTCTGCGTCCCATTAGAAGCATATAGCACTCATATTAAATATCCCAAAAATCCTGTCAGTTCTATGTAAATATCAACACCATGCAATGTGTGTAATTTGAGCTAGAGTTAAAAATGGGTTTGTGACCTCCTATAAATGACAGAAATACAAAACCTGGTGAGCTAATAGAAAGTAAACGTTATGTGTGTTTTGTAAAGTTTGATGTTCATAACTATTTGGGTACATGAATAAACTGTGAAAAATGTTAGCTCACTCCAGGAAGGTCATGCAGCTGTCAAAGTAGTGTACCCATACCCAGCAAAAAATCACTGTATTGGAAAATATATATTTTATGGTAGCTTTCTGTAAATTGAAGAAAGTTGTCATGTTGTGACTTTCTGAGAAAGAAAAATGCAACTTTAAATGTAATTTTAAAAAGATTAATTTCTCTCCTTCCCTCATTATCCATAATCTGGACCTCCTAAAGCCCTTGCGCGATCGGCTGGCAGAGGCCAGACTAGAGAATAGGAGAGAAAATTAATTTCTAATCCAATGTATGGTAACATTCATAATGTAGATGTGTCATACGTACTATAAAATAACATTACCCTATGACCCACAGAAAAGAGGAAAAAGGGGACTGGAGAGACAAGACAAAGAGAGAGAGAGAAAGAGGAGGGGAGAGAGACAGAAAGAGACAGAAATACAGAGATAAATGAAGGAGAAAAGAAAGGAGACTTGTGCTTGGAAAACTGGGAGCCCTGTCTGAGGGAGACAGCATCCAAACCTGACTGGGCCCTGCTGAAGAAAAGCCGAGCTGTCCATGCCTCAGTGTGAGCTGACTCCTATCTGTCCCCAAGAGAGGGTCCTAAAATATGGCTGGCATCCTGAGCTAAGAACAGAGATCTCCCTTGTAAGTAGATATATCCCAAAGCTGGTGTCCAGTCAAATGGTCGACAGCAAACTGGTCGACTGCAATTTGGTCGACACCATTTGGTCGAATGCCAAATGGTCGAATTTTTTTTTTTTATATATATATATATGTTTTGTGGGTTTTCGTGTGGGAAAAAAAAAAAAGAAAAAAAAGGGGGTTGGGAGGGACCCCCCCAAAAAAAACAAAAAAAGGGGTAAAAAAAAAAAAAAAAATTCGTCCATTTGGCATTCGACCAAATGGTGTCGACCAGTTGTCCTGTCGACCAAATGTTTTCGACCAATTGACTGGGAACCCCCAAAGCTATCAAATGTGCGGGGAAACTACCTGCCTTAATCCATTCTCTTACATTGTGGGCAGGGGGTGGTGAAACTGTGTAGACCTTTAGCCCATTTTGATTTAAAATAATTAATTAATTCCCCTATAGAAAAGATCACGGAATGATTCTTGTAAAAATTTGAAATGAACAAATCTCATTCCCAGTGTGTTAAAGTCACTCTAGCCGATAAAGTAATTGGGCGACCTAATTTTCCTGTAAACCCTAACTTCCTTACAGAAGAAGAGTGTACCTGGTTCCAAAACAAGAATCCCATAAACCCTGCCTTTCATTTGAATGTGCTGTGTTCCCAAATAAATCATCCCATTGACTTCATTTAAAAAACCCTGCCTTTCATTCAAATGTGTGTGTTCCTAAACAAATGTTCCCATTCATTACAAATCCCCAAAGACCAGCCTTTCATTTGAAAGTGCTGTGTTCCCAAACAGATTTTGCCATTGATTTAATTTCCAAAACCCTGCCTTCCAATAAAAAATCCAATCAAAATTCCCAATATATTCCCAGCCCCTAAACCTTGCCTTTGAACCAAGGGGTGTTAATGTGCAGAGAAATCCCATGTGTGATCTTATTTAAAATTCAACCTGTGTTTTGTTGTTGCAACTGAAAGTTTACTAGGAAATACATGCCTGACTGTTAATGAAGTATATTTTTTATGTGATTATTGTGTTGTGCCACAGAGTGGGTGGCTTGTGTTATTGTGGTGTAGCTTTTATTAATTCTGTAATTTAAATAAATCGCTATTACCTTCTTCCATACACTGGCCTGGTTCCTAGCTTATTGGTGGCACAGGGTGAGGGAACCAGTGGTATTAGAAAGGTTGGAACCCTGACCAAGTCTGAATCTGTTAAGCGTTTTACTGTGACACCTTGATCGGGGCGGGAAGTATAAACCTGAGTTCAGAGTGGCCATCCAATAAATCATTAAAGGTTGTTGCAGTAGGATAAGAAAGTAAGGAATTATTTGGCGGATGGTTAAAGTGTAGGATTATTGGGCGGGACCTGTGAGATTGTGTACAATTGGTGTGAAGGATCAGGTTGGAGAGGTAGAAGTTGAAGAGTTGTGGATAAATTGCTCTCCTCTTCCAAAATATGGATATTGATGAGATTTTAAAATATCCAAGCGAGGGGGTGTGGGAAGGAAGCTGGTGCTAGCACCAACAAGGAGCAGGGGTGTGCCTTGTCCCTCTTTGTTCCCATCAGCAGCCTCTTGCTAAATGCTGAGGATAGATCAGAGGGAAGCAATGGCAGTACCTCCTTCTGCTGCTGTGCAGGACCACAAAGGGCTAGCACAGATATCAGCAAGACGAAGTGCCTACCAGAAGCCCACAATGCTTCCCTGAATCTCTCCCTATGTACTGGGTGGGCAGCATGAGTGGAGAGGAAAGTGAAGCCCCTATTCTAAGTCTCCTCTCCCCTTGCTGGCAATCTTGCCTCCCTTCCAGTGACACTGAGGAGGTTAAGTCCTCCACGGGAAGAAATGGAGCCACAGCCACATGGTACCCTACCTCACTGGTGCTTCCATCAATGGTCCAGCAGCTGGGGGGTTGAGCCCCATATTCTCTAGACTGGAGCCTGTGAAGACACTGGCAATTAAAAACAATCAGATTGAACCTTTAATATGATGGCTGTACAAGATACCTGCAAATGGACCTCTACTGCTGTTAACACAAATCTGTCTGGAGACATTTAGTCTTTAAATCTATGTTTTTGCATGTGCCATAAGCAGCTTTTCAGTGTGCATAGGTCCCCATTGAACCAGCAGGGAAGAGGTGAGTGACGGCTAGGGATTTTCTTAACTGGAGGGGTATAAATGTATGTGCCTAATATGTGGGAGCAACCGAGTATGGCGATGGAACACAAACCAAATAAGGGTGGTTCTGAGGGTTCTCCACTGAGAATTTTAATTAACAAATGGATACAAAATTTTATTTTACTGTACATTTTGTAAATAAGTTGGTAAAGAGCCACCCAGTTTGCAAAACATGTGGTATGGTAGCAAATTAAAAACCCAATAATAGTTTCACATCCCAAACAGTGCACAGAGCCATTTCCCAACACATTTTAATGATGCTTTTACCCACAACATATGCCAATATATAAAACATGTTCCTGCTGGCTGTGCCCATACATGTCCCTGCATGCTGCACGCATATATGCCAGTATTAGCATAAAAGGACTCCCAGCCAGTAAAAGATGCAATGCTGCAGAAATAAAGTATATCCAGATTAGCTATAACAAAATAGGGCAGTGTACCACGTAATCAACATATATTTGCTTTTACCCTTGATGCAAAGAACACAAATGCCATGCTACACGCAGAATGTATGGCTAGACTGGAGCAACCAATGTAAGCCAGTCCAGCCATGTAATAACACTTATCATGTTTGTTTTACCCTTGATGCCAAGTAAAAGATAACAAATGCCATGCCACAGTAAGAAAGTAAATGCAGATGGGAAACACTAATGTAGGTCAGTCCAGCTACGTAATAAACCTTGCATTTGCTTTACACTTGTAGGCCAGTCTAGACACGTAATAACACTTCTCATGTTTGCTTTAACCTTGATGCCCCATAAAAAAAACCATGCCGCATTAAGAAAGTATATGCAGACTGGCACCACCAATGTAGGCCACTCTATCCACATAATAACACTTATAATGTTTGCTTTACCCTTGATGCACAGTAATTGTGCATCAAGGTTAAAGGAAACATACGTGTTATCACCTGGATAGACTGGCCTACATTGAATGTAGGCTAGTGATACACTTACCATGTTTGCTTTACCCTTGAAGCACAACACTGTGTATCAAGGGTAAAGCAAACAAATAATGCCATTTCCCCCGCAGCACCTACCCCTAAATTTAGGGGTGGGTGCTGAAAAACACACATGCATACAAAAAATTCATCCGCACATTCACACATCATTCATAAAACTCCTTGCATGCAAACATTCATAAAAACAAACACACCAATATACATGCATACATCCATACACATTATATAAAAAAAACACTTACCTTGCCTGCATGCACCCTACTCACAGACTATGCTGTTTTTGGAGGACCAGATGGCCTTCACCTGTGGGAATGCTTACTGACAGGAGAGAACTACTCTCTTGTCATCAACGCGTCTACGGTGCTAGCGCAGTAATGAGATGCAGCAGTGCGAGGCTTCTGATCCCCTGCTGCCGCTCATTATTTTGCTCTACGTGGGTTGTGAATAAAAACAAAGAAAACAGATTGTGCAGTGGGGGATTGGCCCATACCCAGAAGAAGACAGCACAGTACCCTGTGCAAATAAAGCATACAGGGGACTGTGCTGCCTGCCACTCAGGCAGGATGCCAACCCACCACTCATTTGAAGGGGCGGTCTACCACTCATGTGGGAGCCCCCCTACACATGGTGGTGGGCCACCACTGGAAGCAGTGGTTGATGAAAAGAGCATGGTTTTTTGGATGGTCTTTAATGCCCCATCAGCCCCACTCAACCAAATTGGCCATTGTCGTACCAACAAGTAAACCTTCCTCTCTGCCCAGGGCCCTATCATCCAAACCATTCAGGAGATCCAACCCTCCTCAACAACCTGCACCTCGACATAACATAATGTAGTTGTACTTGTTTGATCATAATTCACATATGATGGTTTTCCCTGAGCAAAGGTGGTTGGGTATATCAACATTTACTTTGGCTTGCAAGTCTGTTTCTTGGAATAATAACCTGTATCATTACATAGGGAGTGTAACTGTGGCGATTAGACTGCAGCTGCCTTAAGATGGCACTACATTGGCATGTGATGCTGCAACAGGCCTAAGGCAACTTTGCCTGTGATTATGATGCACACCGCCTGATTTAAGATGTGAATGATATGAAGTTAGAGCAGGCTGAATTAGCATATATGAAGGAAATATATGAGCATGCAGGAATGCACTTATACAATGACACTGCACCTGGTATTAGATGGCATGACTTGGTCACAAGGGGATGTACTAAATGTATTATATGGTATCTTGCATAACAAGGCAGTACCTGAGCACATGATTAATTTAGCATGTGTGTTAACCTTTCTCCCCTTTTGCTCTGTCCCCTCTGCTGGCTTTTCCTATTCCTGTGCAGACCAAGGTGTGTGTACCACTGGTAGAAGATGTGTACCACTGGTGGAAGAACAACACGCAACTCTCTTGTCAATCCTTGATGCTGTTAGACTACTGTGGTGGTGACCGTCTCAGTATGAAACTCTTAACATACCATAACATAACATATTACAATATACAGAATACCTTTGGCATTGAATTGTGTCTGTTTCTTTATTCACACTGCCACCTTCAGTGTTTTGAAACAGCCTAACATTATAACAGTATTTTGTGTATGGTTACCTACATCTCCCTCCATTCTTTCATTTTCCGCTCATCATGTTGAACTGGCTCAGCTCAGGGAAATATAACAATTAGATATCCTCATCTTAATAGTGCAAAATGAACTCTCAATTGTTCTCATTAAAGGCAGGCAATAACACCTTGAAATGAAAATATTAGCCTGTGCTGATTGGTTGGAGGGATACTTTGAATTTGGGGTGGAGTAGTATGTGTGTGGGGGAGTGTGGGAGAGAGGACATTTAAACCTGCATCTGATTTCTCCTCCCGCATAATGTACAAAAGGCTGTGTTCCCCCTGGCTCTCACTGGAAACCCATTAAAAGAAAAGGTGGAAAAGGGCCCACATCAGAAGTCCCTTTTGGTGCAAATTAATGTGTGTTTTCATAGATGTTAATGCAATCTCGCCTGTGTTGTTAAAATGTTTGTGAGGGAATTGCAAACCCATCTACTGCTCAAAACTCCCTTCATTGTGCTGCAGAGGGAGTGATTAGTATGAGAGACCATATTTGGCGCAAATTCATGTTTTCACTTGACAGATTTTGTTTTGACAATCTGTGTTTATTGATATATTTTGAATCACACAAAACAACATCCAATACAATTGGTGAAAGCAAGAAGAAATAAAGACATACCGAAAAATTGCAAAGCAGAGGACCCTCAAAACCCCATTCTCCATGACCTCCTGCACAGCAAAAACAGGGCCTGGTCTAACCACACCAAATCCTGGACTTGGGCCTCTCCCAGACCCTTAACAACTGGTGGTCCTTCATTCCAATATCATAGGGCAAGGCAAAACTGAAAACAAAAGGGAACATTCCAGGAGATAGCTCAAACCCAAAAAAGCATCTTCTGTAGCAAAGACGGGGCACTTATGCCTGTTGATGGTGCAAGGACTCTGCCTCTGAAGAAACCTTATCCCACCAAAAAAAAAAAAAGGGGGTACCCCCCCTCCCCATCCTACCCCTCACCCAGTACTTTGGGAACCCCCAATCTCCAGGCTTTCCTCTGGGGGAGGTTCTCCACTAAACTCCAAAGGCACCTCATTCCTGCATTAAGGTGGACAGATCATCATGCCCCAAATATGCCAGCTTCTCCATCAGATAAACATCCCAAACCTTCTGCAGCCAGTCAGACTGATCAGGAATGGAGGGCTGTGTCCACTTTTGCGCCACTGCTATTCTCCCTACATATTTAAGGACCTTCCACATTTTCAGGAATCTAAATCATTCATAGTTTTTGGCTGAGATCTACTGTAAAGCAGCGAGAGGCTCCAGCTGCAGGTACACCCCAGTTGCATCCTCGATCCAGCTCAATAATTTCACCCAGAAAATCTGTATGTGGGGGAAATCAACCACATGTGAATATGATTCCCTACCTGCCAACATCCTCTAGTGCAGAATGGTGAAGCCCTTTTTACCATCCTAGAGATCCTCAATGGGTCCCTGTGCCACCTGTATAAGGGGATATCCTCCTCCCCCTTCCCATCTTACTCCTTACCCCGTACTTTGGGAACTCCCAATCGCCAGTCTTTCCATGGAGGGAGGTTCTCCACTATACTCCAAAGGCACCCCATTCCTCTTTGAAGGTGGACGGATCATCATGCCCCAAGTATGACAGCTTCTCGATCAGATAGACATACCATACCTTCTGCAACCAGTCAGACTGATCAGGGATGGAGGGCTGTCTCCACTTTTGCACCACTGCTATTCTCCCTGCATATATAAGAACCTCCCACATTTTCAGGAATATAAACAATTGAATGTTTTTGGCTGGGAACCCCAGCAAAAGAGCGAGAGGCTCCATCTGCAGGCACACTCCAGTCACATCCTTCATCCAGCTCAATAGTTTCTACCAGAAAATCATTATGCGGGGGATATCCACCTCATGTGAATAGAATTCCTTACCTTCCCACATCCTCTAGTGCAGAGTGGTGAAGCCCGTTTCACCATCATAGAGATCCTCAATGGGTCCCTGTGCCACCTTTGTAGGACCTCAAAGTTATGCTCAATTGCATGTGAAGAGGATTCCATGAAGCGTGACCCTATATATTTTCTCCCATAAACCTTCTGGCATAGCGTCTCCCTGTAGCCGATCCCAGTAAGTCTTAAAATACGGCCTGCCCTCTTTCTAAACGAGTGCCTTATATAACTTAGAGACAATGGGCCTCATTGCGAGTTTGGAGGTAGCCATGCCATTCTTGACGGCATGGCTGCCTCCAAACTTGTGTCCGGGTCCCTAAAAAAGGGAATTAACGGGCCATTCCGATTTTTGCAGGCCTGGTAATTCCCTTTTTTCAGGACCCGGACCCAGTACATCCCCATTCCCATTCGAGCCCCCATAGGGCTCAATTGGAATGGGGAAGATGCTAACAACGGACCTGTTAACGATGGGTCCATTGTTAGCATCCTGGTCTGCTCGCGGGTGGCGGTATGCACGTCTGGCCCAGATGTGAATACCGCCACCCGCGAGCAAACTCGTCATGGTGCGGCCCGGAATGAACGGTGCCGGTACTTTACCGGCACTGTTCATTCTGTGGCCGCCAGCCTCGGAATGAGGCCCAACCTCTTTCCTTGATTGAGCCTTTTTGAGGACTGTCTCAAACAGTGTGACTTCTCAGAGCAACCCCTCCCTTCTCCCTTGGTCCAAAACCAACCCTTTAAGTCTGAGGTATTCATAAATTCCAATATTCTCCTTCCTGAAAATCTTAAAAATGTCATTAAAGTCCTTACATTTCCCACTAACAAGGAGATGGTCCACTCTCTCAAGATCTATGTCCAACCACTTCTGAGTTCTCTTGACCCCCAATTGGTTCAGCCGAAACGGGGGACCCCACACCAAGCTCTGTGGAGAAGGACATGTGGATGACCCTCTGTTCATCCTGTTTCTCTTCCACAGTAGCCAAAGGACGCCCAGTGTCGGTTGTTCCTGTATCTCTCAAGTGGGCAACGTAGTGGGAGCCCAAAAAAGGTCTACGTAGCACAGTCTTCCAAAAACATCCAACAAGTCCTCAGTTCTTCCATCATGTGTTTCAACTAGGAGTGCACCAAATAGTAGATTTAAGTATTCGGCTGAATACCGAGTAGTGGGACAAGTATTCGGCCAAAGCCAAATACAGAGCCAAATAGTTGCCTTTTTAATAAATAAAGTTATGTAGACAAGAAAAACATTTTGTCAATTATAAACATACTTATGTACATCCATTGTTTATTGCATCTCTCTTTGTTTTCTACAGAAGATGTTTGTGTAAACCATCAAAGGAATGCATTATCAGAAAATTAACAGTTCAATAACAGCACTGTTTGTATTTTTGTGCATTTATAGGGATCGCTTGTTGGGCAGGGCCTAAGTATCTAAGACTAACCCAAAAATATAAAATGCATGTATGCAATCACTGTTAGGGGAGACTGGGATACGTCTACTCATACTTTCAAATGTTCTGTTTAGGCCTGGCCATGTTTAGCCTTCTGACTCCAGCAAGGCACTGAACCACAAAATGAGTGATTACATCAATTAGCACCCTGCTTACTGCTGACATGCTACTGAATACCAGCCTTCCGTATGCTAAAGTAATGCTTTCTACCTGTGGTACTGAGGGTAGATGAGACATTTGATAAATGTTTTTTCATGAATATATAGTATTTTGCTTTGTTTGTTGGGTGTGGTATGTGTGTGGTGTATTGGGGCATGATAGAATAAACCAGACAAACACATATAGGGAATGCTGAGTGCTTCAGGGTTCTTGCATGATCCTATAGGGAAGTGACAGTGCTGATATTCAGATCTTTAATTGGCATGTGCATGTTTGTTTTACTTATTTGCTTCACTATTTGCTTCACTTGTACATCCATTTGGTCCAATGTTGCTAAATTGGGAACCTGTATCGCCTCATCTTTATTACACACATCTCTCTCTTTTTTAACTCTTTAATGTTGGGAGGAATATTTCAGCTGCCACAGACTGGCATTTTGTTTAAATATACATTTTTGTAAAATTTCCAATCGTTTGGATAGACTCATTCTTTAGTAACATCCGTCACTTTTACCCAATTCAAAAGGACTCATTTTGCCAACATGAGACAGTTGGGGCGTGGCGGGCAGGAACTGTAACCTATGTTTCGATATTACAAGTACATATCTGCCGCATGCACACTGTCCACTGAGCCATCTTGCTTGCTTCATAACCTTGGCCTTTATCCTGAATACAGTTCTTTGCTGCAGGCACTCTACCCTCTGGGCTATTTTACTACAGGTTTGGAACTTCCTGAGTTATCTGCCAGAGTTATATTAATCCACTTAATTATATTACTTAGATTGGGATTTGGTGGGATTGGAACCTCTGTAACTTTCAGATTACTCACACAGATCATCTGCAAATCAATGCGCCCCTAAAGAAAATACCATTTGTAAACCATTGTTCCAGCTCAGTGGTTTTCAACCGCAAAATACAAGGGATATCAGGGACATCAGATTACCGACCTCATAAAGGGAGCTCCAAATACCACCGTTGGAGAGGAGGAACCAGCACTGGAAGACACGCACCTGAAGATCTGTACGTTGTGAAGCAGTCAGAGCTGTTGAGTCGCAGCCGGTGGTGCTGCGTGTGGTAGTGCTTTGCTGCACTCCATGAGCCATGCCACAGTCTTTTGTGCAAGAGTCCCTTGCGCAGCATTGACATCCTGCCTCGCCCGTGCAAGTCCCATGTTGGGCAGGCACTTTTGCGGCTATCGCTGAGGCCGCTCAGCCCGGTTGAGTGAACTGGGCTGGAATTTGAACGGCTTGTATAGTGCTGCAATCCATGGAGGACCCGGGTCTTAGAGCTGTATGGCGGCCCAAGTGATATGCATCGTTGGAGTCATGGTGATGTGGACAGAGTGGAGCTTGACGCCTGGGGGCCTGTTTGTTGATTATGTAGGGTTCCATCTACCGCATGCTGACTGGCCAGGCGTTGTGGATGTGGACTGGAAATTACGGTTCCTGTGGAGTGGTTTTGGAGCCACTCTGTCTATATTATCTAGTTACTTTCGTATGCCTGCCCTACATTGAACTGGAAGTTGTTTAGACTTGATTGCACCCCCAACCCAGGATTATATTATCTAGGCTATTACTTTTTGTCCTGTAATGTCGATTTTGGTGGACTTTCATTCTACTCTGTTTCATCTGAATCATTGTGTCATTTTCAGTCTGCATACTGAATAATGCTGAGTACTTACATGAAACTGAATTTCAGTACATCCTTAGTTCCAACATCACCCTAACTTGCACAGCTTTGAAGTGTAGGAAGACATTTGGGAATTGTGATGATTTGCCAGGTAGTGTCACTTCTCCCCAAGGGGGAGCCCTTTCTGATGAGGCTAGGGCAGTGCGGCCGCTACCCTATAGTCCCCCTAGGGGTTCTTTAATGTGGGAGGACCTCATGTGGAGGGGTGCTACCTCTGGGGATAAGGACGATAACCTTGGGTACAACCCATTGTATAACATCACACCCCCACATGCCTTACCCCCCTTCCATTTCAAATCACTATATTGCAAACCTATGTATTTCTGTAGTGCCTGGGATACAGCTAAGACAGAAAATACTAGGACAAAGAAAAGCACAGAAAACATGAGAAATAATGACTGTGCTAGTACTGAGATGAGGTGGCTCACAGGAGGAATGAGGAATACGAAGGAGCCATTGACAACAGGTGTTGATGTTACGCTGTGGTGGAGTAAGCCCCATATAATGAAATAAGAAGTCTTCCATCCTCGTCAGAGAACCTGGGAGTTTCGAAGTCTACACTCAACCCGAAGAGAGAGCTCTTCAGAGGACACAGGCAAGTGGCTGAGGAAGTCCATGACGGGTCCTGCCCGGCAGGAACGAGCCCCGTGGGAAGCAGGCGAGGCAGTGGCACGACCTCCAGGAGAAGGTGGATCGTGCAGTCTTCCAACGGGGCAGAGACTGCAAGAATCCACAACATGCAGAGCTGTCGCAGAAGCAGTAACGAGGCAGATGGCTGCAGGACGCGGGAAGGACACTGATCCTAGTATCTGGAGAGGCCGCGCCTTGCAAGCAAGTCACAGAAGGTAATGGGAAGCATGGGGGAGCAGAGAGGTCTCTGCATCATGCCGGTGCAAGTGTAAGGCCTATGAGAGGGTCGGGAACCCACAGCAGGGCAAAGAGTGCTTCTGAGGAAACCTTCCTAATACAAGCGGTGGAGATAAATCCACTAACCACCAGAGAAGGGTCTGGGACCCTAAGAGAAGAGAACCATGTATCAAAGGACATCTTTCTCGTACCAGTGTCAGAGATAAGTGCACTGACCACCAGAGAAGGGTCTGGGACCCCGACAGAAGAGAGCCAAGCACCTGAGAACATCCTCCTCGTACCAGTGGCAGTGGCCCATTGGCCATCAGAGAAGCGTCTGGGGCCCGAAGTAGGATTTGGAACTGTGTTGATGTAGTTAAAAAATGTCAAGATAAAACCCAAGTTGAGAAAGAACTTGCAAACACCAGGCAAAGGGAGTCATTCTTCTGGTAAGAAAACAGAATCTTTTCAAGTGCAATGAAGAGACGCCAGGGTCTTTCCCCCAGGCTTTGCTATGAAACTTTGTTGTGAACTGTATTATAAAGTGCATACTAGTACCAGGAGAAGGGAGGCATTCTCTAGGTCCAGAAAGTTGGCTGTACAAAGTATTGGAACTGCCAGCCAGGGGAAGGGAGTCATTCCGCCTGGTACCTTTTTCCAATAGAACATTTTGGAATCACCATCCCTAAACCAGCAAAAGGAGTCATTCTCCTGGAGAAGGAACTTTCTGTTGGATTATTTTAGTCTTTTACAGGGATAGAAGTAAGGTTGTGACACAGGAAGGTGGCTTTTTCATTTGGACAGACATTCAGACAGATCCTTAGTATTCGTTTGAGGCAGTGAAACCCCTCTTGGAGATAGGGATATTGAGTTTTCTTTTATTATCAATAAAAGTCTATAACCACAAACATGCCTCCCTTGTGCCAACATCCTTCCTCGACACCCTTACAGAATCCAAAGCCTCCCTCTCCCATGGGAAGCACCAACACCCTTTGTTCTATTGCAGCTCTTTTATTCTGCCACACAGCGCTAAAACATATGCAATTGATCTCTTTAAAAACATATCTGCCAATGGTGTGGGGAGCATCATGAACACAAATAGCAGATAACAGAGTATGTTCATTTTAACCACTGTCATTCTCCCAATCAAAGAGAGCGTGAGGTCAGACCATCTCTTCAAATCTCGCTTCAACTCCCCAATCAAGGGGTCATACTTAAGCCGGTACAGATCTGTAAAGGTCCCCAAGACCCTAATACCCAAATAGGTTATAGCCTTTTCTGCTAGAGTCTGACCATGCTAGTCCTGAGTGTGCCCTGGAGTCATCGTTGGTATCCCCACCGGAAGAAAATAAGATTTAGTGTAATTAATTTTAACACCATACCTACCCATCGTTCTCATTAGCTCCTTCAGCGAGTCCCTTGGGTTCGCAACATAGCACAAAATATAATCTGTGCTTATTCAATCTTAAATTTCACCCCTTCACAGTCGATGCTGTGTATTCAAAGGTTTTACCTAATTGCCGCCAGCAAGTGTTCGATCACCAACGCAAAGAGAAGAGGGGACAGCAGATAACCCTGTCTGGTTCCCCTAAATACCAGGAAACCCTGAGAAAGAACCCCATGTACTGTTACCTTGGTCACAGGCTCACAGTAAAGTGACGCCACCCATGCCCTAAAGTGCTCCCCATACCCAAATGTCAGAACCTCGCTCATGAAGACCCATTCGACCCAGGCAAACAATTTCTATGCATCAAGAGATGCCAGGTACGCCTCCTGTTTTTGTTTTGGGCACAATATATAAGGTCTAACATCTTCCTAATGTTGTCCGAACCTTGTCTACCCCTAACAAACCCCACCTGATTGCTGTGAATAAGTGCTGGGAGAAATGCATCCAGTCTATTCCCCAGGATCTTCGCCAGAACCTTGACATCCGTATTAAGGAGGGAGATGGGTCTATACGATTGACACTGTGTCAGATCCTTCCCATCCTTAGGGATGACCGAATAAATAGCCCTAAGCACAGTAGGGGGAGGGGAGAGTTTACCCATCAGAACCTCATTGAATAACTTCTCCAGCGTAGGGGCCAACAGAGATTAAAACATTTTAAAGAACGAAATGTATACCCATCCTCTTCCGGGAACTTTCCACTTTTCCTCCCCTTTATGGTCACCACATTCTTCTGGGGAGACCAGTAGGGCGGCGCCCTCAGGCGGTATCGTTGATATACCCAACCCATTAAGAAATGCCCTCATCTTCACATCTCCCACCCAGTCAGAAGTTTAAAGGTGCGCATAATACTTCGTACATTCTTCCACTATGTCTGTGCTGCTTCGCGTAACTCCACCATCTTCCAACTGCAAGACGTTCACCATTCTGGACTGCGCTTGCATCCGAATTCACCATGCCAACAACTTATCCACTTTCTCTCCTTTCTCATAATATTATTGCTTGAGGCGTTGTAAAGCCCGGCTTGTTTTATGCGCCAAAAGGGCCTTAAATTCGGCGCTACACGCCTTCAGGTCTTGAAGCCTCGTCATACTCATAATGGTAATTCCCATCCTTTAGAGCGCAGCTCTTCTATTTTGCCTCTCAGGGATTCCTCCTTTCGCATACGCTCACGCTTCTGTAGAAAGCCTATACCAATTAGTTCCCCCCTCACTGTTGCCGTAACCCCTCCCACAATGTGGCTGTACTGTCCTCCTCTGTATTGTTTAATTCAAAATACTCTTTACATTTTTCTAAGAAGGGTTTGTCCCGCCTCTTTGTCCTTTAAAAGGTAATCATTCTACCACCTCCCCCTAGTCCGCCCCTCCCCGTGACAGATTGTAATGCAATGTCACCTTTTTTAAAAGGGATTCTAAGTGTAACATCTGCACAGATCACCATTTCTCTTGCATGTCAGCCCATTTTGGACTAAATAATTTTGTGTTTCAATCCCATTTTCTTCAATTTGGGTCTGAAGACTGTCCTGCTTCTCATAGGTTTCCAGCCTACTTGGAAATCCCACCTCACACAGCATTTACCTCCCAGTGATTCAATGGAATATACCAACCACTCTGCGGGATCAGCCCATGCTCTCATGGTGGCTAGGAACGTGTGGTCTGTATATTTTGGACCCCCACAACTGCCTCATAATTTTCCTTTTTCTTTCTCTCTCAAGTGGCCAGAATGTTGTTGAGCCAGTTCAATGCTGAGTTTTATTCCCAAAGTTATCTGGGGTCACCCTACTGCCACCGATAATTTAAATAGGCAATTTCAGGTCAGGCAGGTGGCTGGAAAGGGGTTGTATGCAGGCAGATCATTCCCTGGGGAGCCCAACAACTACCCAAGAGGGAAAGAGTTGCAACAATGCTTCTGGAATCATTGTAGGTTATCAGGAAGGGTCTCATTAATGCTCAGTCTGTCATCTAACACACGTAGCTCCCTTGTACACGAATTTCCAATCTGAGACAAAATATTATCACCATATTTCTCTATTCCTTCCCACTGTATCCGTCCTTTCGTATGTGGTGGAGAAAGTAATGGAGTATAGGATCGACCGCCACACCTGTCTTCTCTTTTTCACTGTGTCCACCTCATTCTCCCTGCACACAGTCCAGTCCCGGCCCTATCACTTCTGACAGCTGGGCAATCCTGCATTGATCTCCCTGGGCACTGTCTGGTTATGGTGACACATAATAGACAAATCAGCCTCCATGCTTCAAGGCTATGATTGAGCACATCACAAGCCCATCACACAACCACTCACTGATGAACGTCAGGACTTCCCTGGAAGTACTAGATACTGCCCACACAGGAATATGCTCCGTCACAGGAGTACTTGCCCTTTTGATGATCAGCTGCATGCTTTGATCTTTCTACGCAGACTCTACAGGCATGCAAACTATCACCAACTGTATCCTCATCCCAAATTCCCTTTCCAAACAGTGCGGATCTTTCCTAATTGCACTGTCCCCTACTCTGCTGCCCTTTTCTATGCCCTCACAGACCAAAGTCTGACTACCCCTGGAAGTAGCAAAATACACCACCCTCTGGACAAGCCTTGGCACTGTTAGACTGCTACAATGGGGACTGGCACAGAATAAACAATGTTCACTCAAGATAAGATAAAATAACATAACATATAGATCAGTACTTTGCATGTGAGTCAGTGCCTAACATATAATATTTGTACCTGGCATATGACTGCCAACATGAGTCTGTATCTTTTATACATTGTTCATAAATGGCTATTTGAGGCTATACTGGGTTTAAGGTAGCGTTACCTAAGCACACAAGGATGGCCCCTGCATAAGATGGCATTACCTAGGGTTATTAGGATGCATCTATAATACTCATACTAAGTATAATATTATATCTTCCCTAGGTTTGATGTAGGCTGCAGGTGGAGTAAGCTGAATGCACCATCACACAAAAGGCATAACAGGATGTGTGATGGCTGCAGCTGAGCATAGGAGGCTGCACCCAGATGTGCAATGACTGTTTCTGCAGTCCCCAAGAAGCATCTGGACGTATGATGGTTGTACAAGGAATACGCCACTCTTTTCCACAAACAAGGCTGCAGCTTGGCATACCATGATGGCAGTTGTTGGCATATGATGCAAGTCCATCCAGGTAGGATGACAGTACCTGGCATAGGATGTTGTATCTGTGAAATAATATGCATGTGAAATAAAACAAATACTAATAAGGCAATATCTGACATGTGATGTATGTACCAGGAGGCTACACCTGCTATGAGAGCAGTAGCTTGTCATTTAGTCTTCAAAGTTAGGCGAGCTGAGGTGGTTTGATATATAACAGGAAGCATACAAGAGTGGCAGGTAAACACACTGACAGGAAGTAAACTTTGCAGGCAACCATGTTGCAAAAGCTGGAGAAATGTGTCCTGTGGAGTTAATACCCCGGGCTACACTTGACATGATTGGTCAACCTGGTGGAAGAAAATATAACAATATACAAAAATTGAAATAAAAAGTGGCCTGATATCAGTCTGGTGGGGTAAGAAGACTACAGAAATAGACAGGCCTGTGGAGAAAACTCGGCTGCGGTAGATTTAGTAACGTGTTTGGTCGTTGTGTAGAAAAGCATTGCAGTGTCGGGAGTCAGTAGGAGATGTCAGAAGGCCGTAACATAGGGCAGAGACTGCGTCACTTTGGCACCATGAGGAGTAGCGTGTGAGTATCGCAGTTCCCAGCTATACAGGCCTTGCCGAGGCACGAGCCTTTTTGTAAACCTGCGTTTCTCTAAAGGACAAGCCGCCCGCCTCTTCCAGAATCGAAGAATGCATTTTTCAGGATGGCGCTAAGGCCCCCCCTGAGGGTGGGAATTCTTTGAAAGCGGTACTGCGCGCCCCTGGACCTAGAGTGAAGACTGCTGGCCTCAGTGACGTGCAGCCACACTGACCTGCACCGTTGCTTTTCGGGAGGTCGCACGTGGGAAGTGTTTCTTGTTTTCAAACGAGGCCAGGTTGCTGTTTGAAGAAACACAATACACCTCCAGCGGCAAGCAGCGCAGCTTTGATGCCAGGATCAAAGTGCGAAAAAAGCTCTACCGATGACAATCCGAAATGTCAACACTTCCCTCCCAGGAGAGACCATATCTCTATTATAAACAGAAAGCCTGGCTGGCTCGGGAGGTTGGGCTACCTTGGGCTGAGGTAGCCGCCCACACCCATCGTCCCTCTTCAAAGGAGATACAAGCTTTAAAAAAGTGGCGATTCAAGGGTCGTCACCAGTGGGCGGCGGTTGTTTGTTGTGCTGTATCCCCAACTGCAACAACTTTGTTGGCAAGCGTGGTCATATCCAGTTTCCACCACCTTAGTCTCACCCTGCAAGAAAATACACCTTCGCCTCTACTTGTGCTACTCAGTTCATTACACGTCTCCATACAGATGGCGGCTGGTACATTTTGACCGTGAAGGGGTACAAATATTTCACCTGAATTGGCCTAAGAGCAGCAAGAGACATGAAAAATGTAGGGTTGTTCGGTCGGAGTTGGGGCTTCAAAGATAGTACGTTGAAATGAACCATTTGAAGACACATAATTGAAAAAAATGCATTAAAAAAGCTACACAATTTACAGCCAGTTCTGTAGGGGAACACTTGAAAAGGTCCAACAGAAGCAAATTAACCAACAGTACACAAACACTTTGCAACCTATTATAATGGCGGTTGTGCCCCTAATGAAAACCACAAAGCTCAACAAGATATGCCAGCACTGCTCTGTAAAACACATTCACACTGTTTGTGCCTAAAGCAAATCGCAAGGACTGTCAATAGAATATGCTAGTGCTTCACCACTTTCATGATGCCAGTCCAGTGCCCAACAATAAATGCCTGCACTGCAAAGTAAAACATATGTCCATGCTTCTTTGCCCAATATATGGCAGCATTGCAATGTAAGAGCTATTTTCATGCCTGATATGACCAATTTATGTCAACATTGCCACTGTTAAACACATGTTCATGCTGAATGTGCCCAAAGGTGAGATCTGTGTCAAAAATATATGCCAGCATTGCCCTGCAAAACACATGCTCATGGTGCTAGAGCCAAGCAATATATGCCAATATTGCCCTAGGAAACAGGTCTTCATGCATCCATTATTCAATATATGTCAGAGCTACGCCACAAAACACATTCTGTATGTGCCTAAATCAGATAATTTGATCTGACAACAAAATATGCCAGTGCTTCACTAATTTCATGTTGCCTTCCCAAAACAAACGTAATGTTTTTATTATGGCTACAATATATCCTGGATCATTATTAATAGATATTGTAACATTTTAAAAAGGGCCAGTTCACTATGTTAGTATAATGAAAGGATGTTGCCTTTTTTAGTAACTTCTTGTGCCGGGGATACACAATATTTTGTCTCTCAAATCATCCTCCCTGTTTGGAAAGTCACATTCAAATGTTACCCAATTATCTGTTTCTCCTGTGAGCATGAAGGCAATGTTTAGTTTTGCATGCTGACTAATGGTTTCTAGTTCCTATAAGAAGCACAACCAACAAAACAGAATTGTAAATACTGCATCCTGGTCTCATGGTCCCTTGCAAGGTCTGTCAACCCCCAAAGAGGATTACCATGTTCTCCCCATATATACCCTCATAGACAATACACCGTCAGTGTGGTGGTGACATTCCTGAAGAAAATATTTGATGACAGACTCCAAGTTGATCCCCAATTTGGAGATGCCTCTGTTGCTGCTGCACCCCCTCCCCTGCAGCGACAGCTAGAGTGGCTCTAGCAAACATGCACCTGAGAACATGGCTCTCACCTATGGAGAGAGAGAGAGAGAGAGAGAGAGAAAGAGATAGAGAGAGAGAAAGACATTGGCATAGCAGGTCACCCACAGCCCCCGTGGTGCGGGGTGCCCTGCCGCCCCATGTACAGGAGAGGCTCCACCTCAGCCCTCACCCCAGCCCTCACCCTGACTCAAGTCAGGTGATGGGTTGTAGTGAAAACGTGTCATTCATTTTAGTAGTTTTATTGGTATATAGTGCTCTTTTTGTTGGAAAGTATAAAAGCCACCATTTTCTGCAGTTGTATCCTTTTGATTCTTGAACTCTCACTGTGCACCTGCCAGGAGTGTGGCTGATGTGAAAGCAAGTGTTAATAAATATTTACATGTTTGAAGGTTTATTTGCAGTGTTGTGTGTGTTAGGTATATTAATTACTGGTATCAGATGGTGTTTATTATAATTTTTCCATCTGCTATGATTGTGTGGCAAATATGTTCTAATGTATTTTTTTAACTTTCACTAACATGGACCTACAAAATTAGATGTGTCAATCAATGGCATTTATATGTAGCCATTTTGTTTTTGTAGTCATGTTAGTGAGGTTGAAGGCTTATTTGATTTTATTTGTTGTAATTATAATGCTGTTTCAGCTATGCAGTACACTTAGCTGTTTTGAGTTTCCTGCGAGGTAGTACAATTGATGGTGCTTTGGAAGTTCATTGTAGCCATTTTATATTTTTGTATTGTGTTTTAGCTGTATCGTTCTGATCATCCCAGTGGATTTGCACCAGATGTAGGATAGTTCACTTCTGTGAAAGATCAACCTATATTCAAAACATAGTGGTACTGCTGGAGATGGGAGCAGCACATTTTTAGACAGTTTATGAAAAGCCTTTTTGAACCACTCTACCATTTCTGATGATTCTTGAAATGGAGTGCTGCAGGTGTTACAAGTCTCTGGTTTTTGGTGCAGCACCTTTAATGTGTGGAGTTTGATTATGCACAAACACTGCGCACACGTAGCTTTTTAATGTTTTTTTTAAAATTCAAGTTGAATTTATTTTCCCAATGACCCAATGATAAGTATGTGGAAAGAGAGCAATACTGTTTTATGATATGAGGGTCATAAAACCGTGTGTATTACATTGTGTTTCTTAAAATATGATGTTTTCAAACTGATTATGTTTTCTTATTTTTCAGATAGAAGGATATTATTATTTTTTTAAACATAGATGAATAACAGTAGCTACGGTGTAGTCCGATGGGCTGTTGAATATCGGAGGCACGGTTAACCGCAGCAATGATTGTGGAGGGTCGTAGCCGCGGGCTTGTTGGACCATACCCACGGCTATAGGCCTCAATGTGCAAAAAAGTACACTGTTTGTACCCGAAAGGGTCCCTTCTAAGACAGATCTATTATTTATTATATTTCTAAGACTGATCTATCATGTATATATTTATTTTAAAAGGCAATAACCAAAACAGCCAGCTGTCTCCAATCAGCCACACAGTTTTCAAAACAGCCATGATATCTGCAGTCTTTCTCTGTTTCAAGGAAAATGACTCCTAATTTGAATTACTAGTAGCTTGTGTGTGTAGGGTATGTATGATGTGTGTGTTTTCGAGTATGTAAAAGGTTAATGGTACTGTTGTAATTATCTGCAGCGATCCAGCAGCCACTCAGTGCGTGGCGTTGATACCCACAGGTAGATGTGGTACCCTGTGCAACTACGGATATATTGAGGCAAATGGCACGCCATGTGTTTCTGAATGTGTGGTAGCCGATATTTTGGGTAGAGTAGCATCATAGATGCATTAAGTGTTTTGGGGGATTGGGAGAGACCAGGGGAGTGGAGGAGGAGCATGGGGAGAGGAGGGTGGATGGGTTGGAGCTTGGGGAGTGTAAATAAATGTATTTAAGTCATAGCTTTTGTGAATAAATGCAGCTATCAGCAGCTGCTCATGTACAGGTTTTTTCTATAACTGCGTGTATAAAACCAGGTGCCTACGTGTGTCAATGCTTTTCGTCTTTATATTGGTTGTGTCTGTAGGCGCGGTTATATTTATAGCCACGTATACAAACATACATTTTCTGCGCAATAATCATATTGTTATGTGGTTGATATAGCACATAATTGTATCTGTGTGTGTTATTTTGTGTGCTTAGGTTTTGTCTTATTTGAAGTTTTGAAGGTTGGCATAGTTTGGATTTTAGTTTGTAGAAAATGTACAAGTCAGCTCTGTAGTAGCATTGAATATCCGCGGCTACTAGTGATGCTATGCAGGGTTCTGTATATGTTTCTGTGTTTCTAATTGGTTGGTGTTAATGTTGTAAATGTGTACTTCTTTGTGATAGGTTGCAGTGAATATGTGTCAGACATTTTATTCGTTTTCTTAAAATATAGTCCTCTTTTTCTGGTTTTGAATTTGGAAAGTATGAAACGCCCCATTTTGTCTACTTTTCTCATTTTGACTACAACACTCACACTGCATAGTTCATGTTACCTATAATAAAATATGATTGGCATTAATCGGTTGTTTGTCATTGTTTTGTTGAAAGTTTTAGTGGTCCTGCTGTTTATGTAAAGCATGGGTGGGAATATTTGTTGGAAGTTGTTTATTAGGAAAGGAAATTAATTTCAGTGAGGTGCATGATATAGAATCATTAACTATACTTCCTGTACTCAAAATAATAGAATTATCACAGAGCAGTAGAAATGTGATTTGATCTTCAATGCTTTTATAATCACTTATGGTGTGTGTTAAAGTGATTTTTGATAATGTGTTTGTTTCAAAAAGATTTTATTTGCTAGTGTGGGTTGATTTTAAAATGTGCTTTAAAAAAGATTTGGTTTGCTGAAATGTTTTAATGTGTGGTTATCTATAAGAGAAAATGCATTGTCTTCATGTGGTTATTGTTTTGTGAATCCTTGTGTTTAATTTCATGAAAAATGTGTGTGATTGGTTTTATTTGTAAATATATGTTCATAAAGAATGTAGGAATGTTATTAGTTGGGTCAAGTGCTATTATGTAAAATAGAAATGGAATGGATGTTCTGGTGCACATTGCTCTAATCAATGCTGGTGCATTATGTGCTTAGCAATCCAATTTTAGTACACAAATTAGAGGTTGTAATATTTTAGAATGGTTTATTAGAAGTTTCCATGTGCAAAAGTTTAAAATAGGAAACACATCGGCCACCAGGGGGCGCACGGATGATGTCCTCTTCTGTGTGAGTTCCGTCCCCAT
Organism: Ambystoma mexicanum; assembly: GCF_040938575.1. Classification (NCBI taxonomy): domain Eukaryota; kingdom Metazoa; phylum Chordata; class Amphibia; order Caudata; family Ambystomatidae; genus Ambystoma; species Ambystoma mexicanum. The sequence goes on along the minus strand of NC_090929.1, from coordinate 472,173,304 downwards.
AGGTCTGCGAGGTGACCTGAGCCCCCACCTCGTGACCCCCCCCACGGTGAAAAGAGCAGAGAATTGTGTGTTGGAATACTCCTGCACCTCCCTGGAGAAAACCTGATCGAAATCGGACCCGGGAAGCCCGATTAAACTTTGAGTGAAGTTCTTCGCTGGTGACGGCGCGAAATCCGAAGCGTATGGGCCGGGTCGGCGAACGGGCCCATCGGGAGAGTGACGTGCAGCCTGTGCGGCGCTAGCCAACACGCCCCCCTCCGACCCACAGAGCTGCTCCCTTGCAGTGCCCCCCACACGACCCACGGCGTGGACCCTCCAGCCTCGCCCGTGGGCCCGCAGACTATTGGAACACGGCGGAAGCCCTGCCAAGAGGTAAGCTGCGCCTCCAACCCTGCGCAGCCCACGCTGTCTCACGCAACCGCGGTTGCATCAGAGCGCCGCGGCCTGTATGCAGGGCCCCGGCTCTCAGAGGAACTAGCTGGGCTCACGTAGTGGTGGGCCTCCACGACGAACGATCTGCGCGTCGTGGATCCGGGCCCTGGCACGAACGAAAGACGAGTGGGACCCCCACGATTTGAGGAACCCCCACCTTGGGAGACCCGCACACCGCATATCATCTGCCCCTCCCAGTGCACAGGGCACGGATCCTTCGGACTGAGGGTAGGGCCCCCGAAACAGGGGTGTGTGCCTCCTCAAGTTCCCGGTACTGATCAGAACTGACACCAGGGAGACATCTTCCGGCCTCGCTCCTGCACCGGGGATCCAGCTAATTCTGAATATTACCTGCTGGAGGGTGTGGCCAACTTGTCCCCCCCACTGGGCGAGCGCATTCGCACTGGCAGACGACTGAGAATTGCGCGAGGCTACAGAGCAGTCTGAGAGTGAGGCCCAGACGTCCCTTCCATGCCTGCCCAAACCCGGGACATCGAGGTGAAGCACCTACGTATATGCAGGCCAAAATGAAGCTAGCCAGTTACGCTTACCCTCCTTCTGCCCACACACTCATCGCCCCCACGATGGCAACGGAATCTGTGGCACATGGAGAGACAGCGGCCACGAAAGGTGATATAGCAGCACTCCTGATGGAGATAAAGAACATGGGGGCCAAAATAGGCGGCAAGATTAATAAAATCACCCAACGTATGGATAAGATTGCGGACAGGTTGGAGGGGGTAGAAAACAACCAAACCTCCATAGATACTATGGAAATACAACTCAAACACAGAATCACAGATTTAGAACGGCGGGAAGAATAATACAGGCTAAAGATGGATGATTTGGAAAACCAGGAGAGGCGGAACAATTTACGTTTTTTTGGGATCCCGGAGCAGGATGGGGAGACTGAGGAGAGCCTTAAGGCAACACTTCATGATATTATCAAAATTTTGGCGGCAGATGATGAGATTGACGAACCGAGAACCGAACGGATCAACAGAGCAGGTGGCCCACCCGGAGGCCCGAGATCGGTCCTCGCTCGCTTCCATAGATACCAGGACAAAGCAAAGATTCTCGAGAAGGCAAGGCACAGAGGCGTGATCACCCTCAACGGTGCCCAGGTCACCATATATCAAGACCTGTCTGCCATGACATTGGCACTGAGAAGGATGTGTGGCCCCCTGATGAAATGGTTGAAGGAACGAGATACCAGATACCGGTGGGGATACCCCTTCTCGCTCTCTTTTGAACACGAAGGCACGAGAATCAGACTACGGTTGGAGAGGGAAATAAAGGCCTGCATAGCCGAACTTGTTGACCTTCGCGAACGAGGGAAAGAAGGAAATAACTGGAGAAATGAAGGGAGAGGATGGAAACTCCAAGGACCTAAGAGGCAGAGAGTCAAAGGGTCGAGAACATTTCGGAGAGGTAACAGCTCCCCAGAGGGGGACAAGTAAACTGGAATACCGGGGACTACGTTGACACTATGAGTATATTTGAGACATGGGCCGTTTTCGGCCCAACACTAAAGTTATATTCGATGGTTGTAAGTTGTGGTTGATGGGGTGTTCAGGGGGGCTCAGACCTATGTGGTGTTCATTAATAGTTAAAGGGCCGCGCAACGATGGTCCCTACTGGTGGTTCGGGGCTAGTTCAGTGAATCTAACTGGACTTGCTCGTACGCTGACACATGAGGGGAGGGGGTGTGTGGGAAGGAGAGGGAGGGATATGCAAGACAAGGGGGAAGGTGGAACTGTTATAGAACTTTTACTCGCTGCTGATATGGGACAAACACTAATATTGGTTGAGGGCTCTAAACACAAGGTATGGCAATGCATTGTTGTGAATATTGTACTGTTATATACTGATGGCCACCTCTGATGGTAACACACGAGGCCCCTTGAAAGTCGGGACACTTAATGTCAAAGGCCTTAACTCACCAACTAAGAGGTTGTTAGTGCTACGGGAATTTCGAAGGGCTAATATTGATATCCTACTCTTACAGGAAACAAAATATATGAAGCGGGAGGAGAGGTCTATTCTGGGGAAACGTTTCGGCATAGAGTTTTGGGGCCCGGGGGCACTGCATGAAGGGGAAGTGGGAATCCTTATCAGAAAGGGACTTGATTTTCTTGTCTCCAAGACCTGGTCAGATGCAGAAGGGCGGGCCTTGCTAGTTGTGGGGACTGTTGGAAAGATGGAAGTAACGATTGCCACAATCTACTCCCCCAATGTAGGACAGCTCTGATTCCTCTCTAAAACTGTCCCCAAAATAATGTTGGAGGCCACCGGCCACCTTATACTAGGCGGAGACTTCAACTTGTGGGCGGATCACGACCTGGACTGGAAAGCAGGGCGCCCGGGAGTTGAAGCTCCTGTGAGAGGGGAACGTAGTGACTTTTTAAACATGATGCAGGTATATGCGCTAGTGGACACATGGAGGGCGATGCATCCTGATGAAAGAGGGTATACATTTTATTCACCTCCACACAATACTTTTACCCGAATAGACTACATCTACCTTTCGCAAGAGCTGAACGACACCGTCACACATTCAGGAATTACTCCTATAACATGGTCCGACCATGACATGGTCACAGTTGATATACAATGGGAACATCTTCCAATTAAGGGTGGGAAGTGGAGATGTAACAAGGCCCTGTGGAGAGACCCTGTTTTCAAAGAAGAACTCGAAACAGAGATCAAAGAATACTTCAAAGCCAACGATACTGGGGAGGTCTCTAAGCAGAGTGTGTGGGAGGCGGCCAAGGCAACCTGGAGGGGGATCCTGATACGGGAAGGGGCTCGGAAGAAAAGGGAGAGAGCCCTTATCGAGAATAAGCTGCAGAGTGAAATATGTCAACTTGATAGAGAAGCTAGGATGGGGGACACCATAGACCCTGAAAAGATCCAAGAGGCTACAAAAAAACGGGAAGAACTCCGTCACCTGGAACATGGCCAGATAGCACGTAAACTACATTTACTGAAGCAGAAATTCTATGAGAAGGGAGATAAGGCAGATGCGCTGCTAGCGGCTAGACTCAGGATCCAACTGGCAGAAAGAAGGGTGAAAGAGATCACGGATCCAACCCCTGACCAAGCGCAACAAACATCCCCCATCCCAGAACTGTTTGCAAACTTCTATGAGTCCCTATACACTTCAGAAGTAGATCCACACTCACAGGAGATAGACAATCACTTCGCCAGCATTGCCCTCCCAAAAGTTGCAAGCGCTGACTCGGCCTATCTAGAATCCCCCATAACTGAGGACGAAATACACGAGGCGATCAAGCGACTTACACTGGGCAAGTCCCCTGGTGAAGATGGTTTCACTGCCGGCTTCTACAAAACATTTCGTGCCCTCCTAACTCCATTCCTGACCACCCTATTTAACAATATCCTTGACACGGGGTCTGTCCCAAACTTCTTCAACCGAGCACTCATATTGGTCATTCCCAAGGAAGGCAGAGACCCCACGTATTGCGGATCACACCGCCCCATATCCTTGCTCAATCTTGATGCCAAAATTTACACACGAGTCCTGGCAGCCAGGTTAGAGGTCCACATGCCCCATCTTGTCTACCCCGACCAGGTAGGGTTCATAATTGGACGACAAGACGCAGACACCATGAGAAAGACTCTCCATTTGATCGAGGCCTCCCAAACCATGTGCAATGATCCCGCTTTACTCTCCGTCGACGCTGAAAAAGCTTTCGACAGGGTGGAATGGGGTTTCCTTGCTGCAGTCCTCCGTGCCGTGGGAATAGGACCGACATTTAGATGGGGGATAAAAGCAGTTTACACCGCTCCAAAAGCCTCGGTGTCTGTTAACGGGGAGTACTCGAGATGGTTCAAGCTGAAACGCGGTACCCGGCAGGGATGCCCCCTATCGGCCATCCTCTTCTCCCTCTCCGTGGAGCCCTTGGCCCAAAAATTACGACAGGATATGGAAGTAGCAGGCATGCGTCTGGGGGAAGACGAATTTAAAGTAGCGCTGTATGCCGATGACCTACTTCTTCATGTGACGAACCCCACCACATCCATTCCCAGAGCGTTGTACCTCCTGGACGAATACGGCCAAGTATCCGGGTTCAAGGTCAACAAATTCAAGTCCACATTTTTCCCCCTACAGGGCTCATCGAAAGCAAGCACTGAAAAATACCAGTCCCTGGGCCTTATGATTGAACATGAAAAAATGAAGTACTTAGGAATACAGGTCACAAGGTCGCTAAAAGATTTATATGAAGCCAATTTCCCAGCGCTTCTCCAAAAATTTCCTGCAGACCTCGCCAGATGGGACAACCTAACCATATCCTGGTTGGGGCGTTTAAACGCGATAGAAATCACCTGTCTCCCGAGATTCTTATACCCCTTTCAAATGCTCCCCATTCAGATGCCACACCAATTCTTTACCAAATTCAAGAAGGCGATTCTGAAATTTCTATGGCAAGGGAAAAAGGCCAGGATTGCTAACTCCAACTTGACATTACCGACAAACAAGGGTGGAGTGGGCCTCCCAGACATCCAAAAATATTACGAGGCAGCTCAATAACGAATCCTTATTCCCCATCTCCGTAACCAAAAATTGCCCCAGTGGATCTCTATGGACAATCATTATCTGTCCCCAGCAACAATCTCTGAATGGCTGTGGTCCCCTAGATGGAGAGTACTGAGGAAATCTAAGGCACACCCGATGTTCGCAACCATATGGGACATATGGCGGGAGGGGGGAGATATGGGGAGAATTACCACATGGCCATCACCATTAAGTCACCTCTGGTCACCGGGCATTAACGACAAGATCCCTAATGTGGAGAGATTTCATGCTTGGTATGAGGCAGGCCTGGAGAGGGTGGGACAGCTCCTAAGGAAGGACTCCTTCATCACACCTCCTGAACTAGAAGAGGCACTCGGAATAGGTACACTGTCAGCATTCCACTTTCTGCAGATTAAGGGAGTTCTGACATAACCAGATGGAAGGATAAGCTGAGCAGGGAACTTACCCCGTTTGAAATCATACTCGACTCCAGGACAGAAACAAAAGGGTTGATATCTGTTTTGTATAAAACACTAATGGAAGCTGGAAAGGGCTCAACAGAACCGCTTAGGCTAAAATGGGAAAGGGACATGGGCGAGGATATCGACCCGGAGACATGGGATAAGATATGTAGGATTGTGTCCAAAGCCTCGATCTGATGCCAGTATAAGTTGCACTCGATTAAACCGCTGAATAGGTGGCAATATGACCCGTGCAGGCTCTCTAAGATGTATCAGTCGTCTAGTCCAATGTGTTGGCAGGGATGTGGGTCCACAGCGGATTACTGGCCCATGTGGTGGGGTTGTCCTCAGATCAAAATTTACTGGAACGAGGTGCTAGGTTGGATTAGGGATCTAGACAGGATCCAGCGAACAGCAGACCCCTACCTGATCTTATTTGGTCTCGAGAAAATCGAGGATGAATTGAGAACGGTCACAGACATAGCTGCACCACTCTTAATAGCTGCAAGGGCTCTATTGACCACAAAATGGAAATCCCCAGTTACCCCCACAGAAAAAGAATGGGTTAACGTGGCCTTCAATATGTGTATTATGGAAAAAATCACAGCATATATACATGGGAAAGCCACGCAATGTGATATCTTATGGTTGGAGTTTGTCAATAAATACATCCCCGGAATAGCTCACTAACACCTAACGGACGATCAGTGCCATGGGTAACGAAACATCATAATGTCCTCCCGAACAAAGTAGGCCTCAAGGCCTGACAGACCTATCAACCAATCTGCCAATTGCTAGACAATACATCCCTTGGCGGCAGAGTATAAAGTCTTGTGGAGTAGAGGGAGTGGGGAGGGAGGGGAAAAATGGGAGAATATTAGTCAATGTTTGTTGACGCTGTAAAGAGGAGCTACTCATTGATAGGACAGAATACAAGAATTTTGCTGCAATGTAACACTGAATCTTAACCGTGTTCTCTATTTTACTGTAATACCTGCTTCTATGTTATGATGGTTAATTTTGAATGTATATGTTGTAATCTGTTTGATATAAACTCCAATAAAACTAAGTTTAAAAAAAAAATAGGAAACACACTGATGTTTTTAAAAATGTTATTGTTACTCTACTGCTAATTGATACAGAAATAGTGGCAGCTGTGAATGCCAGTTTACTGGTAACACTGCTTCTACCACGGAGTTAAGGTGAATATTTAGCATGTTCATAGTTACGGGTCTGACCGACGTGATAAATCATGTGGTGTGAGTCTCTTGGGATGATGTGGATTATACGTATTGGAAACAGCATGAGATGGTCTGGACCATACTGATCTGCAGCATTTTGTGGCTTATATGTGGTGTTATATCTTCACTGTAGCTGTAAACTATGATTTTGCAGAATCAACCTCCACCCATTAAAGGTGCTGCTCACAACAGCCAGAGTTTTTAAACATCTGCAGCATTGGAACTCTATTTGAAGAGTTATTAGAAATGCTAGACAGGTTCAGAGAGCGGGCTTCGTTCTTTTGGCTAACGGGGTAATTCATGGAATGATGGTGTGCTGAAATCTATAGCTCAAGCGTAAGAAACGCAATGCACCCGTGCATACCGCACGCGTGTGCCCGTTTACCGATTCATGGAAGGCACCACGCGTGGCTTACCTGGGTCCTGCGCTGAATCTGCGCGTGGCGCAGACATCACAGCGACATCCCGAAAGCTGTGCGTAAGTCGTCCAGTCAAGGCGCACAACTTCCAGTGCACACACCTAAAAAGGGGGCAGAACACGCAGAATTGGGAACAACATGCGAAAATGTGGGCGTAACGGGGGAAGTACTGCAGTGAAACCCTTGCACCGCCCACATGCGTGCTAACAACATATATTCATGGAATTGAACAGGACAAACCCGTGCATGACTCAACATGAAAGTCTTAGAGATCCTCAGAGCCATACCCAGAGGCAGGCCTGGACAGGATAGCCTAGAGCACCGAGGGATGTTCATGGCCTACCACCCCACGACCACAACTGGTGTTGGGATGGTGACTGGAACCCTCCACCCTGTCTGGCATCTCCTCATTCACAGCTTCTGGTGCACCACCACCTGTAAAGAAATTAAAATAAACATTAGTACATATGTCAGCAGCACATACCACACACATATACAACACTATATTGAGGGCCAACACTTGAGGCCGCCATGTCACACTCGACACAAACTCTGACATGCATGCAGTGGCAATGAAATGTAAGGGGGCCCTGAAAGCCGACATGGATGCGTGTCAAATGCAAAACCCATACATTTACTGCATGTTGCATATCAACTGCATCACACACAACCTTCTGGCAGGCATAAATCTTTGCCAACATTTACAGATGACAACTAATAGATGGCAGGTAGCATAGCCATGGCACAATTTCCAAATAGTCACAGCAGTATGTCAAATGGAAGTGCCCATGACACATGCAAAATGAATGTCAACATGCACTACAAGAACATTAATATCAATAAAAGCACACATGTCAAAGGATGCAACTACGCAAGTGCCTTGAAATACAGTGAAGGGAGGCAAATGGATACAGCATGGCAGGTCACTTTGACAACACACCAGTGACTAGGCATGTTGAAGAGTGAAACATGGCTCAGATGTGCATGGGTGCAGTGCAGCACATGTGTACGTCCTCAACTATCAACAGAATCCGAAATGTAGTGATGACAAAAGACGCGCAAAGCCGGAAACATGTCCTCCACACGAAAGCAGGCGGAAGCGGCCCGGCGCAGCATAAAAGCGCGCACAAACAACAAGCAAGCATAAAAAGCTACGATGAATGTCCCATTCCTCGCAGCAGTGATTGTGGGACATCGCAGGAAGAGGAGGATAGCCAGGCCCTGCATTTTCTTACCCAGGAACAGCCTTTTTGGGATGCCTGGTGACCAGGTCTATGGCAGGTATAGGTTTCCACCTCATATCATCCTAGACCTGGTCACTGAGTGGGAGGATGACCTCACATCACCCACCTTGTGCTCCCAAGCACTGAGCCCCTTGGAAAAGGTGCTCAATGTCCTGCATTTTTTGGCCACTGGGTCATTTCAGCGGACAACTGTCATAGTCGGGGGCATCTCACAGGCCACACAGTCACACTGCCTACACCAGGTGTTGGCAATCATGACTACACACCCCTCAGTCCACAGGCACATATACATGCCCAGAACACCTGCAGAAAGGCACGCCGCGGTCCAGGACTTTTACGGGGTGGCACACTTCCCCAGAGTGCTCAGTGCCATTGATTGCACCCATGTGGCCCTACGTCCACCTAGGGCCACTGATCACATCTATCGCAACCACAAGCACTGACATTCCATCAAAAAGCAGGTTGTGACACATCGTAAGCAAAGCCAACACAGGACTATCAATATGCCAGCATAACACATCATGAACACAGGACCCAACAGTGACAATGTCAGTGAGTAAACAGCATAGCACAAGTGCCTCAATGTGACATTGCCACCACACGTCCCCCTACCATCATGAGAGTGGCCTCGACAGCTAAAGTGGGCATGGGACCGCAAACAGCATGAAGTGCATAAACAATGTATACAGTCAAGGCAATACATGAATTAGCAGAATGAAACCATGCACAGTCAATAATATACTCACCAAAATGCTGTCCAAACATGCACTGGAGAAACCATCATGAATCCCCAATAGGGGTGTATAAACAAGTAGGACTTCAGACTGGCCACAGATATGACGGAAGTCCAATGCCTCTGTGTAAGTTACTGTCACACGGTGCCATCCTTACGAGCCCATGGAAAGGAGAAGCAGGAGTGGCTAATATGTCCGGACCCCAAGCCACAAACACAAACACGAGACAAGCCTGTATGGGCTCATGGTCTTCACAGCATGACCTGAGTGAGAGATAGGTTGTCGGCGTTGTCACCCCCTGGATGTACATCAGGAGGTGTGCATGACACAGGTGCCTGACCACGCATAGCCCGAGCAAGCCCCTCTTCGGCAGCAAGCATGCAGGCCTGGTGAGCCTGATTCTGAATTAATATGGCACGGAGGTCTCCATGCACCACCTCACGTATAATACAGATTTCTGCAAGGGAGTCCTCATGTGACAGATGGACCTCCTCCCGGCTTGCATGGAGTTCAGCCGAGAGGGTGCGTTCCAGCTGCACCATCCTCTGGTCTGCCCGTTCATCCTCGCCATGATGAGAGCACCCAGAGTACTTCTGAGGGAGGAGTAATCTTCCCCCAGGGATTCCCTGTTGGCCTGTGCGTCAGCAGCAATAGCTGAGCGCAGAGCCACCAGTTCAGCCTGGTGGGCCCTGTTGGATGCTGCCATGCCCAGCCTGAGTGAGTGGCACATGGACTGCATTGCCTACTGCTGGAGCTCCACCTGCCTATCAGGGGAGAGGATGGAATCAGCCACACTTTCCATGCCTTCAGCCAACACCTCAATTGCTCCCCCCTGTTGCTGTGCAATGGCATACATGGATTGCTCCCACCCAGTGTTCCCCGGTGGCGCACGGCCACCGCGTTGCTGGGCACCACACCTGCGGGGCCCAAGGAGAAGTGGACCTTGCTGTGCCGGCAGAGTCTGCGGCTGCAGGAACGCATTCTTCCGTCGATCTGCTGCCCCAGGAACAGGAACAACTGGTGTGGAGTGTGACTATGCACCAGTAACCACCACAGGCCGACATACCAACACTGACTGATCCCTTGAGGGGTCTACCCCCACTGCAGGTGTGGCAGACAGAACATAATCCATTGCAGAATCACCCACTGCCGACGGCATGAATTCATGAGCTTCTGACTCAACATGAAAGTCTCAGAGATCCTCAGAGCCATACCCAGAGGCAGGCCTGGACAGGATAGCCTAGAGCACCGAGGGATGTTCATGGCCTACCACCCCACGACCACAACTGGTGCTGGGATGGTGACCTGAACCCTCCACCCTGTCTGGCATCTCCTCATCCACAGCTTCTGGTGCATCACCACCTGTAAAGAAATTAAAATAAACATTAGTACATATGTCAGCAGCACATACCACACACATATACAACACTATATTGAGGGCCAACACTTGAGGCCGCCATGTCACACTCGACACAAACTCTGACATGCATGCAGTGGCAATGAAATGTAAGGGGGCCCTGAAAGCAGACATGGATGCGTGTCAAATGCAAAACCCATACATTTACTGCATGTTGCATATCAACTGCATCACACACAACCTTCTGGCAGACATAAATCTTTGCCAACATTTGCAGATGACAACTAATAGATGGCAGGTAGCATAGCCATGGCACAATTTCCAAATAGCCACAGCAGTATGTCAAATAGAAGTGCCCATGACACATGCAAAATGAATGTCAACATGCACTACAAGAACATTAATATTAATAAAAGCACACATGTCACAGGATGCAACTACGCAAGTGCCTTGAAATACAGTGAAGGGAGGCAAATGGATACAGCATGGCAGGTCACTTTGACAACACACCAGTGACTAGGCATGTTGAAGAGTGAAACATGGCTCAGATGTGCATGGGTGCAGTGCAGCACATGTGTACGTCCTCAACTATCAACAGAATCCGAAATGTAGTGATGTCAATTTTGTGACATTACGGCACTGTAAGGGCAAATGCAGTCATTGTGTGCAAAGTGTTGGCACTGGGTTGTAGGGAAGTGTGCCTGTACACAGGAAAGGGGAACAGCCCATTGCAGTAGTCCAACACGGACACCGCCAGTACCATGGAGACAGTGAACTGCAGGGTGGTGGAGAGGCAAGGATGCATGCCTGTGAGGAGGAGCAGCTTGCAGGGTGACCTCACATAGCCAGCAGTCCTGTGACGACATAGGCTGAGTCTTGGGTGGAACTACAGCACAGGCTATATGCAAACATGTCAGTGAGCTTGAACATGGACAGGAGAGGCTGCCGATTGACTTGCATGTAGGTAGGGTGCAGGTGTGGTGATGAGGACTGCCCCCGTGTGCAGCACATGTCCTGCATACAGACTGCATGATGACAATCACATATCAGCAAAGCATTGCATGTGTCACACATGGCGCTCATCAATACATAGTCTGAACTGGCAGTAAAACACAACACATCACACAAGCAAAACATACAGGGGCTGGACACACACGCATCAACACTCACCAGACGTTGCGTCATAATCCAGCATCTCTCCCACTCCCAGGATCTGTCCCTGATCGATGAACTCCGCAGCGATTCCCTCGTGCGGAGTGAGTTCATCCTCCTCTGGTGCTGGCCCACTGCAAGTCACCAGAGTCAGGGAGTAATTAGAGGCCCGCTTTTGTTTCGCACAGCGTCGGAGGTCAACCCAACGCTTGTGGCAATCCTGAGCTGTGCGCCTCTCATATTCCATTGCATTCACACCATCCGCAATGAACTGCCAGTGGACCTGACGCTGGGCAGGCGTAGTATGGCACCCTGCGCCCACTGGCATATCGCGGTTGTGTACCGACACGTAGTCCACCAGGAAGTCCAGCTCCTCTTTATTGAAAGGCATCTTCCTTGCCATGCCGGATGCCAATGCCGTGTCTGGGGTCACAGCCTCATGCGCAGAAGGACACTTCTCCCTCTTAGCCAGTTATGCAGACCCTGAGAGGCAAATCCTGCTAAGGTCTATGGGATATTTTTACCCATGCCGATGCACCCCACTGCACCCCTTTGGCAATGGGGAAAAAACTGTCAAAAATGGATGCGCTAACCCCTGCACGCACCAAATCTACAAAACCGTGCATGGTTCATAAATCACAAAAAGGCTGCACCCCATAGCCACATACAATCAAAGTTGATGTCAAAACAGAACTCCCTGCAGGAGAATGCCAGTGGCTTCTGTTACCTGTCACATGCAGCAAGGCCACAGAAGTGGGCTAAAATCCGAAAATGCCTTTAAAATGCCTTTAAAATGCCTTTAAAATGCATCTTTTCCAATCAATTGCAACCTTCAAAGTGCTGTTTTGGTGCAAAATTCAGTAATTTTCCAAGTGAACTATTTAAATGAAAAGGATGCTGAAACCACAGATCATCCAGTGCAGTCAGAAGAGAAGACCGGGTCTCACTGACTGACAGCAGCTAAGAAATGTCTTTATGAAACACCAGTCCAGTAACAATTTGTTTTCAGTTACACAGGAAAAATGCAGATAACAATGGCAACATATCAATTTCAGCTATGCAGAGAAGGCTCCAAGCATAAGATGAATACTTACTTCCAGATTGCAAACAATTTCCAGCACTCAGAGACAGAATAATGCTGAGTTGAATGTGTGTGCTGCATAAGAAAATAAGATGTAAAAACCAGGTTTAAATGTTTGAAGAAATTGCTAAATTCGCCTATTTAAAGCATTTTTGTGAAGGACTTAATTCTTTTAAATATCCAAATCCCTTATAAACCGTGCTTATTTTGTATGTTTTAAAGGAAAGACCTTAAAGGGAATTTTAAATTAACCCAGTTTTGGAGTTAAGTAAATACTTCATTCTGACCTGACAGTGCCCAGCCTGGGCAAAATGACACTTCAGTTGACACTCCCTTGCTACAGGAAGCCTTAATGGATGCTTGAGGTTCCTGCATATTGACAACAAAGAGCACAGCATACTTTTGTCTCTGACTGAGCCAAGAACAATGGCAGCTGCCTACCGATCGCTACAGGGGAGCTTCCCTCTCAAGGAAGAGGACACACCTCCTTGATCAAAGGAATGTGACAGCTGTTGCCTGTAAAGGGGAAGTTACAAAGGAAAAAAGGAAAAAAAAACTGCAAAGAACTTTTTGGGTGTTTAAATCTTTATTTGTGATTAACTTTGAAACTCTTTAACTGTGCAACCTGAAGGAGGATAAATCTAAAAATTGTTAGATGTTAACCTCATTTTAGGCCATTGCTTTGAAGACATTAATGTTACAGGAAAACCATAATTGTAGCAAAATTATTAATGTATTAATGCTTCAAGTCTAAGATTGTATATTCATGCTCCAGTGATAATCTCCCAGATGTGTGCTGGATTAGAAATTATTAGTCCAAACTGTTATGATTAAAATTGGTAAAATTCTATAGAATGACAAAAACAGCTCTCACAGAGATGGGGATTGAATGTGAAAATAACCCATCAAATATGCAATGTATCTGTCTGATTTTATTAGGCCACATCATTTTAGAAATGTATATTTGTGCAAAAGTTAAGTTTTGGTCAAAATCAATGTGGGAGATCCTAAATCCCATCTTAAAGATGACAGCTCTCTTCTGAATGCCAAAAAGAACAAGGCAAGTGCCTTTGACCACTCACAGCCATGGGGTGTGTGTTTTGAAACTCTGCCCACACCATAAACTTTGTGATGTCACTTGGTAGGATAAATATAGGAACTTCACCACACATAGACACACACTGCTTCCTGAACACATCCAGATTTCTGTGCAGCGCTTTGCTCCAGAACTCTTCACCTTGCAGCTGATTTCAGACTTCTTTGCAGACTCCAGGCCTTTGCATTTGCTGAACTTTTGTTAGCTAGGCCCAAATTCAACCATCCCAAACTTAAGAGAATTGAATTCTGATCCATTCTGGCTTGCTACCATTAAGGCTTGCCTGCTGAAACTCGCATCCTGCTAGTCTGTCATGCCCAGTGACCAGAAGGGCCAATCCATTCCAAATCCATTTGAGGTGCCGTCCAAATTGACCAGAATCGCCGAGCTGACTGATCCCTCCAGAAGTGCCCTGCTGCAGGTAGACCCGATCCAATGACCAGAACCATGACGGTCCAATAATTACAGTGGACTGTAAGTATCAACAGGAATAACAGTGACCCATAGTATATTTGAATTGTCCTATCCCAATCTCAACCCATCCCATCTTTAACTTCAGAACTCTAATATTGTCAGAACCATTCTTGCACTGATTTTTCTCTCATCTGTTTCATTAAACCATAACCCATTATTGATTTGGATTAAATAAAGTAATTCCCATACAGAACAGAAACTAGAGTATCACACGTGAAGAGTTACGAGCGGCCGTGAGTAACTGTGGAGATTTATGCGTGGCATTCTCTTTTTCATAGTCATTAATATAGTGTAATAAAATCAATCTGTCATTTTTAAAACCGAATTTCTGCTTTTCTCTGTGCCTATTTTTCAAAAACGCCTCTCACTAAATCTTCTATAACTCCTTCAATTATATAGATAGAAACCTAATTTCAACTCTCACTGATACCTAAGACCCTTAGCTAAACCTACAACCAAATTGCGGAACAGTGTATTTTACACGTTTTTATCAAAAATTGCATAGTGAAATTTTGCCGCAAATTTACATTTTCCTAATTTTCCCACATGTCTTTTTCCCATTCAAGGCGTTTCTTAACTCCCATTCTGATCTAAAGTGTGTACTGTTGCTTATCTTATCGCTCATGTGTGTTAGGACCTGTTTAGTGTTGCTTTCATAACATTCTTTATCAATTTAAGGATTTTTGCACCTTTTTGCATTGTGTTAAAAAGCCTTTTTCACCTGTCAGTTGAAAAGTGTCAATTTCCAAAAACGGTTTTCTCTCTTGTTTGGGGAGGGAAGATTGCATTCAAACTCTATACATTGTCTTTCATTCCTTAATACCTGCTGATTATTAACCTCTGTGTAGGATTGCTCATTTGTGCCTTTAAAACTTTGCAGGGGGAAACGCTATCTGTTCACAAACCAAAACTGTTCTTTTTCCTGTGTTTTCTATTCTGCATTATTATAAGTGAATTCAATTGCTTTACTTATTTTTGAATTGTATTGTCACCGCCTGCCCCATATGTATATATTAAAATGTATGCGTGATTTGAATATTAAATAAATAAATACATCTTTACCTTTACAAACTAGCCTGATTCCAGGTGCAGTGTGACCGTGACCATGGGGGTATTTTGAGATTAAGGTGATATGAGTGGTATATCATTCAGAATATTGCACTTATAGACACATATAAAATAAGTATTTAATTTGCGCACTACATGCTAGGCGAGACCCATGTGTGTGCCTGATTGAAATCCTTAACAGGTCAGTTGGGGCAGTGGTGATGGTGGACTGGCCAATGGGAGTTGGAATTGGCATGAGGACGGAAGGCCTGGATTGTGTGATTGGCTGCTGGGTGATGTTGCCAGGACCCAGCAGCACAACTGTGTGAAGAATGGAGGGGGGTCTGTACTTCCGCTCTCTATATGGTAGAGGAGAGGCACAAAGGACCCCAGCCAAGATTCTCTATTGTGGTAGCAATGGACGAGCAATCAAGGCCTAGCTTCTCGGGAGGTGATGCGGGCTGGTTCTTAAGTACAGTGTAGTCCCCAAGGCCCCACAGGAATGTCCACACACTGTATTAGTTAAAACGCAGTCTTTATACAATTAATATTCAAGGTTATGTACACTATCACAATAACTCACTTTGTGCTCAGAAAATCAATAATGGTAAATATATACAGTTCTAAAGTGGTACCACAATTATTATCAGATCTCATTAAAGTGCATCACATATACTGTCAAAATGTCACACAGATCAATAACAAGGAAACCAGCAATAGAAAGAGGAAGGAAAGCAAGATGGTTGAAACTACAGGCAGAATACTGGCCTCTACCGTTAAGCACAGTTCTGTGTGGAGATCCGCCCACCTGGGCAACCTGTAAAGAAAAGATGTATCACAAGCCCAGTCCATATATTGTTCTACGAGTCTTATTTCCCTCTACAATAGTTCTACAGCCCCAATGTACCTGGAATTGTAGCGTTCTTGAGTGCCCTCCCTTTAAGGCAGGAGTCAAATGTCCGATGGAGAACAGGGTGAACTACGGCAGTGAAGTGGCAGCTTCTATCCTAGCAGTGCTCGTCGACAGGGAAGCGTAAACGTCCTGCAAGGAAGAGGCGTGCGGGGCACTTCAATGACGATAGTTCTGGACCCAAAGAGTATGAAGAACTGTGGTCCAGCAAGGGCGTCGAGTTGTCGTTTGTCTGTGGTCTTTGGGTGGCGGGAAACCCACCGGCGGATACTCCTCAGCACGTCGACGGTCTGGCCTTCTCCAGCAGGATCAAGCGGGCGATGATGCGGATGAGATGTTCCTTGAATCAAGAGTTCTTAGGCAAACAGTAGCACAGCGGCTCCGGTCGGTGATGGCAGTCGTCGACAGTGGTGGACAACAGTCCGGGCGCTTCTCTTTGGGATTCTGCGGCGGTCCCCGTCTCCGGTCAGCAGCCTGTCATAGGTCTGTTTACCAGGGAGCTTTGGCAAAGATCAGCTGGTGCACGATGGTCCCTCATAGCTCAGGAAGAGGGCGCCTTACCAGGTCCTCTCTGGGTCAGTCCTTGGAGACACAGCAGCTTTCAGATTGTGAAGCAGTGCAACAGCAATTCTTCTCGTCCAGCAGGGCTTCAAGGTTAAGCTTCAGTTTCAGCTCTAGTTTCTCTTCAGCTTCTGAACACGAATTCTACCAGCGAGAGGCCCCCAGATATACTAATTGATCTCCCATTCATTCTGCTGGGTCACACTCAGGCAACCAATCTGTTGGATGGGCATTCATGCAGGCAGGAAGCCAATCAGGTGCATAGTGCATTCAGGCCATTCACTTCTCTCTAGACACTCACAACAAGTTATGTGTATCGGGACAAGTACCCAGCCATTCAACACTCCACACTGCATTCATACTGGTTTCGGGCAGGGCTGTCTCAGTCATTGTGTCAAACACCAGATACTATAGACCCACAACACAGAATGCGTATTTGTCATACACTCCATTCACCCAGGTCCCACCCACAGGGTGTACCCACAACATACAGTCACTGGGAAGGTTCCAGCCAGTCTGGCCTGGACTTCACAACAACACCATATATGGAACTTCCACCCAAGAGCCGGTCAGGGGGAAGGGACAGAGTCAGGGCTTCCCATGACTTTGGGAAAACAAGGTAACAGGCAATAGAAAGCAAGAGGCCACAGGGGCCATCTTGTCTCCTATCAGGAATCAACTGATTCCAATGGCAGGGCCTGGGTATCCCAAAATGGAGGATACTCAGAGCACCTGTCAAATTCAGCATGGAGCTGCCACCAGCCCATACCCTGCTCTCTGGGCCACACACAGGTGCCCAAAAACATGCACAGGGTTTCACCCCCACCCATGGATGCCATAAGGATATCCCATGGGTCTGTACCCCAAACCAAAAACAGGAAGAGCTGCACTGCCAGGAGTCCCACATGGACTCCTGGGCAGAAAACAATACAGAACATAAGTGAACAAGGACTACAGGACAAGGACAGGGAGGCCCTGTCCCTCCAATGCATTTCCAGCATCACAAACCGCCTCAGTGCCAAGGGCTGTGACCGACACAGTCCTGGCTCGCATACTCACTGCCGGGGTGGTGTCGGCTGCATCTGCCCATGCAGCTCCCACCACTAGCTGCTTGGGCCAGCAGATGTCAAAACTGCCCCAGGAACATGTGCCTTGGTCACAGCGACCTTGGACACAAGTGGCTTGGCCTTCCTGCCCTGAAAATGTTCCTGGGAGTCCTGTGGCAAGGCAGCCTGCACTGACTGACCCCAAGCCTGGGTGGTGGTTGCTACAGCTGTACCTGTAGCTTCCACCACCTGGTGGCCCGTTCCAGCAGATGACACTGCCTGTGGGGTGAGATGTGCGCTGGGGATGACTGCAGCAGCAGCATCTCCCTTAGGTGCTGGGGGTGCTGCCATGGCTGTTCCAGCAAGATGCTGGACTTCCTGCCCCGGTGGTACACCCTGGCCACGTCCCCCTCCACATCCACCTTGGCCTCCTGGACTCCCTGGCCACCCCAGCCACGTGCCCCACCACGCCCAGCCTTGGGAGGTCGCCCAGCTTTGCCACCCTTCCCTTTTGGTGTCCTCCCAACCATGGCACAGATGGTATGTTGCCAATGGTAGGTGCACACAATAATTGTCCTGGGCAATTGGGGTGGAGGGGGTGGGTACGTGATGTTAGACGCACGCCTGTGCTCCTGCATGGCTGTCTGTGACCCATGGTTATAAAAGATGGGTCATGCAACCCCTGGTAGCCTACGTGCGTGGAATAAACCTCCCGCAGTACGCTGTGGCACCCAGGGACACAAAAAATACATATGCATGGAACTCACATGCTACACTGACCTCGAATATGGGTGCGCGACACACAGAGGCAACCACAGTGGGAAAAATAAGCATGCGCGACTCACCGTCTGCCTTGCGTGGAAAAGAAAAACACACGTACGTGTGCGCGTATGCAACTCCCCCACCAAAACAAGAAGTATGAACTTTAAGCGCTGTGAAGTAATCGTGTGTGAACCCACAAGAAGAAGAAACACACACGGTCGGTCGCCACGAAAAGCACGTACAGCAAACTGCTTACCCGTGCGGACCTTTAACTCCTGGCGAAAGCAAAAACCTGCGCATGTCAAATCACTTATGCGCTTATGAGCTAAGGGCCTTTCCTCGGATTACACGCTCACGTGCTGTTTTTTCATGTGCAGACTCACTCTGCATCAAGCTGACCATGCGACAACACATGGAAGGCTATGCTCCTGCCCAGAATGCCATTTACCTGCCCCCCTGAACCCTGAGGAGCCTCCTACGAGCCATCTGCTGCTGCCAGCCTGTCTGCTGCCAACGTGCCCTGCTATTTGGTGCCTGCACAGAAGCCATAGCCAGGGATCCTGTGCCTGAGACCACCTCTGCTGACCCAGAAGACTCCCGACTGGTGTTCCATCGCTCCACAGCCCAGCACCAGGACCAAGTTGCCCACCCACTCCTGCATCGGGGGTTGCCTTTTCCGACTCAACACCATCTGCAGTCAGAGAGGCAGGGGGCTGCCAGCTTCACTGTAAATGCAGTTGGCATCCTGGTGGAGCGAGTCCTGGAGAATTATGATGTCCTCTTCTCAAGTTCGCGTCTCGACAGGGATGGACGGAGGAGGATCTGGAAGGACATCGTGGATGCCATCAACGCAGAGGGGGTGGCATCCTGCGACTACGACAGTGTCCTGACGCGCTGGGAAGACTTCAGGTCCAGGGCCCTCAGAAAGGCCCGGCACCTTGTTGATGCTCATGGAGAAGTGGGGCGCTGGGACCAGCTGACCAACATCCAGATGAGGGTCCTGGAGCACATTAACCCAGTGCTTCACCACCAGCTACTCCAGATGTAGACCCGTCCGGAGTCGAGTGGTAAGTGTCCATGTGATCATCTCCAGCGTAGTGCATGTTGAGGTGTGTCAGGTGTGTGCACCTTGGACGTATGTGTGGCATGCCCCATGTATGGATGTTTGTGTGCAGGGACATGACAGTGAAGCATGTGAGTCCGGTCAAGTGTGTGCAGCGACAATGGTGTGTGTGTTGCTATGCATGATGTGCACCTGCATGTGACGATGCACACATGATTGCATGCCTGTGTCTGTACCTGGCCATGTCTGTTGTGTGAACCATGGATCCTGATGTCACCCTCATGGACGTGCATAGTGTACATGTGCGTGTTACTGAGTGGTGAGTGTGAGACTGGGAAACACCGTGGATGCATGACACATGCACATCTCGATGCGTGCATTGACTGTTATGGCCTAGCTGTCCATGATTGCACTGTGATGGGAGGTGGACACGGACGATACATGACTGTGCGGTGGTGTATGTGCATGTGTGTTGCTCGCAAGGACTTGTGTGTTGTGGAAGGTGATGATGGCTATGACATACGACAGTGCCACTCATGTGCTTTTGCTTTGTGTCTAGCAGACTTACGTTCAGTACCCTGATGCTTGTGTTCAATGTCTCCCTTTTCACAGCGGCGAATGAAGAAGAGGGCGGATATAGCACTGTGGAGCAGAGTGGCAGGGATGCCTCCACCACTTGGAGACGCAAAGCCCAGTCAGCCTCCCAGGTTATGTCATCTTCCGGGAGCGAGGGGAATGGTGCCGCGTCTGCCACTACGGCCACAGCTGCCGAGGGGAGGCCCAAGAGGCCAAGGTTGGGAGTGGGCTCCTCGGCAGTGGAAGGGGCAGGTGAGCTCCCACAGGGGCAGGACAATGCAGAAGACGGTGCAGAGGCATCCAGGTTGGTGGTGGGTGAGGAGGAGGAGGCCACATTAGATCCACACATGGGGCGTGGTGGGGGTGATTCCACTGGTGCAAGTGGTGCAGTCCAGGGGCAGGGGCAGGAGGCAGCGCAGGTCGCCTGATCCTGTCCCTGGAACTGAGACTACATCACTGTGCACCAGCATGGATGCCTCAGTCCAGGCCCGTCCGCCGGTAGAGGATGTGTCCATGTCAACTGACCTTCCTCTAACTGCGGACGAGGCAATCCGTGACAGGGTTGAGCCCGTCCTAGTCGGTGTTGCGATGCGCACACGCGTGATTCGTGATGATATGCTTGATTCCAAGAAGGACAACGCACATCATCACAAACAGCTGTGTTCCATCTTGAACTGGCTAGGACGGCTCATTGTCACAGGGTTCCTACATGTGCTGGCCGCTCTTGCAACCCTCTCCTCCTCTGCACTCACTACGTGCCAGTCATCCTCCATGACGTCCTCCAGCCCAGATGCCACCAGGGCACCCTGTGGACTTGCCTCATCCACAGTGGCCAGGCTGGTGGAGATCACATCCCTGCCACAGTCGGGAGTCGGAGGTGCAGCAGAGGTGGTCACCCAAGCAACAGGATGCCTCACAATGGAGAATGTGCAGGCAACTTCCAGCAGGGCATGTCCACGACAGGCCCAGGGGTCATCAGCATCCCAGAGCCAGTCGTGGTGGCACAGGCTGATGACATCAAAGCAGCAGCCCCAGGCTCGACGTAGGAGGCCTCCGGACTCGGGGCATACAACATCACGGGGGCGGGTATCGGCCGAAGGGCAAGAGGACCCTGAACTATGTGTGTCTTCTGTGTGGCAGCGGATGGGCCAGCAAATGGACAAATGGATGCACAGCGGCGGCGGGCAGAGAGGGCCTGGCTCACCATGGTCAGGGCGGAGAACTCCATGGGGCAGACATTGCGGCTGGCACAGTTTCTTGAGGAGACTTGCAGGGAGTTGGTGAAGAGCATGTCGGCGTCCCTGCGAGCCCTTGAGGACAGAGCCCAGTCCCGCCTCCAGGCCATAGACTCAGAGTTCGATGATGCCCTGGCCAAGACTCTTGGGGAGAAAGGTGAGCCATAGGACTAGCCAGCTGCCATTGTATATAGTTTATTAGGCTTAGGTTTCTTTTCCTTTTATTTTTATTTTGGAGTCGATGGACATTGCTCCACTTTTTGTACATAGTTGTATTTTTGTAGGATTTTTACTAGGTTTCATTTGGTTTTGGGATCATGAACTCTAAGAACTTTTATTGTAAATAGTTCTGGAACTGTGGACTTTATTCCTTTATGTTTTTGACACCCATCATGGAATGTTTTCTTTTTTTTTTATCTACCCTTTGGATTCTGAATTTTGTTTTCTGGACATGGACCAGTGGGAGGTTTTCCTTTTGTTTTAATCATGTTGTTGTTTTTGAATTTGCATTTCCGTTCAGTTCACAATCATTTATTTTTCCTTGTCATGGTTGTTTTTCGTTTGGGAGATATATGTTTTTTAATACATTTTCCTCTGTTCATATATTTGTGTTGTCTGCTCTCATTAGTTTGGTGCATGTGTCAGTCGTCATTGCCTCAGTCATGTGTCGCTGCTATGTGGCCATTTTGGGCATGTCTTTGGGTGCATGCAGGTATGCTTCTGTAAATGACATGCCATGGGGCCTGTACTGGGAAGTGCGGACAATGGATGGGTGTGGAG
Organism: Ambystoma mexicanum; assembly: GCF_040938575.1. Lineage (NCBI taxonomy): Eukaryota > Metazoa > Chordata > Amphibia > Caudata > Ambystomatidae > Ambystoma > Ambystoma mexicanum. Next base: position 472,151,093 of record NC_090929.1, on the reverse strand, counting down.
TTGCACTGTGGGGGCGTGGGGGGGTGTGGGGTGGCATTTGGGTGGACATTTGCTACATGCATGTATGTTGTGACAATGGGTTGGTTCGGTGGAGCTGAGTCGGAGCCTGCTGGCAGGTGCCCGTCACTGGTGGGTGGACATGAGTCGGGCCTGCTGGCAGGTACCGTCACTGGTGGGGGGACATGAGTTGGGGCTCGCAGGTGCATGGTGCCATGTGGGCTGTCTGCGGGACATGGTCAGGGGTGATGGGCTGCCTGCGGGGCATGGTCAGGGGTGTTGGGTGGTCCCCTGTGGTGTGTGCTGCCTCTGGGGCATGGTCAGGGGTGTTGGGTGGACCGCTGTGGTGTGGGCTGCCTGTGGGGCATGGTCACAGGTAATGGACTGCCTGCGGGGCATGGTCAGGGGTGTTGGGCTGCCTGCAGGGCATGGTCCAGGTTGTTGGGTGAACCCCTGCGATGTGGGATGCCTGTGGGGCATGTTCACGGGTGATGGGCTGCCTGTGGGGCATGGTCAGGGGTGATGGGCTGCCTGCGGGGCATGGTCAGGGGTGTTGGGTGGTCCCCTGTGGTGTGGGCTGCCTGCGGGGCATGGCCAGGGGTGATGGGGTGTCCCCCGTGGTGTGTGCTGCCTGTGGGGCATGGTCACGGCTGATGGGCTGCCTACGGGGCATGGTCACGGGTGATGGGGTGTACCCCTGACCATGCCCCACAGGCAGCCATTACCCCTGGCCATGTCCCGCAGGCAGCCCACACCACAGGGGAGACACACCGACACCTGTCACCACACGCACAGCACTTTCCACGTGATTAGGCTGACACAGGCGGGGTACACATATTGAAGGGTGTGTGCGAGGAGATTTTCACGTGATTTGGCTGCCCGTGCAGGGTACGCATATTCGCTGGGTTATGGTAGTCCATTTTCACACGATTTGGAAGGCGCCAGCAGGGTATGTGTATTCATGGGGGTGCGCAAGTAGATTTTCATGCGTTTTGGCTGCCGCGTGCGGGGTACGCATATTCAAGGGGATGCGCAGGGAGATTTTCATGTGTTTTGGCTGGCGTGAGCGAGGTACGCATAGTTTTTCCCGCGATTATGGTGTAGGGGGGCTGTAAACTGGTCCTGGGTTAGCACAGCCGTTTGTGCCGTATTGGGGATTTCTATGGCTTTTTCTGGAGCAAGGGGCATTCTTGGGGGCATAACTGGCGCTGCTGGATGTTTGCTGCGCAACGGCTGCAAATGGCTTGGGAAATCCATGAATACGCGGTGCGTCTAAATGCTGTTTGGCGCACGCGACTGGTGCACGCTGGCACACGCTCCCTCTCTGCGCCAGCCGCGTGCACTGCATCTGCGCCTGATTCCATGAATTTCCCCATTGTCTTTTTAGAGTTGTTATTTTTGTTATTTTATATTTTCCTTACCATTTGGACATTTGAATATGTCTAACATTGTGCATGAAAACACTAAGACGTGGCCCTTCTAATGTTCCATCAGAAATGGAACACCCTATTTGAAGAGTTATTAGAAATGCTAGAGAGGTTCAGATAGGACGCTTTTCATAAAGTCTCTCCAGCAGTACCACTTGGATGAGTGAGGGGCCTGCCCAGGATCATTTCTTTCTGATGCAATGCATCTGCCGGAAGTGTTCATCCACTTCATACTGGGATACTAATAGTATCTTTTTTTGGTTGCAGACACTCTGGCATTTCGCAACTGAAAAAAGAAAAAAAAGAGATCCGACATGGAATGTGATATGAAGTCCATTCACCCTTTCGTTGGTTGCCATTTAAAACAGTAAAAGAAAATAAACAAAGAAGATGGCTGCCATTGAACAGGAGAAGGGACTACATATAGTCTCTTCTTCCTTTCCATAATGGCCATTAAAAAGATAGAAGAAAAAAACAAAGAAATTTGCCATGGAAATGGAGAATGGAGTACATGTAGTCCCTTCTCCCTTTCCATGGCCACCACTCACAGAACAAACATCAAGGAATGTAGAGGTGACCAGTGTCTTGTCTGGATGCTAAGGACAAGGTGAGGGCTAATCAGATTGTTTTTAAACTGTCAACTTGGATAACATTAGAAAAATGTACACATTCAAGATATAGTGGAAAAGCAAAACAGTTCCATGATCTGAATACTTGTTTCAAACAGGCGCAAAGCTGCGTAACTCTGTCAGTGCAGGTTTCAAAGTGATTGGGCCTTTCCTCGACATGGCTACGTCTATGTGCAGGTGCCTCTTTTCGTTGATTTAAGCGATTAGTCAATAATTTAGTGTAAACATGTCATTGCTTTTGGGCGTACCTGCGCGCACAGAAAACACATTCTGGTTTGCTATGTCGCATAACCGCGGTTGTATCCCTCTCCCAAGCACCTCGTTCCTGTTTTCTGTCATTGCTTTTTATTTCTTGGTCGGTGAACTTCTTTATAAGCCTTCAGGAACTTTTAAAAGCAGTACCTTGATTTATCCATTCTTTTTTCACCTTTCTTCTTCCTATACCTTTGTCCTTTGTCTTGTGCTTTGTACTTTGTTATTTTTTGTTATTGTAGCTTGCGTAGATATATATATAGGCAGTAGTCTTCCAAAGATTTACTTTAAGATATATTGCATGTAGTCTTTGTACACAGTTACGGTAAAACTTTAATAACTTTCTATTCATCAACATTACATATAAATGTAGAACAATTGTAGTGGCAGGAGGGGACTGGCGAGGTCCAGCGCAAGGACTGGTAGATTGGGTTGGTTTGAGTGGGCTGCATGTAGTGGGAACCTGCCAAGTCACCCACTGGGTAAAGTATACAAATGCAATAAGCGATGGCCTTCAGCCGTGCCCACTTTATATTATACAACTCTAACCAGCCACTAGCTATGGCCTTTGGCCATGCCCATTGTATATTATATACTATAACCAGCCACTAGCCATGGTCTTCAACACAATATTAGCCAGTGGCCACTGCTATTCGCTGTGCCGACTGTATATTCTAACATATTAATAGGCACTAACTAGTGCCTTTAGCCATGGCCACTGACTACCACTTTCAACGTTACCCACTGTATATTTTAAAACAGTGATGGGCTACCAGGCATGGCTTTTAACCATGCACATTGGTATTTTTGAACATTAACCAGACACTAGCTATGGTCTTTGCTGCTGACCAGTGACCCCAGCCTTTGTCATGGCCAAGTCCATGGTCTAAATTGTTAATAAGGTAATCAATGTTTTCATGAGCTAACTTACATATGATGTTATGTCTAATTCCATTACTGATGTAATCAGTTATATACAATGTAATTAGTGTTGTCAAAAGTGATGGCATCAGTGATTTGATTTGTAATGTAATGAGTGTTCTTATACAAGTGATCTGTGATGTCATCATTGTGGTCATAGGCTGCACAACAGAGGGCACACATTTCAGGGGTTTTGTTGTGTTAAGTTCTTACCTTAACATCCCTGCAACTTAAGTTTTTTCCTTGAAGATATATATGTGTTCATGTGAATGGTTTATACATATGTGGGTCTGAGTGTGCAAGTCATTTCAATGAGGATGCAGTGTGTGTTAAAGTTCGGGGTATGCAGGTGTAGAAAGCAGTGTGAATGTTTGGGATGTGAGTGAATGTGAGAATCTGAGAAGGTGTATTGTTAAGTGAATGGTTGGATATGAATGTGAATATGTGTGTACATGTGAGGCCCTGAGAGGCCCAGGATCAGGCATGATATTTTCTTACTGGGCAACTACAATAATGCAATCTATTACATGAGTAAGCTGGCATTTTGGTGTAGCCAGTCTAGCCATTTCTTACTATGGCATGACATATTTTACTGGACATCTTTGTTAAAGCAAGCATGATAAGTGTTAATATGTGGATATACTGGCATTTTGGAGTAGCCAGTCTAGCCATTTCTTATTGTGTGATGACATTTTGTGCACACATGATAAGTGCTACTATGTGGGTAGACTGGCAACTTAAAGCAGACAGTCTAGCCCTTTCTTTTTTGGGTGCAGGTCTGGGGGTTTGCTTAATAGAAACAGTTAGCTATTTCTTACTGTGACATGACATCTTTTTTACTGGGCATTTGTGATAAAGCAAGCATGATAATTGTTATTATGTGGCTAGACTAGCATATTGGTGCAGCCAGTCTAGTCATTTTTTACTGTGGCATGACATTTTTTACTGAGCGTCTATGATTTTAAAAAAAAGCATGACACATGCTATTATGTGGCTAGACTGGCATTTTTGTGCACCCTGCCCAGCCATTAATTACTGTGGCATGACATTTTGCACTAGGCATCTATGACAGACACAAGCTTGATAAGTGTTATTATGTGGCTAGACTGGCCTTTTGGTGCAGTCAGGCTAGTCATTTCATAATGTGGAATGACATTTTGTATGGGACATCTATGATAAAGCAAGCATGATATGTATTATTACTTGGCTACACTGCCATTTTGGTACCACCAGTCTAGTAATTTCTTACTGTGGCATGACATGTATTGCTGTGCACCTATGATAAAGCAAGCATGATAAGTGTTATTATGTGGACACAATGGCATTTTGGTGCAGACAGTCTAGCCATTTCTTACTGTGAAAAGGCATTTTGTTAATGGGAATGTATGATAAAGCAAGCATGATAAGTGTTATTACATGGCTAATCTAGCCGACATTAGTGCAGCCAGTTTGGACATGTTTTCTTATTGTGTTGTGACATTTCTTTTTGCAAAGCCACCATGAATATGTTCTTATGTGGGGGTACTAGCATATACTGGCAGTGCCAGCTTGGATATGTTCTCTTATAGTATCATTACTGGCATTAATCATACAGAAAACATGATTATGTTCTTATATGTGACTACTGACATATATTGGTGCAGAAGGAGAGCACCAAAAGTGGGTTAATTTAAAAGAATCAGCTTGGCGAAGCAACATTCCCTTAATGGGGAATACGGGACAATCATCCTTACAAAATAGTCAAGAGCCAACCAAGGAGGCATTTAAACATAAAGCGTGGAATCTTCAACATAGTCTGCCTATCAACTGGGAGCCAGTGCTAAGCTCTCTGTAAGTCTGGTACGTGATCGCTCCACTAAAGGCCAAAGACAAGATGGACAGCCACATCTTGTATTGCCCGTAGCTGTTGGAATTTGGTAAATCTGCAGGAAAACACAAACAGCAACAGCTTTGGACTAGTATACCCCAGCACAGCCACCAGGGCAAAGAACAACTCACAACCAGGCAAGAATAAAAAAAATGACAGCACAGATGAGTTATCCTAACACCAGCACAACAAGGGTCCTACCTGAATGAACAAACGGAACAAACACGCAACAACGAACAAACCTGCATAAGAAACACATACCCTGATAATTGTAATCAATTTGGGACAACATGTTAAACAGGTGCAACCGATCTAGCATCACTGTCATTTCATAACTCGACACAAACTAACAGGTAAGAACTGACCTGCAGGATTGCTCCCAAAAGACGCTTGGACATACCACCACTCAAATACAGCCCATTCAGACAAGAATATCACCCAATATTCTTCAAAACATGAAACGAAACCAGAAGAAGCTAACAACCTGAACCCTCTCTCAAAAAAGTATTCTTCACAAAGAACAGTGAGAAAGATCCAAGCATGTGAAAGCTGATTTTGTTTGAAAACAATGTTCAAAGAACATAGCTCCCTAATAACCTCATGTTTTATCCACCCTCTCTTAGCACATGCCTACCATACTTGCCAACAGAAATGACCAAACAAAACCCTCAACCCACACTAAAACAGTTACAACTCTACACCTCTTGAATCAACTTTCACACAAATCCAAGTGCCAAAACACCCAGATCCTCCCAAAGAGACTTGAAGTATCCCACCTGGAAACAAGACGTATCCAGTGGCACTTCCCTATCCACCTAGAAAACCACACAAACACCAGATGCTCCTGGTTCTTTGGATCTATGATGTTTTCTCGCAGCAATTTGCTCGAGGGCCATTTGTTTAAAACATGTTTACCACATTTATATCTTTATCGCAAAAAATGCAGGGGAGACCCCAGCAAACCCCCTACATCTCCCCAACTTTCTAAATAGCTAAATCCAACCCCTATCTACATTTGCAATGAAATTTGGTAAAAGAAAACGTAAGAACTAATGGGCCTCGAACAAACTGGTCTGAGAGGAAATTGGCGAGTTCTGTTTATTTATGCACCAGCAGTCAAGCACAACACCTTGTCTTTTTTCTCTACTCCTCTAACAACCCTTGCCTTCTTCGTTTTCAGAACCATTGTGAGCATCTAGAGACTATGCAACTCCCAGTGGTGCATAATACAAATCCTAATAACATAACATAATATATGCTGCACGACTTCAACATAAACCATTTGCTTCAATAGGACAATTTTTTCTCTTTCAGAAAGAAACGCACAGAATCATTTAAGACCCAAGACCTCAGCAATGGTAGACAGGTGGTCTTGAAGGAGGTTTTTGGTCAACCATGTTGAAGGCAACCGATAGATACAAAATCACAAGTCTGATGATAGTTCTACTTCAATGACTACTTCAATCACCTCATCTCAAACTGTAACATGGCACTCTAGGTCCAATGTTGTGGTTAGAAAAAGGGACTAGAACATGTCCAACATTAAATCTTTCTTAAACTCCTGAAGTCGAATGGTAGCCACCCTTTCCAACACATTAATTGGTCACAGTAGACCAACAAGAGGCTTAACAGTGTTGAGAACAGATGGGTCTAAGGTCAGTTTCTTCAGGAGGAGTTCAAGACCACCTGCTTTAAAGGCCAGGAAACACCCTCTTCCATTTTACACAGGTTAACAAATTGGGTAATTAGTAGTTTGATAACTAAAGCATGCTGTTTCCACTGTCACTTGCTGATTTGATGATAAGGTTCAAGGTTCTCCTGGAAGCACATTGGAACAAGACACACACCTGTAAAAGCTCTCGAGGTTTGTTAGAAACAGACTGAAGCTTAAGATGTAGAAGGTCTTACTTAGACAGCTACAAGGGAGCTTACTGGTCATTAAACTGGGAGCTTTCTTGGCATGTTGTGCTTACTGGGAATGTCAAATTGGGAGCTTACTGAGAATTTCAAATTATGAGGTTACTGGGAATGTTAAACTGGTAGTTTACTGGATTGTGAAGTTTACTGTTCTTGTAAAGCTTAATGGCAATGTCAAAGTAGCAGTTTACTGAGAATGACAAAATGGAGCGTATAGAGGTAGTCACACCTAGGGTATACTGGGAATGTCAGGTCCTATCACGTCATGCCATGACATATCGCAGCATAAAAAATTATGAGCTGTCATGACTGTGTGGCCTAAAATATGATGACATAGCATGAGATATCACACATGACATCAAATATCTTGCCATGAAATTTCATAGCATGACATATCAAGTCATGTGCTTCATGCCAAACTGGTAATATAGTGGGACTGTGCAAATTAGCAATTGTATGTTTGCATCAGAGACTACTTGAATGTCAGGCATGAATTGCAGGTGGAGCCAGTGCAACAACCAGATAAATGATGCTTTAGCACTGTATTTGTGTTTCATATCTTTTTGTATTTAATTAAACAATATTCATGTCATATAACTCCCATCGGATATGATAGGCAGTGGCAGAGGCATTACTTTGGGAGAGTGCTTTTACAAAATGCTGTGGTTCAGGGTTGTGGGTAGACCAAGTGTTAATGGGGTAGTTTTAAAAGAAGAGCCATAGACTAAGGACATTAACACGGGAAAAGGCAGGAATACCATGAGCATACAATGCCTACTGCTATTATCTACGTTAGAGCAAAATACATTTGCATTGGCATTTTAAAAATTTTAAGTGACAAAGCGTGAGGAGTATTGTGGGGTCACTATGGAAGTGGTAGGGAGGGGGAGGAAAGCAGTACTCTCTATCTTGCTAGTAGGGGGAGTTTGAATCAGCATTTGAAGAGTTCCACTGTGGGACTGGCTCTAATGGCTATATGGAGTGCATTCCAGTGAAGGAGGGGTGGGGGGCGGGGCAGCAGGTAGAAAGAGCAGGAGTGGGAGGCAGCACAGGGGGGCATGAGGGTAAAGAGATGCACCTCAATGATCGGGAGGGAGAATAAAGAGAGATGCAGTTGGCAAGGTATTGAAGGGCAAGACCGTTGATAGATTTGAAAGAGCAAGAATTTGAAGAGAGAGTGTTTGTGCTTGGGGATCCAACCAGCATGTGTCTGTAAGTGGGGGTGTTGGAAGATCTGTGTAGATTCTGGAGTGTGTGTGTGTGGCAAAGTTGTGGACTTTGCTTAGATGGCAAAAAGAGTAGAGGGGTAGAGCAAGAAGGAAGCTGGAGCAGTAAGCACGTTTGTAGAGTACTGGCACAATGAAAGGATCTGTATGCGTTCTGTCACTGCTGGCAATTACCACGTGTATGCTAGCGTTAGTCGCAGTGTGTTATTGAACGAAAGCTAAGAGTAAGACCAGCTTGACTTGATACATTGTGCTGATGCTACAATTAGCAATGCAGTGCAGTGAGTCAAGTTGTACTATTTTGGCAGAAAAACAGAAATACTTTGGAATTGGTGAGATATTGTAATAGATAGTTTTAACAGGATTTGAGCTCATGTATTTAATTCATTCAGTGAATTTATTATGATTATTAAAACAATGTTTTATTCTAGTGTACCCTTTCATATTTACACATGAGCATGGAAATCTTCTATTCTTGATGTTTTTCAGATATGGATGAGACCAAAGGGAATTTTGTATATATTTCGCATTTATGTTTTTATGGTAAAACAGAAACTGTGCCGATGCTTCCGAGGGTGCATATGCTCACATTACTGCAGCACAAGCACTAACCACATTTGAACAATGTACTGGCCGAAGAACCAGAGCAAAGCGGGTCACTGCTCTAGCACTAAGACCAGTGCAAAAGGGGTCTAGGCCCATGTGGCACATTCGACAAGTAATGGACGTTGTGCCATAAACATGTTCCCATCACCGGCATCAGACCGCAAAACATGGTTGGAAAGACAGTTATGGGTAGGCAATGATGTGTTAAATTAACATAAATTAACAGAATTGTCTTAATATAAACCAGACATATGTGGCCTAATGCAAAGTGGAAGATATGTGCAAAGTGGGCATAATGTAAGCTTGCAATGATGTACTGAGTGGGTATAATGGAATTACTCTGTGATGTGTCAACTAAGGGATTATTATTCATTTTTGAACTGGACAGGGTAAAGAAAAGTATGGAGGAAGAGAAGGAGAAAAAGAACCCGGACAAGAACAGAGGGACAAAAAAAGGACCGGTATCTTTCCAAGCAAAGCAAAAGCTATGCATTCCATAATCTTAGGAATTCTCTTGTGTGTTTTCTTATTAACTGTATATTCAAGGTTGGCTAGTGCGGGGATGACACATTCGTAGGACTAAGTTTGAGGAAAGGCTTCAGTGAAGAGTGTGGTTCTTCCTTATACTCGTAGTTGCCTTCTATGCAACTCAGTAATTGAGTACATTTATTCTGTGTCTGAGGACAGCCAGTCGACTGCCTCCAAGTTTCACATTTCCTGTTGGTGTATGTCTATGTGACTATGTGAGGGGCCTCCATGGGGGTGTAGTGCCTAGATAGATCTGATTAAGACTTGGGGTTATTTGCCCAGAAAGCACAGTGCGTGACACATAGATGTTTAAAATAGACTATTTCTATGTTTGGGAGCCAGTGGAGTGAACCCAGCACTGGGGTTAAATGAGGTTGCATTTTAAGGCCTAGGGTCATCTGCTCAGCCCTCTGTAGCATGATGGAACCTTCAATGATCTTGACAAGTGACCCAAATCTGTTTATCTCAGATAAAAACCCGAAAACGCTGGGCTGCTCTTATATTTCTTTCCTCATCAGGCAACAATAATAAAGACTTCAATCATTTATAGGCAGGGTTATAGCTATTCAGCCGATCAAAACATTGCATAGAATTCCGCTGCTAGAATACTCTTAAATGCGCCCTACACAGTACACATCAAGCTGGTTCTCCAATGACTACAATGGCAGTGGATACAGAAATGAATTGCTTTCAAGGCCAGGAGGATATCTCGGGGCAATGTCCTTGTCTTGAAAGTAAGACAATGCTGGACAGTTTGGGTTTGATACCTGATCCTGTGCTTAGAGGCTGCACTCTAGCATGAAGCGCAATGTAAAACCCATTTTTTAAGGCATCTTGCATGATACATAAAGCATTTTATTATTCAGGACCAAACATTCTATCCCATAGTGAGTCAGACATTATTGTTCAACAGTCGCTGACTTGTCTCTCATCCCTCTTTCCGACGCTCCAAAGGGTGTGGTCGTACCTTCTCGCTACAAAGCAACCCTTCTCTGAAACAATCTTCAACCTGTCTTGGAGAAAGGAAGGCAATCATTTTAATTTTGGGAAACTCATAACACACCTCTTGACAAAGTAATGTGTCACCCCACCGACCCTTGTGCAGGACAACGCAGAGACATACGTTTTGCTATACAAAAAATACATAATATAAAATAAATTAGCATGAGGGAATTTGATAGTCTGGCCTAGTCTAAACTGGTAATGATGTGCTAAGGGGGTTTGCCTAATTTTGTCATTTGTATAGCGCCTTTCACATAATTATGGCCCCAACGCACTGTTGGTTGAATGCCTTGCGTGGGACCGGACTCCACATTTGGGAGAAGTTGGGAGGTGCTATTATGCGTGTGTGCATTTCAGCCATTAAAGTTGTGTGAGGGTGGCCAAGACCCTGCTAGCTACCCATGTCTGAATGGCAAGCGGATGGGTGCAACTGAGGTAAACTATGAACTAAACAGGGATGGGTTGTGTTTAATGAGCTAGAGAATTCGAATTTCTGTCATTAAAGGTAGCTTCATTCTAATGGCAGAGGTGTTGTGCAGTAGTGTTTGTGGTTTATGTGAGTGCAGGGTGTGGGGAATGAGCCTGTGCCTTCTGCTAAAATACAATAGGTGTGGTGTGTGAGGAGAGAGAATGGATTAGCTGTACAAACAAAAATGTCTACATCCTGGGTTCCATCTATATACAAAAAGAGCAGTGCTACATTTCACAGATGATCAAAGTGCTAAATGAATACAGAATACTCACCCTGGGCACGTCTAGTGTGAACAAGGCCCCTTTCATGTTTTCTTATGGTGGCATGGCCCAACCTCATGTGCCTTAGAGTTATAGACAGTGCCGACTACGAAAGAGGGATGTGATGGGCCTGATTGTCCTCCTCCCGGAAGATCTGAATTATTTTCTAATGTGCAGTCTAAGTGCGATGCTTTGCCCGCCCTCCGCTATGATATGCTAACCAGGCATCAAATTAACTGGTAATGATGTACTAGCTACATTCAAATAAAAACATAGAGAATACATAACATTACAATATTTGCCACATTGTCATTGTCAAGGAAATTGTACTCTAATTCCTTTTGTCATAATATACCAAAGTTTGACATTTTTTGGTGGGCACATTCTCTCCTAAATAGTCAATTTCCATTAAGTCCTGAAATAACTTTTCTTGGCAAATGGGATGGGGGGTGAAGCTGTGCCTTGAGTTCATTTAGCAGTCAATGGCATTGGGCGTATTGGTAAGCACTCTGTCGGTATCCCATAACAGAATTCTATGAATATTGCACATTCGACTGAAGGTTCTATATCATGACCTGATTTTGTGCTGTTTGATAAAATATCTCTTGGCAACATTTCTTTAAAGATGGATGTGTACAAATGTGTCCATAATGTTAACTTGGAATGTGAGAGATATTGGATAGCTGTAATTTCTTACAATTTTAACATGATTGAGATGTTCAGGGGTATGGCACATGTGCTATAAGGTATTATATAGGCGATCTTAAAGCTATGCAGGAATTCGCTAATTACACATTAATGCTTCTTTCCATTGTGACTTAGTGGCTACTAAGCGTGGACGAACTTTAATGCTAGAACCTCGAATCACTTAATTTTGGTACTTTTCACAAGGTTGAATGTCAGACACATTTTTTAAGAGATGGCCTGGGTGTAGCAGGGAAAAGGCTGTTCCAGAGCAAGGGGTCGTGCATAGAGAAAACCTTGCCCCCCATTCTTAAATAACTTGGGGACTGAAGTAAGAATATTTCTGGCCAGTTCAGTTCAAAATCTTCAGTTTTGCTTATCAATCGCATAAAAGCACAATAATAAAAATAGATTCACATTGTACTGTATTGTATTTATTTTGCTTCTATAGCTCCTTTACGTCTAGACACTTTACACACATTTGTGAATTGGTACACTAAATGCAAAGGTTACATAATACAGCACGATAAAAAGAAACAAAAGAGAACAAAGCAAGACTAGCACGAAAGAAAAGAATTGGTGACCCGAAAAAGCGGTAAAAAAGAAAATAACAATTAAGTCAAGCAACACGATGAAGCCACCCCAAACAAAAATGCAACATTGGGGGGAAACAAATTAGTAAAACTGTCCAACACAACCAGGAATCCATGTGACATGAAATGACGAAAAAGAGCCTAAAAAAGTCAAAACACTCTCAGAAGTAAGTTTATATTACACAGAACGTTAATACAAAAAATAATTAAGAATTCACAGGCAACTATTGTGAAAGGTAGGCCTTTTATGGCACACAATAGCGGTCAACGGTTCTGCTGATTTCTGTTGGAATCCTGGTAAGTAGCTTAGCGGTCTTTTGAAATGCCTTCTCCTCCTGAAGCCTGCATGTCAGTTATTGCTTGTGTGCTGTGTGTCTTGGTCCCTATACTCTCATATCTCAGCCTTGAGCTCTCCTGCCCTCCCAAGCCTTTATGTAAATGTTGTCGGTTTCAATATATATTATTTATTTAACTATCCCTCAATGCAGATGAATTCACGCAGAATGTTGTCTATTCATATCGCCTCACAACCGTTTGGGGATCGGGACCACACTTTGGGAAAACTGGAAAATAAATGAAAATAAAAACAGATAACTGTGGGTGCTTCTCATTGTAATGTTCTCTTTTTACAATGCTCAGATGGAGGAAGTTGGGTGCGGCAATGCCAGACCCATGGAGAAAAGCACCAAAGAGATATTTAACCATAGATCTGTGGCCCTTCAAGATGGTTTCAGAAAAATACTTGAATGACCCCTCATAATGTCTTCACAAAATTGTAAATGTCACAACTTAAGAAATGTGTTACTTAGAAATGTGTAACATTCCCTATGTTTTACCGGGCAACCTTGAGGCATATTATACGCATTGCCAACATTTTTTGTAATTTAAAACGAAGACCTTAGACTTTTTAGCACTAACAACAAAACACCAGTGTCGGGGGTGGGGGGAGGGTCTCAATTAAATTAAGTCAAAACAAACACCAGGCTTGTTGCTGTTCCCGTCGAAAGAAGTTGATACAAACACCAGGACTGTTGCTGTTCCCTTCTAAAGCACTCGACACAAACACCAGGATTGTTACTTGACTCCATTAAAAAATCGACACGAGCACCAGGGCTGTTATCTGCCCCCAATAAAGCAGGTTACCAGAAACACCATGGCTGTTACCTGCTTCTATCAAAGAAGCCAACACAAACTCCAGGCCTAATGTGCCACACATAAAAAGAATTCAATTAAATACAAAAAAAGACGTGTTGCCCGTCACCAATGCAGTGTGTCAGCATGAACATCAGGGATATTGCTGTCTACGGTAAAAGAGTTGTCAAGTAGTGTGTTTGTTGAGCAAGTCCTCTCTCAGGCTTACGTAAGATCAAAAGCTTGGACGTACATGATCAGTCTTCAGAAGGCATTTGGGGAGGCTGGAGAATGTAGTTAGTCTTCAGGCCATTATAAGGATGGGGATTATTTTAAAATAGAGTAGAGGGTGACATTAAACACAGATGGACATTTGTTTTGATTCCTGAGAGGACAGAAAATCACAGGGAGGGACACTTAATTTTTTTCTGAGAGCACACAAAATCACACAGAAATACTTGATTTATTTTCCCTAAAAGAGTGGAAAATCATTGAGAGTAACAATGGTTTTAGTCCTGAATGAATAGAAAATCACAGTGGTGCAGAGCGGCAGATGTACACATCATCTATAGTGCCCGCACCCTCACCTCTGTCATATTGGAAGAACAAGAAGAAGACACTGTGCATGACACCAGGTATCATCCCAATATCGCATCAATGATGTGGGAGACGTTATGCGCTCAGACAACTGTATGGCATGTACCCTCGAACTGACATGGTAGAAGGATGTCTGCAGACACCATTGAATATAGAAGAGCTATAAGTGAAATCTGGCGAGTGAAATGTGATGTCATGAAGAGAAGACATATGGACAGGTCAGAATGGACAAACAGTGGTGTCAGCGCATGGGGTGGAAGACCAAGAAACAAGGCCTATTCATAAAGCTCCAGACGAAGATAGCAAGGTACCTTCACTCCCTTTAAAGGTTTGAGGAAGAGGACAATCAGCCAAGTCAACTACAAAGAAGAAGCCTTGGCTTAGGGCCTAACTAATGAGAGATGGTACGCTAATTGGCCAAGTGGACGGTTGTCTGAAGTTGTTCCCCGCACCTGGGTTTCATTTTGCTTACGTGCTGCTAACAAGCCAAATGTCCAAGTTTGTGAGAGAATGCCAACCAATCACAAGGGCCTATGTAATGATGGATTATACATTGTTGCAGAAGCCAATCCACTGCTGTTATTCTGCTATTATCTGTATTAGACGCAGTTAGAAGTAGTTCAATGCATGCTTATTCGATAGGTGGCAGACAATGAAGATTCCCCCTGCTAATAGCGCAGGGAGCTCTTGATTCTATTAAAGACAAGGAGGCGAGCATTATGCATTATGCTTCATCTTCTTATTTATTTGCTCTCCAGCAGTTTCAACACAACAAATAAAATGTCCATCTTTACGATGGCACAAACACATTTTTTTTTTTTTTTTTTTTTAAAACTTCATTTCCCATCAGCCTAGGCCCTGAACCCAGTGTCCTGGTCATGTGACCTAGTCCTTCCTCTTCCTGTAAACCTCCTCTTCTTTGACTGTATTCCAACTAACATCGTAAACATCTCCTGAACTGACAACTTGATCCGGGAGGTCCTTGAACTGTAGAACAGTGAAACGAAACTCTCGCATCCTAACTTGTGATCACGATCGATGCTTTCCGATCAGCTCTCGTGCTTACTCAGCCGTTCTTCTGATCTTCTCCTAAGACGGAAAGACAACAGTACAAATTAGGGCGGCGGATACACACCCTATTTCTGAGGAAAAAATGCACTCGTTATTTACTCCGTACATATCTTAATATTACCACGTCATCTTTTATTCTTCCCTCGTGTATCTCGGGTGGGAAATTAATGCTCGCCTCCTTGTCTTTAATAGAATCAAGAGCTCCCTGCGCTATTAGCAGGGGGAATCTTCATTCTATGTCAAGACGGAGGCGAGCATTATGCTTGTTCAAAGCTTCTTACCATAGCTTCTGCCAGTGCATTAATTGGCTTAAAGTAAAACGTTCTGAACGTGCTATCACTCGCCCAATCGGCTGCTTTCAGAATATCTTGCAATGTCGCTCCTTGACGGAGTGCTTTGGATGCCCCCGCTCCTCTTACAGAGTGTGCTCCAAACTTCGCCATGTCTATCCCTGCTAGACTCATGACTTCTCTAACCCACCTTGCTATAGTGGCTGTCGCTACGCCTTTATGCGGTTTCCTGCGCGCTATCAATAATTGCGTCGTCCCCGCTGGTCTCAGCTCAGCTGTTCTATTTATATATTCTCTTATGCATGCGGCTACGCACCATTTAGGATGATCTTGCATATATGGATACGTTATTGACGAGGAGTCTGTCTTTGTCCTCCTGGCCAGATGGAAAGTCACTCCGTCTGGCCCGTATATCAATCTGTCTACCTCCAAAGCTCTGACGTCTGCTACTCTCCTGCAAGAGATCATGCATAGAAGCATCGCTAATTTCTCCGACAGTCTTCCCAGTGTTAGGTACCTATTACTGGGCCAGTCGGCTAATAGTCGAAGCACTACTGTAACGTCCCATAGAGATTTATACCTCGGTTGCGGAGGCTTTCTGCATTTTATCCCTTTCAGGAGTCTAATTACTGCCACGTTCTCACCCACTGGTACTCCTTCAATAGGCAAATGGCCTGTCGATATTGCGGATCGATATACCCCTATCGTGCGGTAGGCT
Organism: Ambystoma mexicanum; assembly: GCF_040938575.1. Lineage (NCBI taxonomy): Eukaryota > Metazoa > Chordata > Amphibia > Caudata > Ambystomatidae > Ambystoma > Ambystoma mexicanum. The sequence continues at coordinate 472,134,905 of NC_090929.1, read as the reverse complement.
TTACCGTCCTGCAGAAGTTCCGCCAGGAAATTCACGATCTCTACTAGAGGGGCAGAAATGGGATGAAAACCTCTCGCCTTGCACCATCTTGACCATTTGTACCAAGCTGCATCGTAGCTCCTTCTAGTCGATGGAGCCCATGATTCTGCGATGAGGCTCGCAGCCTGCGGCGAAATTCCCGGGAGATTCCAACGTCTCCTGCTATCTTGCACGCCATTAGCGGCATCGTCCCCTTCACTCTCAGAGGGTGATACGACCCAGCTGGGTCCGTGAGGAGATCTTCCTCTTGCGGCAACACTCGAGGATAGTCCGCCATCAGTTCCATTAAAGCTGGAAACCAGACTTGGGACTTCCATATCGGCACTACTATGATCAGATTCGCTTCCTCCTTGCGGACTTTTGTTAGAACTCTGCTTATCATTATAAATGGAGGGAAAGCATATAGCGTTTGACCTCTCCAATCTTGCAGAAAAGCATCTGTCCCTGCTGCTGCTGGGTCCAGCCTCCAGCTGAAAAACCTGCTCATTTGAGCGTTCAGTCTGGACGCAAATAGATCTGCGTGAAACGGTCCCCAGAGCTTCTCTATCCGCTGGAATGTCGCTCTGTGCAGCATCCAGTCGCTGGTGTCTGTGAGATGTCTGGAGTTCCAGTCTGCCACCACGTTCTGGGCTCCTGGTAGATATTCTGCCGTCACTGCCGTTCCCGACTCCAGACAAGAGTGCCAGAAGTCCTTGGCTATCTCTGCTCACAATCTGGACTTCGTCCCACCTAAGTGATTTATGTATTTGACTGCTGAGATGTTGTCCATCTTCAGAAGTATACATGAGTTCACTCTGTCCTTGGTGAAGGCTCTGATAGCAAAAGAGCCGGCCAGAAGCTCCAGGCAGTTTATGTGAAGCTTGAGCTCCTCCGAGCTCCATCTGCCTCCCGTTTGGAGTTCTCCGCATCGGGCACCCCAGCCTGCCCTGCTGGCGTCCGATTCTATTACCATGTCCGGGCGGTCGCCAGAAATGGCTCTGCCGTTCCATGCCTCCATGTTCTGGAGCCACCACTCTAGCTCCGTTCGGGCTTCTTGGTCTAGCTGGACTAGCTGGTGATAGCCGAGCCCTTGCTGTAGGTGTCTTATTTTCAACCTCTGGAGCGCTCGGTAATGAAGAGGCCCTGGGAATATCGCTTGGATTGACGCCGCCAGCAGACCCACGATTCTTGCGATTGTTCGCAGCGATGTGGTCGGTCTGGCGAGGCAGGTCCTTATCTCCCTTCGAATATCTCTGATCTTCCTGTTCGGCAGCTCCAGGGTCGCCGACCCGGTATCTATAATGAAACCTAGGAATTCTATCCTCCTGGCTGGTACAGTTTCTGATTTCTCTTGGTTCACTAGGAATCCCAAAGAGGTTAGTAGGTTCGCTACCCATCTGGTCTGATATCGCAGCGCTTCTTCGCTGCTTGCCATTATTAGGATATCGTCTAGGTAGATGATGATCCGGATGCCCTTCTCTCTGATTGCTGCTGCTACTGGTCTCATCATTTTCGTAAATGCCCAGGGAGCGGACGCTAGTCCGAAAGGCATCGTGGCGAACTGCCATAATCGCCCGTCCCAGTTGAAGGCCAGGAAGGGTCGGTATTCCTGATCTACTGGGATCGTGAGATACGCGTCCTTCAGGTCTATTCTTGTGAGCCAGTCGCCCTGTCTGAGCGTGTCTCTCAGTTGGTGGGTCCCTTCCATCTTGAAGTGGTTGTAAACTACCCACTCGTTCAAGTCCTTCAGATTTATTACTGGCCTCACTTTCCCTTTCCTGTGAACCAGGAACATATTGCTTATAAATTTCGGAGCTACGCAAGGCTCGATGGCCCGTTTCTCCGCTAAACTCTGAAGTTCTGTTCGCAACAGGCCTGCTTCTGTTCGCGCTGTCACTATCAACCTGGGGGTTCTGTATTGGACTGGGGTCTGAGTAAATTGTATGTGTAGGCCTCTGACTGACTGAAGCACCCAAGCGTCGCAGGAAAGCGCGCGCCAGTTCTCCCAGTACATCGCTGTCCTCCCCCCTACTGCAGGGTAAACGGATACTCTCACCTGTGGGAATGTATTGACCTCTTCCCTGTCCTCTGCCTCGCTTTCCTCTGGGGAAACGGCCTCTGGGTTGGAAGAAGGTGTCTGGCTTCTTATCTTCCCAATATTGCGCTCTGTTCGATTGAGGCCTTCTGGCTGACTGATAACGACCGGACGCTCGGCCTCTGTAGCGACCGGTCCCTCCAAAAACCCTTCCGGGAAAGATTTTTCTAATGGAGGCTTGCGCCTTCACCAATGAGGTGTAGGTCCCTACGAACCTCCCCATCTCCTTTCCGAAGGTCTCGCCGAACAGCAGTCCTTGCGCGGCCTCTCCTGCTTCGTAGGAGGACAGGTCTCCTAGTTTTTGATCTATCTTCAAAAGCAGTCCCCTCCTGCGCTCTGAGGATATGGCGCAGTTCGCGTTACCTAACAGGCATACGGCTCTTTGGGCCCAGTTCGCTAGTACATCCGGGTCAATTTCTTCCACTGTATCTTTCGCTCTTTCTGCCAGGTCCATGATTTTGGCTAATGGGCCTGCTAGATCCAGGACCTTCTCCTGACAACTCCTCCAGGAGCGGTCGATCCCTTTCCTAGGGTCTCTGTTCGATTTCGCCACAAACGCTAACATTTTAGGGTCTAATTCAGGCGCTTCTGCTACCTTCCCTGGGAGTTCCGGCCTGGGGCTTTCCGCCCTCATTCTTTGCCTCACTTCCTTCTCTAAGGCCTTGCGCAGCCTCTGCGTCATGTATCGTGCCACCCTCGGGGAGGGCACCCATTCCGAAGATCTCAGGTTCCTAATCTCCTCGGGTTGGAACATGCCTGAGGTTTCCACTTCTAGGTGATTCAGTTTTCTCAGTCTCTTTTTCGGAGGCGGTAGGCTCCCTTCGTCTCCGTCTTTATCTTCCTCCTCCTGTGAGGATGTTGGAGATTCTACGAATTCGTCTTCTCGAGGGGCCTCCTCTCCTGCGTCTCCCATATTCTCTTCCCCTGGGTAGGGGGTCCTGAGGCTCGGCACCTCCGACTTGGCCATAAAGGCTTCTCTGAGCCTATTGAAAGCGTCGGATGCCTCCGGGGCCTTTGGATTCGCCCCTTCAGATTGGCCCGGGGGGTCAGAAGAGTTTGCGCTCTTCCGGGCCTTCGTACACCCCTGAGGGCTCTCTGGCGTGGCCCTGGTGGACGTGCTTGTTGATGGTACGGTGCTTCTGTCTTTTTGGCTTAGGAAAGTCTCGATAGTTAGCAGGCGGTCCTGCAGGGGTCTGACTCCTAGCGCCACTGCCTCTATGAGTGAATTACCCAGCACGTCCTTGAAGCTCTGAGCCAGATCTTCCGAGTACGTGGCTTCTTGCTCCTCCTCACTCCACTCAAAATCGGCCATGATATGTGCTGGTAGGTGCCTGATAGTACCTGAAAAGGTGTAAGGGCACGTCCACTTCTCACTCCTTTATCTAGAGGCTGCACCTGACTTCAAAGCAGCTTCTTTACTTTTATCAGTGTAGGCACTGAGTTCACCAATTCGCTCTCATGAGCGCTCTCCGGTAAAGATTACCGATCTAGCTATGCCGGGGAGTCGGGTCGCACTGCCCGCGCAGCGGTTAGCCCCTCCTTTCCGAGGGAGGGAGGGTTCGTCCCTCGTTCTATACGCCGAGTACCTCGGCGAAGGCCCGCCTCCGCGAGGGCGGGGGGACTGGGGAAAAACGTATCTCCTCCGGCGTCGTCCGCGATGGGCGTTAACTCAGTTTCTCGCGCCTCCCTCACGAAGGTGGGGCCCTCACTGTCGGCGCGGGTGCGGTGTCCTAGGCCGGCCCCTGAAGTGCTGATACTGCAGCACGTGGCCAGGCTAAAAACAAATTAAAGTAAAGGATTGTCGAATCCTCCCTACGCTGCGCGATCCCTGCGCGCTGTCCTAATGATAGGTCATGAGAAAAAAGCTATATATCATCGCTACAACTGATAACCCAAGACAAAAGCTGACAGAAAAGCGCAGCTAAGTGAAAGGGTACTTATCTCTTGGAGAGCAGGAAAAGAAGAGGAGGTTTACAGGAAGAGGAAGGACTAGGTCACATGACCAGGACACTGGGTTCAGGGCCTAGGCTGATGGGAAATGAAGTTTTGAAAAAAAAAAAAAAAAATGTGTTTGTGCCATCGTAAAGATGGACATTTTATTTGTTGTGTTGAAACTGCTGGAGAGCAAATAAATAAGAAGATGAAGCATAATGCATAATGCTCGCCTCCGTCTTGACATAGAATGATGAAACTAACACCTAAATAAGCTATAGGTATATATGTTTCCCTAACCAATCCCTCCGTTCAATAGGTTTTTAATGTTTGCCACGTAGAGTGACATCATAGCTGATGTACACTGAGGTATAAAGCCTTTTGTGTAATGGAAATGCTTGGAGAGTGTGTGAGCTACAATCTGTTTGTTCACCAGGTTTCCCTAGTTTATTGAGCTGATAATACAGTAGTATTTTGCCATATTCTTTGAGTCTGTCCGGTTATTTGGGCTGTACATCTTTTATTGGTAATCCCATTTGGCACCTGGAACTCTCGAGGTGTTACTGCACATTTTGGTTAAGGTGCAGATTGGTTCAGATCCAGACTTTCGGATTCTTGATGTCTTCCACCATCAGCCAGAAGTCTCTACACATTCCTGTAGAGAGCGGGAGAAAAACATGTGTAAATGGAGGCAGTCAGCAGGTGCCTGAATAAATTCCTGTCCAGTCCCCATGGCGACCCGCGGACTGACGGCATAGTCGTTGATTGGGGAAGAGACGATAACGAAGGACTCGAAATGAACAACGGACGCAAGTAGAAACATCAAAACTGACAAATAAAAGGGGAGGGATTGTATTGCATATATATAATAGGGGAATTAAATGGGATTGGATTAAGGAGAGATACCTCATTTCCTATTCTTAAGAAGATAGAAGGGACTGAATCAAACTCTGGAACTGAGTATTTTTTAAGGGCTTCCTGTGGCAAGACCAAAGAAGGCTGCGCAACACACTCCAAAATAGAGTAAAATAGAGATGAATTATTTTTGCTAGAAAAAGTAAAGAAGACGATTGCAGAAATTGTTGTGCACATTTGTTTGGGGTTGTGAAAAATATAAGTGTAAAAAGTTGATGTGTTTTGTATTAGATTGTTATAATATAGGTTGTAGGCTAAAACTATATAACAATAGTAAATCATTTGTCTTGTTATTAGCGATTGTTGCCAATCATCAGAGAGTAGCAGTTGATAAAAAATAGAATAAAATACAATTCTTAGATTGTTAATAATAAAAGCAGGATAGTAAGAATTGGGAGAATCATAAATGAAAGAAACAAAGAAAATATAACTGTCTAGGCTCGGAAATTGATTGATGGAAATTTTGGGATAATGTGTGGCGATTGATGGAGCTGGCCCGCAATGATTGTTGTGGTATAAGTAATTAAAGCAATAACAGAATAAAAAATGCTAAGTATTGGCAGTTATGAAAATTGCTTGTCGTTATGGGAGACACTCCCCTAGTATACTTTTGCAAAACATTAGCGAGATACATACCCAAGAATAGGGAATACCATGCCGAATGGGTAAAAGGCACGGCTGACAAAATGTTCATGCCTTGGCCGCAAGAAGGTAAACTATCAAGATCAGTATTGCAACACATGACAACATACTTACATGCTGCAGATACAGGGAAAAAGTTACAGGAAAGGTTAAATATTTTAGAAATATGGAAAATGTATCAGAGTGAGAAAGACGACCCGCCTCAAAAAGAGTGGATGCCTAATCTGCATAAAGGGGATGACATAATGCCGACAGCTGCTCTTTCTCTTCCTAAAAATGATGATACAACTGAGTACAAGCAGAGATTCTATCCTATAAAGAGTTCAAAGCAACAGCGGGGTATGTTAATCCAAAATATGCCCCCGCCCCTACTTATAGTAGTGAGGACATTATAGAAGAAAGCAAGATTAAAGAACATAAACATATGTCAGCATGCGATTAACATAAAGAGCATGATGAAAGAAGGGACAGACAGACAGAGATAGAAGAAGAAGCTAAGAGACAAAAAGGAGAGAAGGACAAAGACAATGAAGTCACAATAATACAGAACTAGTGGATCGGAGGCCAGGTATCACTCAAATTAGACCGAAAGAGTATTGACAATGTTAGGGAAAGAGAAGAAAGAGAGGAACAGGAAAAGTGACGAGAAAGGGCATACAAAAAGGAGAAGGAAAAAGAGAAGAAGTGAAAGGAAGAACAAAGAAGGTATGAAGAACAGAAAAAAGAGAAAGAGAGAATAGAGGAGAAGAAAAGTGAAGAAATAGAAAGACAGAGATTAAAAGAATGTAGGGTGCAAAGAAGGCGAGAGGAATAACAGGAAAGGGAGAAGAGAAGAAGGGAAGAAGATCTTAGAAGGAATAGGGGACAATGGGATGACAAAGTAGATCACATTGTTAATAGATGTATAGTACCAATTGAAGCACGAGAAGGATGTTAAGAAGAGAGAGGGTAACAACAGCCCTGCAGGGAGCTGCAAGGGATACCGAGAATAAAGACATAGGGCCACATCATGAGGTGGGCCTTTGCCCTTAAATGCGGCGGTAACGCTATTACCGCTGCATTTAAGGGTTGGTGCAATCATGAGTTGGTGGTAAGTGGGAGTTTTACATTCAGCTTTTTGTTGGAGGTAAAACGTGCTCCTTACCACCCATTTTTGGCCGTTTTCTGTGCTATTACCACCTAGGCAATTACTGCTGGCATTAATAGCAACCCCATAATCCCATTGGGTCAATGGGGAATGGGAATTTACTACTGCACTGCTACTCATGATCCGGCGCAGTGACACTATTTGCGCTGGCAGTATCCCAGCGGTATTACCACTGGGATACCGCCAGACTCCTGATGAGGTAGATAGTCTGATGAGCATGAGACAGAAGGCAGAGGGAAAAAGATTGGGGATTTACATAGGCAAATGAGGGAGAAAGATGGTCACAAAACCAAACTGGAGCATCGAAGGATCTCCACCAAAAGAAACAGGAGAAAGATTGGATGACATAATGTTGGATGTGCTTAGAACACTGTCCTTAAGTAGACTAGGGGCCTCACTAGGAGTGTGGCGGCCACGGGATGAATGGTGCCAGTAAGGGACCGGCACTGTTCATTCCGGGCCACCACATTACGAGGTCTGCAGCGGCCAGACAAGACGTGCTGAGCGGGATCTGCTAGCAGACCAGGATACTACATCATTAACGGGCCTGTTGTTAGCATCCTCCCCATTCCCATTGAGCCCTGTGGGGGCTCAAATGGGAATGGGTGTGTACCGTGTCCGGGTCCTGCGAAAGGAAATTGCCGGGCCCTCCAAGGTCGAAATGGCCCGGTAAGTCCCCTTTTGTGGGACCCGGAACCAGACCCGAGTTTGAAGGTAGCCATGCCGCTAAAAACGGCATGGCTACCTCCAAACTCGTAATGAGGCCCTAGATCTTGATGACGAGGAAAGGGATAATAGCCATTCCAGCTGGGGTATAATGATGTCAGAAGAAGAAAGGGAAGAAAAGGATAAAGCAGGAAGAGAAGGTGCTTGCGGTTTTTCAATAGATTCAAATATAGAAGGAGGGGTAAAGTGGTCGGATTTACAAGACCCAAAAGAAAAAATACCAGAAACAACACCATATTCCAAGCGATCACAAGCACGGTCGTGCAGCCCAGGGGATATATCCCCACCTTATAAAATTAGATTAAGGTAATTGCCAGGACGAAGAGGAACAAGTAAAAATAGCCCCACCTCGAAGATAAGAAGTGTAGGTGGGTACGATTGAAGAACAGGATTTACACAATTCCCGTTATTAGAGAAAGGGGGAGGACGAACACAATATATACTATTGCCATGAATGGACAAAGATAATTTTAAATATAAAATACCTAGTTTGATTGCAGGTGCAGGAAATTGGATTGGTGAGTTAGAAAAAATGACAGCGGGAATTGCGTTAGCAGTGGTTGACATAAAAAACCTACTAGCAGCTATTCTAGGGGAGAGAGCTGACGGCATTTGGAGACGAGCAGGATATGCGAGTGTGAAAGTGTCAAATATGACACATAATGGAGCACCATTTAATAATTGTAGAGCAGACATATGGAGGGCGCTTAGAGTACAATATCCTGACACATCAGACATGGGTGTGTTTATGACAAGGAAAATGGGTGAGGACGAAGTTCCTGTTGCTTTTATTCAGGAGATTCAAGAACATTGGCATCTTGAGATGAGGGAACCGTGGGATAAAACTGCAGCATTATTCTATCATATTTTATGTCAGATACTGCCCGAGCCAGTGCAATGGCAGATGAAGAAACAGGTATGGATGGAAGCAAAGCCGTGGCCAGAAATGCAGTTGACTATCGTACATCATTCTTGATTATTACAAGAGAAGAATAGGAAAAAGCTGAGACTAGAAAGCACCAGGAAGCAAAGTTAGTTCAGAAGATTTTTTGTCGAAATTTGCCATAGAAGGAATTGCAATGACCAGTGATGAAGGCATGGTCACAGAAGAGTTACAGGCAGCGCAGCCAAGCAATGTAGTGTACTGTATAGATAAATGTGGGTACACTTTCTGGTCCCGATGTAGAGGGAATCGACATAGAGAATGAGGAGGTGGATTTCAAAACCCTCAAGGGGAGGAGGATTTAATGGAGGACAGCCACAACCCTGCTGTAATTGTGAGAGGATAGGACATATTGCCCAAATGCCTAGACGTTGAGGGGGCATGCAGCAGAACTGGCAAGCTCCAAGAGGGGGAATGGGCTATTCTCCACAGTATAATACAAAACCACAGGAGTATTATGCCCAAGATCACATGCAGAATCAGACACGTGTGCCACAAATACACCAAGCGCAGAAAGTTCCATTACAATCACAGTCACAACACGGGCAACTACAGCAAGCGCCTATGCAAACACAACAATACAGACCCAGCAAGCACAGACACAACAAGCAATGGTGCCACAGTGGAATTCAAATACAGCAGCCCCTCAAGCATCCATACCTAGGATAGGGAGTGTGACAGTAGTGGAAGGGAATCCTTTTACAGGTACAGGGATGAATTTATATCCACAATAGGAAAGCCCACAGAGCGGCCTGATGTGTTCAGTACTATCAGTGACACCAGACCCGCAAGAGGAACCAAGGGTCAGGGTAACAATAGGAGGCACGACATTTTTGTTTCTTGTAGACAATGGAGTGACTTGTTTCTGTGTTTGAGAGGAAAACTACCCAATGTCGGGCATTGCCATGAATGTGCAGGGATTTTCTGGGGCTATGAGTTTAGTTCTTTTTACTGATGAATTACCGGTTTCTATAGGAGAACATGACATGTCTATGCCACTATTGTATTTTCTGCAGACACCAGTTAACATATTAGTACGTGACTTGATGACAAAACATAACATGACGATATCTTTCACTGACAAAGGGACAGTGTGTTCCACTCCAGGGATACATTATATAAAAATGTGAGAAAATTCATATTAGCCTTTACAGGCCAAAAGTCATTACGAGGAGTTCCTTTAGACCCAGAAGTATTTTTGTATGGAGTAAATATTTTGTTAAACAATACAATATGCTTATAAGGTCACTTGCTTCCCCACTGCCATTTTTTTGGTTATTATTCTCTTTTTTTTACATATGATTCACCATCATTACATTGTCATATACAACACCAATTTGTATCAAAAATAGTCATTTATTATTTTTTAGAATACATTGTTATTAAAACACTTTTTTTCAATTTACTTTTTTATAATTGCAGGGGTTCTCCATGCAAAATATTTTTACAAACATACATTAATCTAAATGATTTTGAAATTCACAATGCACATCTAATAACATGTAGTAATACACTTTTTAACAATTTTATCGACACACAAATTTCATAGGGATCTGTTATTTGCTCCCCTCTCTCACAGAGCAGTGCAACACAGTCCATAAAGCATTTCACTCTGTATTAACATCACCCATGCTTACTTTCATACCGCATTCAAACCATACCCGACATGTTTCATTCCTAATACACTTTCATACAGCTCACAAGGAAATTCTTCAGGGGTAAAAACTTTTTTATACCACATTTCATTTATATGTACAATTTTGTTTGTCTTCCTATCAAATTTTCTTTCTAGGGATCCACTGTCAATGAGGTTCCATTTATCAATCCATGAGGTCTCACCATCAAACGGACAGCTATGGGGAGCAAGAATGGGATATTTAAATATTAGTGTTTGTATCTCCTCCCGGTTTCCATTTCTAATATGTATAACCCACTGTCATTATTGCCAGCACTAAGGAGTAAATATTTTTTTTTAAAAATTAACTCCTTCTACACAATTAGTAGGACAACACGTCTCTCCAATTTGGTATAGGCAGGTCACTCTTTAAATATTATAAGAAACCTTGATGGTCTTCATAATGTTACAACCAATTGTTGTCTGTCATGCCTACCCGGTAATTAGATATTAATTAATTATCTAGGGTTGAAATATCTTTAAGTTACCTTAATTTTATTCACTTTGACTTCTCAATCTTCTAAGTCTTAGATTTTCGGAGAAATGGCTCTGTTTGCTTAACCTAGATGGTTGGCTAACGGATGCTATCTTAGAACACCCTCCGTTCTTATCACCTGAAAAGCAACAAGACACTTGTTTATCTTTGGAGAATATCTATTATTCCCCCGTTAGAATTTATGTAGGTTATACCCATCTCGTAAAATAACGTGTTAGATATTTTCATACTAACCTGATCTTATTGTAGAACTGGTTCCTAAACACGGGGTCTACTAGCAGCTTCTGCGATGTTGTCATTCGCTGGTAGGTTGGAACACCGTTCTCCAGTCCTCCCTTTTTGCCCCAGGCACCACATCAACTGTTCTCTACAGTGGTAAGACACACACAAAGTACTCTGTTTTACTATTTGTAGGATTATATATTGTGTCTCATCAGCCATCACCTGTACCCGTTAGTTGTACTTACCTATACTATCTCTTTTTGTTGTCCGTTCCTTCCAGGCTCCGAAATTTCGGTTTTCTAACCTGTCTCCCTCGAACGCGTTGACTTGCTCGGCTAGCGTCTTTCTCAACTTCTGGCCACTCGTGGTTACCTGTATTGCCTTCTGTAGTCCGTCCTTTTATCTTGTATCCCAGGCCATGTGACCAATTCCTCACATGATCGCCGGACGCTGCGTATGCTAATCTCTCTCTATTAGGCTCCTTGATTGGCAGCTAATTGCCTTTGGCCCCCTACTCTTCTAGTTTGAGCGGTCTGTAAATCAATCGCGGGGCTATGCTCCCGACTCCACACTCAAGGGCCAACTTCCCGGTGTCCACATAATCCTTCGGTCCCTACGTGGGTTTCCGCTGATGTGCAGCATCCCGCTACCCATGCGCAAGGCATGGACCGGAGGTGCGATACTGCTGGTTGCTCCGCGGCATGTCCAAAGGCACCACGTCTGTTCTCCAGGTGTCCAACACAAGGTAGGCTACCAGTGGTCTGTCTTGCTCCATCTCCTTTGTTTTTATGGGGGAAAGAACAATTTTTAATCAGAAAAACTTCCAGTTGTTGCTCTCATCCTTACTGCGACGCACTTGTGAATTGTACACGCTCCCATTGTATCAGTAGGTATAAATTATTTCTACTACTCCCATCTCTCCATCTCTTCACTTTGAAATGTCTGGGATTAATGCGAACAGGGAACCATCCATGTTATACTTGATGCTACACTAGCCCCTAAATTTCACCCATGTCGTCAACAGGTCAGTGAATATCATTCTGTTTTTTCATTCAAACCCATCTCTATGCTCCTTGTGAGGAAAATCAATTCTTTCTCTTTTGTAGCCAGTTTTCTTCTGTCCAGGTTGGAGTCATTTGTTTGCCTCACCAGGTAGACTATTGACCATCTTAAATCCTCTACTTTATGTATCAGCTCAATAAAGTGATCTACAAGAGGTGCAGAATGTACTCTATTTTTTATACAACTTTTGTGTTCTGTGATACGTGTTTTGATTTTTCTTTCTGTCTTCCCTATATAGATCTTTATACAGGGGCACCAGATCACGTACACAACAAAAGAAGAATTACAGTTCGTCAATGTTTTTTGTTTCCAAGGCTTTTTTAGACCTAAATCAATTTCTGTGGTTCTGTTGGTTTGTTGACAGCACACACATGACCCACATGGATAATGTCCTTCTGGGGCACGCATCCCCCATGTTTCTGTTAACGTCAAGTGTGGTTTGTTCTGTTTCGTTATATCATTTCTCATGATCTGATCTTTTATCGACCTGCTTCTTCGGAATGCCATCAAAGGTCTCTGTATTGGAACTTTTCCTTTTTCCAAAATTCTCCAATTTCGATGGATGATCTTCTGTATTCTGTTGGAGAGAGTGCTATAGGTGTTCACAAACACTATATTCTCTTTGTTTCTTCTTGTAGGATTTTGTTCCAGAATTGCCTCTCTGTTGTTGTTGTCAGCTCTCTTCATGGCCCTTTTTAACAGTCTAGTAGGGTAGCCTCTCTTCTGTAGGTCATTTCTCAGTCTCTGGGCTCCTTCTTTATAGTCTGCATTATTCGTGCTGTTCTTTTTCAGCCTTAGAAACTGGCCAAAGTGTAAATTATCCCGTGTATGTGATGGATGGAAGCTGGTATAGTGCAAGAGAGCATTGCGGTCCGTGGGCTTTTTAAATGGCTTCACGTACAATTTTGCCTTCTCTGTATCGACTTTGATGGTCACATCCAGATAGTTGATCTCAACTTTGCTTAGGTTTTCCGTAAATTTCAGATGTTGGTTTTCTCGATTGATCCAATCCACAAACCTTCTGGCGGTATTTTCATCTCCTCTCCAGATAATAAGTATATTGTCTATATATCTCCTCCACGATAATATATTTGCTTTAAATGGATTGGTATCGTTATAAATGTAGTGTTTTTCAAAAGCCTCCATGTATAAGTTGGCAATGCTTGGAGCCATCGTGGCCCCCATGGCTGTACCTTGTACTTGTTTATAGAAAGTACCGTTAAAATGGAAATAGCTTTCCGTCAGTGCCATTTCGGCGCACCACATTATAAAGGATACCGGAGTGTTGGTATTTATTGTCTCTGTAAGTAATCTTTCTTCCAACACTTCAAGCAAAGCTTTCTGGGGTATATTCGTGTACAGAGCTATAACGTCCAAACAAATTAGTATCTCAATGGTATTGTCAAATGGTCTGCCCTCGATTTCTTTTATAATCTGTGTAGTGTCTTTTACAAAAGAGGCCAATTCCCTGACCATCGGTTGCATAAAATGGTCTACAAATTTAGATAATGGCTCTATGATGGAATCACATCCTGACACTATTGGTCTTCCTGGTGGTCTCGTCAAGGATTTATGTATTTTTGGGAGTATATAGAATTGCGGAATCCTTGGTTTTTCGACTGTTAGGAAAGCAGCTTCTTTTTTCGAGATCCATCTTCTTTCCTCCGCTTTTGTCACTTTGTATTGGATCAATCGTCCCAATTTCTCTGTTGGGTTTCCTTCCAATTCCAGATAGTTGTTTTTATCTCCTAGTTGGTTCATACATTCCCCTATATAATCTTTTCTGTTTAGTACCACTCTGGCACCACCTTTTTCTGCTTTTCGTATGATTATCAAATCATTGAATAGCAACGTCTTGATACCCTGTTCTGTCTGGTTAAGATTGTGAAAAGTTTTTTCCATTTTAGTTTTCTCTTCCAGTGCCGCCACTTCTTGTAGCACCCTGCTTTCAAAAACCCTGGCCTCTGCCATTTGGGTTTGGGTTGGTGGGCAAAATTCCGATTTCCTATGTAGCACACTAAATATTTTGTTGACATGGCTTCATGGATTGATAGGTAAACTATTGAGAATACAAGACACATTTTTGTTTAAACCGAAATACCTATGGAAGATGAGGAAGGACAGATTATCCCCATAGAATTAGAGGAAGTGATAGTGAGAGTAGTGAGAGAGGAAAGGGTGATTATTCATGGGACAGGCAATGAGGGAAGAACATGGAAAACAGCAATAGCCCTTGATGAAGGATACAGACTAAGAGAAATGGCAGAAGAGGAGCTGTTTATAGATAAGAATTCAGATGATGAGTTAGTAATTTTCATAAGTCTCTCTTATTGGATTAAAGTCAAGAATAGAGAAATACCACAGAGAATGGCATTGGTAAAAAAGAAATCACCATTTTTCCAGGAAGATTTACAAAAGGTTCCAAGCATCTTATGGACCAATAGTCCGTATGACGTGGGTCTATTGTTTGGAACAGGAGCAGTTAAACTTAAGATGAAGCCAGGAGAAATTTTGCCACAAATACAGCAGGACCCCATGTCTAGTAAAGCACATGAAGGTATATTTGAAACCATTTCCACTTTAGTACAGCAGGGAATGTTGGTGCCATCAGAATCCCCAAGTAACACAGCTGTGTACCAAGTGAAAAAAGCAAAAGGGGGGTTGTGGATATTTATTCAGGATCTACGTCCCCTAAACAATATTGTCAAAGCAGAGTTTCCACTGCTTCCAAATTCAACTACGATATTATAGCATTACAGGCAAAGCCGAATATTTTACAGTTGTAGACTTAATAAATGCCTTCTTTTCAATTACCTTTCATGGGAATTCCCACAATTTGACCTCATTTTTGTATAGAAATCAGTGCTGGAAACATACAAGATTACCTCAGGTGTACAGTGAGTCCCCATCGATCTTTAATAGGGTCCGTCAGATGAACCGAGGTAACATACAACTTGAGAGCTCAATAATTCACTATATAGATGATATATTAGTGTGCAGTGAGAATTAAGAAAAATGCAGAAAAGATTCAGTTCAACTAATACCAACTAACAGAGAAAGGAAACAAGGTAGACAAACAGAAGTTACAATATTGCCAGGAAAAGGTCCTGTATATAGGACAGCTAATCTCACAAGAAGGGAGAAAAGTGACACCTGAGAGAGAGCAGAAGCAATCATGAAATGTCCAAAACCTGAGACAGTAAGGGAAACACAACAATGTTTAGGCCAATGTAATTATTGTAGGACCTGGGTTTTTTATTACAGTACATATATTCAACCACTTTTAAAAGGACTCAAGGAAACACAGATAGGTAAAAGTGAGATATTATGAAAAGATGAGCTTACTGAAGGATTTGAAGAATTAAAAAGGCCAATTTGTACAGCCCCTGTGTTAGGCATTCCAGACTATAATGAACAGATTTACTTATTCTCAGATTCAAATGGAGAAGTGATGATGACAGTCCTTACGCAGAAGACAATATTAGGATATGGACATAAGCCATTAGCCTACCATAGTGGGACTTTAGATCCAGTAATGAAAGGACATTATCCTTGTGAACAAGCCTTAGCGGCTGCTGCTTTCGCAATTGAAAAAGCTGCAAGTACTACAATGGGCTGCTCAATGATATTATTTGTCGAGCATTTATTTTTCACCATTTTAGAAAGCCTCAAGAGCTCTCTGACTACAGAAAGAGCATCAGGTTATGAAATTATTATTTCAAAACCAGCGATCAAAATTTTTATATCTAGAGTAGTGAATCCAGCGACACTCATAGCTGAACCAGTAGGAAAGGAGGACTATGTACATGACTGCACAACATATACTAAGTTTTATGACGGTATTCCCCATAGAGAAAATGCTCTTTGAGGGGGGAAATTCTATTGATTGACAGTTCTTCAAAATTTGACCAAACGACAGGAGAAAGACATACAGCATCAGCAATAGTGAAGCTAAAAAAGAAAGGGGAATTCAAACTAGTAACAAGTGCAAGATTGCCTTCACATTGTACAGCACAGGCTGCAGAATGTGTGGTGGTTATGGCTACTCTTCAGATATATGAGGATGAGGAAGTGACAGTGTACTCTGTCTCTGCCTATGTGACATCAACTGTACATGCAGGATTGTCATGCTGGAAAAGGAGGGGTTTTCTCTGCGTAGAGGCCACACCAGTGCAACATGCATCTCTATTGGATAAGCTCATTAAGGTACTAAAGCTCCCATTGGCTAACACCTTGGTGAAACGCGCAGCCCATACCAAGAGGGCAGACATGATGTCTCACGGTATCGAAGCAGCAGAAATTAAAGCAAAAAGGGCAGCATATTTTCAATTTTCCTTTTCTGATTTTGAAGTAGAAAGTATAAGCAAATGTCAGAGCGATGTATGATGCTGAAGGAATGTTTTAATATGTTATCCATTGTACAGTCAGTTGAGCTATAAGGTCAAGCTCCACAAGAAGAGCAGGATTTTTGGAAGAGACAGGTGTGTTCTTTATCCTCCAAAGAGGCTATATGAGGACAAGGTCGTACTGGAAAGCCAGTTATGCCTCTAGCATTATTGAAGGTGGTGCTGGTGTATCTTCACTACTTCTCAAACACAACTAGGAAGAGTCTTGCTGCCATGATCGCAGAAGACTGGTTTTCATCAAACTTGTTAGAACATGTGGCACCATTTATTGAGAACTGCATTATCTGTCAAAATTTCACAGCATGGCATACTTTGCAAACAGTGAGAGGAGCAATCCCTAGACCCAATGGCCCTTTTCAGCATCTATATATAGATTATGTGGATATGTTGCAAACATGCAATGGTTACAGATACATGTTATTTGTAGTATGTCCCTTTTCCAGATGGATTGAGGAAGGTCCATGTACGCACCCCGAAGCCACATGTGCTGCCAAGAAGATTCTCGAACATGAGGTGTTTCCTAGATGGGGTATGTGTGAAATAAGCTGCATTTTGTAAATGAAATGTTTGAACAGATCACTCTTTTATTAGGCATAAAGCAAAACTTTTCATCTGCCTATCACCCACAGGTAAATGGTATTTGGGAGAGGCTAAACATACTCCTTAAAGAAAGGATAGCTAAGATCACAATTACTTTGAAAAAGGGATGGCTACATTGCCTGGCTCAGATCACCACTTGACTCCTCATGTGTTGGTGACTGGACGCTGCATGAGTGTACCCCTTGCTCCTCACACTTGAATAGAAACTGATGCCCATAGTGTAGCAAATATATTAGGAGTTGAGATGCATGCTGATTTGAAAAATGGGACCACTAGTGTTTCTTTTATTTCCCAACAGGTCAAAAATCAGAGGGAATAGTCAAAGAAGATTGAAGAAAACATTGAAACAGTTGATCCTATAGACTTGCTGAAGTAACCCTGTTTGTACCCTGGTGACCAGGTGCTTGTAAAGAGTTTCATCCACGCTTGGAATAAACCTCATTTCGAAGGACTGTACCTAGTAGAGTGGGTCACTCCCACTGTAGTGAACATTGAAGGAAGAAGAACTTGGTTACCTTACCCCTCCTGCACCCACTGACAGTGAAGCAAGAGAATACGTTCCACAAATACAGATGAGATCAGCTACCAAGAGATAAAACAAAGAACAGACGAAGTAAAAAACAATTTGAACTGTTGACTACTGACTATTCCCAAGTTTAAAGGTAAAACGAAAGAACTTTGCAAAGTATCCACTGCACAATTCCAGTGAGGCTAAAGAGACAGCGCTTTGAAGATAAAACACAACGATCACACATGACACTTTATGTTGCCTATAATGTTGCATACATTTCTGCATGCTGTTTTTGTATACATACTTCAATCGTATCCAGCTTTAGTGAGACAACATGTTGATATTGTAAAATTTTTGGGCAATCCTAAAAATGGTCCTATCATTTGTAGGATCATTATTGCAATAATAGTAACATTTCTATTATAAATGAATGTGGTTGTTATAAGGAGTAACAACAATTTCATGCTGATAAAAGAGAATGGTAATTTTCCAATTTATAAGAGACACATTGCCAGCAAGAAGATCGATTCATTCTTTTGTAATACTTCTTGTAACTTGATTCTGTACAATGTTTTGGGTTTTCTGTCTCATTATTATATAATTTCGTCAAATAATGTTCTATAATACAGATGAAGTGTTTGGCAATAAGACATCTATTTCTCTTTCTAACAAATGTACAAGTGATATTTTCCCTGATATTTCCAAGCAAATCATCTGACTTAAGCGAGATGCTGAAGATCATGAGGATATAAATACATACCTTGATAATTCAGCCCATTTAAAGAAGAACATGTGGTATCACCACATGAAGGAGGTGCGGAGAAGAACATCAGATGAGAGCTGCTATGTGTGTTCTCTCATCCTTTATGCTGTGAGCACAGCCAGAACATTTATCGCAAGAGAAATACCTGTACATGATACAAAGTGCCTCAGCCTTTTAGCAGCATGCACAACAAGAGGACAATTTGAAGTAAGATGGGCAACCATACAATGAAGGTCGAAAAAGACATTCTGAAATGAAGATGCATACATAAAAATGCAGAAAATGGAAAAGGACTCAGATTGGAAAAGCAGAATGCTCCTATATTCATTCAGTGGTATGACCGTAGAACAGATAAGGACCTTTGAAAAAAAGAGACTGGGTTGTGCAGATGCATGGGAAACACCAGGATTGCCAGGATGCTGGGAGAGACCTCAGCTATTGGTATATGGACAAGTAACCACCAGGACAGGATGGGAAGAAGGAATGTTAGCATGTAGTGCACATATTTATTAATGACAGCACCAGTACAGATAGTGCAAATAGTGAATGATGAGTGCTTGAAAGAATGGGCCAAGTATTCAAAATGATTAAAATGGGTTGAAAATGAAGCTATACTGCCCATGAAGAATACGACACCGTGTTTCAGAAACAACGGTCTGACCAAAGTTACAGGATGCAAGCAAATAATTGATGCACCAGGAATGAATGGAGGAACTGCTGTGCTAATGGACTACTATTGGGCCTGTGGATTCAAAGCTTATATGCAGCTACCTAGAAATTGGGGAAGAATATGCTCTTGATGTGATCATACATGTTCCTGTGTTGGTGATTCCCCAAAGTGATCTCCATATCAACAGCTTTCTGAAATGGATGCACATCAAAGGGAGAAGACGTTGCTCAACCTCATCCGATAGAAGAGAGAGAATTATTTTTCAAAAAAATCAATAGACGTGTATCACGATATTCCAGATGAGCATACATTGTTCAGTAGAATGGTAGTGATATTCACATCTATATTCATGCTGGGAATTCAGACTGCAGTGAACACCAAGTGGTTACAAATAACAAGGTAGGAGCTGTTACAAACAATAAATACAACAACAAAAGGATTAAATGTGATTGGAGAAGAATTGAGGGCCATCAGACTCGTGACCCTTCAGGACAGGTATGCCCTGGACTTAATTACAACAATGGAAGGAGGCATGTGCACCAAGATTGGGCCTTCTTGCTTTACATACAAACCTGCCCATGATGGAGAAAATGGAACCCTGACAGAAGCAATAACTATGCTGTCAACTCTTCATATGAAAATGGTGGAAAAAGTAAATGAAGGCAAAGATCAAGCCTGGTTTTCATCTCTGTGATCGTGGGTTCCAACCTGGCTGGCTAATGCCTTAAAGTTGCTTGGAGCATTACTAGTGTTAGTGTTGCTAGGATTCTGTCTTGTAAGAATAATCATAGGACAATGCAAGAAAACAGTAAAGAAAGCTATTGGGTTGAAGATAATGATCAATGTAAATGCTTTTACTGATGAGCACACACAAACTCAATGTACCACCTGAGAACAACTAAAAGCAAGAACTCTGGTAACCTCACTAACAACATATTATTACCCAAGGATCATAAGAACTATGTGGGATATTGGGTGTTCTGTCAACTGACTGGGGAGTGTTGCCATGTGACCTGGAATGTGGATGAACATATAAAGAACAGGTGACCTGTGGGGGGTGACAAAGATATGGATTCTGAAGAAACCACAGTGTGATGAATAGGTGAATAAAATTGAGGAGGTGGTCGAAAACTTGACCAGATGGGGGAATGTAGAGAGGCAGATGTACACATCATCTATAATGCCCGCACCCTCACCTCTGTCATATTGGAAGAAACACAAGAAGACACTGTGCATGACACCAGGTATCATCCCAATCCTGCATTGAAGATATGAGAGACGTTATGCACTCAGCTAACTGTATCAAATGTACCCTCAAACTGACATGATAGAAGGATGTCTACAAACACCATTGAACATAGAAGAGCTATGAGTGAAATCTGGTATCCTGAGAGGTGTAAGGGACTGAGCTGGGCCCCTGCCTCTGGGTGCTAACCACCTGGGACTTACTGGGTGGCAACGTATCCCCACATGAAGTCAGTGGGACTGGAGGAGAACTTCATTACCCGGAGAGGGCAATGACGCTGTTCTGCTGCATTGAGGGACAGTAGGCCCCAAGGAGGTGCTACAGGCCCTGGCAGTTGGTGGGGGATGCGGCTTGGATTGGCCCCGGAGTGGAAACTTGGAGTGGATGGTGGTGGGGCAGGAAGCGGCCTGGTGTGTGTGTCAGGATCCCTGGAGGACACCTGTTGGAGTCCTGGGCCTGGTGGCAAAGACGTCACCCATGCCCGAGAGGTGCTAGATAAGGTGTGGGCCCCCGGGCCATGGCCTATGGCGTGTGCCCACCTTGTTAGATTTGTCTTGGAGCGGGATTGGAATCCCAGAGAGGTTGCCTGGCTGATCCAGGTGTGGACAAGGAGCGTGTGAATCTCTGGGAAGAGGAGAGGGCCTGGCAGCCCGCTGGGGCCGGTGGAACATGTCCCCCAGCCTGGAGCATGGAGGGAGTGACAGGTTTTGAAGTGTACATTGGTAGAGGCTGGGTGGAGCCGGCCACCGCACACACTGGGTAGGCCTGCTCGAAGAAGGCCACAGATAGGAGAGGGTGTGCCAAGAGGCCGAGGACCAGGCAAACGGTGTGCCTGATCTACAAGTGTTGAGGCTGTGAGGCTCCAGTTAACCCTCATGGCAGGATACCCAAGAGGCTCAGTGGAGGGACAACATTGTGGACAGAGCTTGAGAAGGTATTGGGGAGGTGAGAGGTACGAAGGGATGCCTAGGTGGAAGACAAGCAGAGGCCTACTGGACATCAACCAAGGTGTTTGAGTGCCTCCTAGGGATGGACCATCTACAGTATATGGACTGAAAGGGGAAACTGGGCCAATTTGCATATTTCAATAAATGGAGTCCCGGGTGTGTGAACAAAATAAAGACATTGCAGGAGGAAGGTGCCGACACAGTGTTGACAAAGAAAAACATTGCGTCGTTGATTGAGGAGATTCATGGGATGAGGGCGGACATTGGAGGTAACGTGGACAACATTAACGTCAGGATCGACAAGATGGATGAGAGACTGCAAGTAGTGGAAATCAACCAATTGTCACTAGACACATTGGAGACTCAGATGGACATGTATATGGCAGAACTGTAGAGAAGGGTAGATCACCCTCAAGATGGATGACTTTGAAAATAGAGAAAGGAGGAACAACTGATGCTTTGTTGGCCATTAGATTACAGTACTGGGGTTATTTACCCTTGAACTAAATAATGTATGCACAATCAATATACATCAATTTGGAGGTTGACGTTAATCAATTTCATGTTCAACCACATTTTTCGATTCCCTAGTTTGCCGCACAACCTGCTCTTTCTAAAGCACTGAACTAGACCAACAAAATAGTGGGAGAAAGGAAGAGGGAAAGAAATGTTCTGGGGCGGCACCTTAGTTAATGTGTGGTCGGTAACAAAAAAATACTTTCACATCAGTGATTTAATTTCCTGTGATGTCATCCACATCAAATGTCATGTGACATCACTCCTTATAATACCATTAAGGGTCAAAGGTCATGTGATGTAGCTGAGCAAAATATGTCACTTAAGGTATGAGTTGGGAGCATGGTTGGAGAGTGGCAGGGACTAAAGGGTGCAAGTTGTGAATTAGCAGTGTGACAGAGCAAGTGAGCTTGTGCACGACTAGCAGAGTGAGAGGTTTGGGAGTGTACGTTGTGATGGAGGATTGGTGAGTGTGTGGATGTTTCAGGGGATGGAGAACATAGAAGGGAAATATTGACACTAGTACAACTGACTGTGATAAATAAAGTTAATAATTTAAAATAGGCACACACAATAAACCAAAAAGGTAGAGCAAAACAAACACTTTTCTATCAAGCAGAGGACATCTTTCTATGAAATCGATAGTAGAGACCACATACAAAAGGTGCAAATAACAACAACCTGGCTCTCTTGCAACCTCACACACGCTGCCTCCTTCAAGCAACCTTGCTCTCTTACACCCTGGCCCTTTAGCACCCTCAAGTCAAAACAAGAAGTGCCACAAAAAGGCTGAAAAATACAATTTTGTATTTCAATATTTATTTTTATATGCCACAAAATCTTCAATTCCAAGCCACAGTATCCTGGAGGGTTGCTTAAGGCTGCCAGTCAATGGTGGGCCGTCATTGTGACATCACGCCATTGCGTGACGCTGACACGATGACATCATGCCGCCGACACGGTGGCATCACGTGGCACACTGTACTCATTCAGGGAACACAATATGGCCAATGCTCTAACGCGGTCGTATCTCTCAATATACTTACCCGACATAGAGGCAGTAACTCATTAAGGCGCCAGGTAAATAGTATGCATTAACCATCAGCTGGTGGACTTAACAAAGACATTCTCTGTTTATCAATATCCATACTATTA
Source organism: Ambystoma mexicanum (assembly GCF_040938575.1). Lineage (NCBI taxonomy): Eukaryota > Metazoa > Chordata > Amphibia > Caudata > Ambystomatidae > Ambystoma > Ambystoma mexicanum. The sequence goes on along the minus strand of NC_090929.1, from coordinate 472,112,218 downwards.
TTTCTTTTTCCCCCCTTTTCTGTTTTGGGTACTTCCCACAGCACCTCACAAAGATCTACTACATTGTGAGAGCATAAGACTTAGGTAAATGTTATGTCTTACCTATCCTGGTTCATTAGCTGTTTCCTAAGTATATGTGAGCCTGTGCCTGGAATGCTTGTATTATAGTGTTCCATCTAGAATGTTTTGGTGTGAGTGCCAAGGTTCTCCCTGTTCAGTTGGAAAATGAGCTGAACAGAGGGGGGACCGGTGGATGCTTCCCTCCCTTATGTACTTATCCTTCCTGTAACTTATTACCTGTGACTTATGTACCACGAACCCACTAAAGTCTCTTAACCCAACCTGGTCTCCTGGCTCATCATTGCAACCCCTCAACTTGCGTTGTAACACTGGCGACGAGGATTTTGGTGATTGAGGTGTACCTGGGGCTGAAAAGCAGCAAGAAAGGACAGAAAAGAAGCAAACTTGTGCCAGAAGGAATATGGTGCACAGGAAGTTGCCCACCAAAAAGGAGTGAGGAACCAGAAGCATCCACCGGCCCCCCCGCCTCCCCGGACCCAAGGTGAGCGCGCCCCATGTCCTGCATGACTGATTAGTGAGGGACATTTATAGTGATTTTGGGGGGCAGCGCTGCTCACTTTCATTTGTTCTGCATCTGCCACAGCAATGGCTTCTTAATATATGAAGGCATAGGCGCATTTTTAGTTTGGCGCTTCACAAGAAGTCAATGGCGTGTTATTGGCAGAGCAAGGGGTCGGGGGAACAGAGAGAGACTCTGCCTATCAGCAGGGCAAATGGCTCCAGCGAGAGAGTGCATAGAAGCAGCCGGGCATTTGACAGCATGCCCACCTTCATAAGACTTTTACAAACTGCGTTTGAACAGGCTGTAAAAAGGAGCGTCTGCAAGTCATATTAACACTGAGTAGGAGTTAAAGGCGCAGCTGGATTGACTGTTCATTACCGTTGGCATTACTGGAACGTTACATGTGCTGCAATGACTGGAGGATGCATTTCAAGGCTATCAAAATGAAAGCGGCAGGCATTTACTTTCTATTAGCATTTCCATTTTGTCAGATCGGATCTTCAGGAAAGTGTTTCTGCCTTTCGATTTTCTTGAAAGTGTAATGTGCAAACTCAAAATGTTTTGCCTTATGTACATTGCAATTTATTTTTGTGACATTGCCATTTTATTGAGCTGATATTTAAGAGTTAAAAAGCAAGATGCAATGTACCCATGCAACGTTTCTTTATATTGTAAATGCAAAGGCCATCACATGCTAAAATGTTGTTTGGAAAATGAAAATGAAGGCAATGCATCACTTTGGGAATGTGATATATGAAAATATGGGTCACATTTTGCAGGCATTGTGGTGTAGTTTTTATGGTTTGTTATATGGCATTCTATAACATGCTTCTGGGAAAGGAGTTTCCTGTTTTTTGTGCCAATAGCATTGGCAGGAGTGTTTATTTACAGTGGCCATGTGCTGTGGGTCTCTTTATTGGTGTGAATATAGTTATTGGTGTGTGCCAAACTGTAAGCATGAGTGTTACCCAAGAGTGGGCAATTGAATTATTTTTTGGAGCCATATAGTGGCTATGTGCCAATAAGCAGTGTTTTATTATGGTGCCAATGTGTTTTGTTTGGCAAGTGTTTTAGTAATTGCATTGGACCTAAAGTTATGGTGCCAATGTTGGTTATTGGCAAGTTTTAATTGGAAATGGCTATGGCACCAATGTTTTTAGCAGGTTTCAAGTGGTAATGGAATGGAATTAATGCAACCAAAAGAAATGGCAGGTAATAAAATGTATAGTGTAGTTTGCAGTAACTAACCCACAGTTACATATCAACAAAGACTCTGCAGGCATAACATTTTGAACTTTTATTGCGGCGCACCTAATTTTCGGATTATCAAAATTTGTTATGCTGAATTCGTCTTGTTGTTTTTGTGTGGATATTGTGAGTGCCATAGAACTACTGCATTTCTTTGATATGTTCACTTTGACAATGTTTTTATTAACCTAACACTTTTTCCACGGGTATATGTCAAAACTGAACTTTGCAAGCATGATTTGTGGAACTCGTTATGGTGGTGTAACTTAAAACGTTTTATATTCCCAAATTTTTCAAGCTGAATTTGTTCATTAGTTTATTTAACAAACTGTGTAGGTTATTAATAAGTCAGCTGTGTGATTGTGGTTGTGTGAACGTCTGTTTGCCAGTATGAGAGCATGGTTTGCTCATTGTCTAGTAATAGGTTAGTTCCTTGACCTTTAAGCATGCCTATGTTTAATATGCTTAGTTGTGGCGAGCATTCTCTTGTTCAGGTAGTGAACTTACATAGATTCAAATGTTAATGTGCTCAGTGGTGAGCATTGGTGTTTCAAGGTTAGTAGCTAGGTTACAGACCTGGTTTTATGTTGGCACATTTTTGTGTCAATGTGTTAGTTAGTTAATGATTGATCATTTGGTTGGGTATCAACATTGGTGCTATTTGTCACCGTTAATGTGGTTGGTGCTCAGCAGGATGTTATGTGGAGGCAATTTGTGTCTCTAAATGATATGCATTAGGCAGATAGATGGTATTAACCCTGTAGTGTCTTTCAAGGAGCTTTTGATGTTGGAGAATGTTGTAACAGGGTTAATGATATGATGTAGGTGGTCAGGTTTGTTTATTAGATTGTGGGGCTGGTTCCCTGTAGCTGAGTTCCATAAATGGCCATTATGGTTCTGGCGAGTGTCTTGTAGTGGATTAGCTATTTTTAGCTATATCATGGAATTGGAAGGGAATAGCATATGACTATTAGTGGTTTGCTGGATGGGATATGGAAGGATAGTTTTTTTTAGATATTTTGTCCAT